>NC_090388.1:22313618-22659019 GCF_036365525.1 Heterodontus francisci | reverse complement strand
CAGATGTAGTCGTCCGGAACGTTGGAAGCGTCACGGACCTCCCACATCTCACAGGTGAAGCAATTGACCCCTCTAACTGACATTTCTAGCACTAATTAATAAATAAAAATAAATACTTATTAAATCCTTACTAAATTGTTATAATTAACTATATGGTCCCTAGTGCTAGATTCCTATAATATTAAATTAAATATAATATTAAATGCTAAGTAAATACAGTAATCTCCTCCTTCTGGTTTAGTTACTCTACTTATTAATTAGTTAATTAGGGTTTTAATCAATTTTTACCAATGTTTTATTTTCAAATTCAGTACAAATTCCCTACCAGTCAATCAGGTCACAGCTTTCATGTGACGTCACTTTTCAGTTTTTTTAACCAGAGGTAAGTTTTTTATACTTACAGGTCCGGAACTCCGCCCTCCGAGTCTTCTCCGTGAATGTAGGCCGCGAATCCCCGAGGTATGTTTTTTATACTTACAGGTCCAGAACTCCGCCCTCTGAGTCTTCTCCGTGAATGTAGGCCGCGAATCCCCGAGGTAGGTTTTTTATACTTACAGGTCCGGAACTCTGCCCTCCGAGTCTTCTCCGTGAATGTAGGCCGCGAATCCCTGAGGTAAGTTTTTTATACTTACAGGTCTGGAACTCCGCCCTCCGAGCCTTCTCCGTGAATGTCTCAGTCTCTTCATCTAAATCATTAATATAGATTGCAAATAGCTGAGGCCCCAGCACTGAATCCTTGTAGCTCCCCACTAATTACAGCCTGCCAGCTTGAAAATGCTCTGTTAATCCCGGTTTCCTCTTTGCTTCTGTTCTGTTAACCAATCCTCCATCCATGTTAATATATGATCTCTGACTCTGCGAGCCCTTATCTTACATAGTAACCTTTTGTATAACACCTTATCGAATGCCTTTTGGAAATCCAAGTATGCAACATCTATTAGCTCCCCTTTATTTACCCTTCTAGTTACGTTCTTAAAATCTATAAAAAAAAAAATTCTCAGACATTATTTCCCTTTCGTAAAACCATGTTGATTTTGCCTGATCACTGTCTGATTTTCTAATTGCATTGTTAAGACTTCCTTAATAATAGATTCCAGCATTTCACCGATGACTGATGTCAGGCTAACTGGCCTGTAGTTCCTCACTTCTCCCTCCTTTCTTGAAAAGAAGTGTTAAATTTCCTAGCTTCCAATCCGCTGGGACCATTCTAGAATTTGGGGAATTCTGGAAAATCATAACTAGTGCATCCACCATCTCTGTAGTTACCTCTTTAAGAACTCTACGATGTAGGCCATCAGGTCCTGAGGATTTGCTAGCTTTTAGTTCCTTAAGTTTCTCCAATACTTTTTCTCTGCTGATATTAATTACTTTACGTTCCTCATTCTTATTAGCCCCTTGGTTACCCTCTATTTCTAGTTATGCAATTTGTGTCTCCTTGAAGACAGATACAAAATATTTATTTCAAGTCTCTGCCATTTCCTCATTCCCCATGATAATTTCTCCTGTCTCTGCCTCTAAGGGACCAATGTTTAGTTTAGCTACTTTCCTTTTCATATACTTGCAAAAGCACTTACAATCTGTTTTCATATTCCTGGCTTGTTTACTCATTCTATTTTTTTCCCTTTTTATCAACTATTTGGTCCCCTTTGCTTATTTTGAAAACATTTCCAAGCCTCAGACTTCCTACTATTCTTCATAACATTATAGCCTTTTCTTTTAATCCAATACTATCCTTAACTTTCCTAGTAAGCCATGGATGTATCTTTCTCGCAGAATTTTTTTTTAATGTAACATATTTTTGTTGAAAATTTTGAATCATTTCTTTAAATATTTCCCATTGTTTACTTACCCAATCAATCTTTGCCAGCTCTCCCCTCATACCTATGTAATTGGCTTTAAGTTTGAGATTCTTAACTTAAGCCCAAAATATGTTGCTCTCAAACTTAATATGGAATTCAATTGTGTTATGATCACTTTTTTTTCCAGTGGATCTTTTCCTCTGAGATTAATTGACCCTATCTCATTACACAATACTGGATCTGAAATAGCTTTATCTCTAACACACAAACAAGAAATGCTGGAATCACTCAGCAGGTCTGGCAGCATCTGTGGAAAGAGAAGCAGAACTCCGAAGAAGGGTCACTGACACGAAACGTTAACTCTGCTTCTCTTTCCACAGATGCTGCCAGACCTGCTGAGTGATTCCAGCATTTCTTGTTTTTGTTTCAGATTTCCAGCATCCGCAGTATTTTGCTTTTATTTTAGCTTTATCTCTAGTTGGTTCCACGACATATTGGTCTAGGAAACTATCACAAAAACATTCTACAATTTTGTCTTCCAGATTACCTTTGCCATTTGCTTAATGATCTGTCCAACAGTATAACTACTGTTAGGGGCCTATAAGCTACCTCCATCAGCATTTTCTGACCCTTGCTATTCCTAATCACCATACTGATTCAACTTCCTGATCCTCTGATCCAAGGTACTTTCTTTTTACTATTATATCATTAGCGAATAGCCTTTGTCACCCAGTAGCCATCCTTTGGTTTACAAAAGTGGCTGAAATACTGATGGCATAGTGGACTGCAGCAGAATGAACACATCATGACTGCTGCCAAGATACTGGGAATTGACCTGCATGATGCGTTGCTTATGGTCACACACTAACTGCACACTGTACTCTTCAAGTACACAACAGAATTGTCATGAGTGATGTGCATAAAAGTTCACAGCCACTAGCAATGTAGTCCTTGCGCTCATTTTGTGGCAGTTCTCATAAACCATTTACAAATACAGGCAACTGCACCAATAAAGAAGGCTAGCCGCAAAGCAATGTGCATGCAGTCAATGGCACCCTGGACCACGGGGAAGCCTGCAATCCTTTAGAATTAGAATTAGAATATTACAGCGCAGTACAGGCCCTTCGGCCCTCGATGTTGCGCCGACCTGTGAAACCATCTGACCTACACTATTCCATTTTCATCCATATGTCTATCCAATGACCACTTAAATGCCCTTAAAGTTGGCGAGTCTACTACTGCTGCAGGCAGGGCGTTCCACGCCCTTACTACTCTCTGAGTAAAGAAACTACCTCTCACATCTGTCCTATATCTATCACCCCTCAACTTAAAGCTATGTCCCCTCGTGTTTGCCATCACCATCCGAGGAAAATGACGCTCACTATCCACCCTATCTAACCCTCTGATTATCTTATATGTCTCTATTAAGTCACCTCTCCTCCTCCTTCTCTCCAACGAAAACAACCTCAAGTCCCTCAGCCTTTCCTCGTAAGACCTTCCCTCCATACCAGGCAACATCCTAGTAAATCTCCTCTGCACCCTTTCCATAGCTTCCACATCCTTCCTATAATGCGGTGACCAGAACTGCACGCAATACTCCAGGTGCGGTCTCACCAGAGTTTTGTACAGCTGCAGCATGACCTCGTGGCTCCGAAACTCGATCCCCCTACTAATAAAAGCTAACACACCATATGCCTTCTTAACAGCCCTATTAACCTGGGTAGCAACCTTCAGGGATTTATGCACCTGGACACCAAGATCTCTCTGTTCATCTACACTACCAGGAATCTTCCCATTAGCCCAGTATTCTGCATTCCTGTTACTCCTTCCAAAGTGAATCACCTCGCACTTTTCCGCATTAAACTCCATTTTACATCTCTCAGCCCAGCTCTGCAGCCTATCTATGTCCCTCTGTACCCTACAACATCCTTCGGCACTATCCACAACTCCACCGACCTTAGTGTCATCTGCAAATTTACTAACCCACCCTTCTACATCCTCTTCCAGGTCATTTATAAAAATGACAAACAGCAGTGGCCCCAAAACAGATCCTTGCGGTACACCACTAGTAACTAAACTCCAGGATGAACATTTGCCATCAACCACCACCCTCTGTCTTCTTTCAGCTAGCCAATTTCTGATCCAAAGCTCTAAATCACCTTCAACCCTATACTTCCGTATTTTCTGCAATAGCCTACCGTGGGGAACCTTATCAAACGCCTTACTGAAATCCATATACACCACATCCACTGCTTTACCCTCATCCACCTGTTTGGTCACCTTCTCGAAAAACTCAATAAGGTTTGTGAGGCACGACCTACCCGTCACAAAACCGTGCTGACTATCTCTAATGAACTTATTCTTTTCAAGATGATTATAAATCCTGTCTCTTATAACCTTTTCCAACATTTTACCCACAACCGAAGTAAGGCTCACAGGTCTATAATTACCAGGGCTGTCTCTACTCCCCTTCTTGAACAAGGGGACAACATTTGCCATCCTCCAGTCTTCCGGCACTATTCCTGTCGACAATGACGACATAAAGATCAAGGACAAAGGCTCTGCAATCTCCTCCCTAGCTTTCCAGAGAATCCTAGGGTAAATCCCATCTGGCCCAGGGGACTTAAGTATTTTCACACTTTCCAAAATTGATTGCAGCCTTTGTGCTCAATCTGCCTACTTCTCACTGGGGAGAGAGAATGAAATGACATTAGCTCTCTTTGAACAGAGAGCCTCAGTGACCTCCCTTATGCAAGAGCACACTGCAAACTGCAAGATGTTGCTAATACCTCCAGCGAAACGCATAAAAGTTCACAGCCGCTAGCAATGTAATCCTTGCGCGCATTCTGCAGCGGTTCTCGTAAACCATTTACGAATACAGGCAACTGCACCAATAAAGAAGGCTAGCTGACTCTCGTAGGGAACATATGGATAGATCTGATCAGTTAAATGTATTGGCCATTCCACTGTCAGAGACAAAGCAGTTCTTTAAAAAAAAAATGCAGCCAGCTTTATATAAAATTTATTCCAGAGTTTATGAAAACTATATTATAGAAACTCTCCATACTTGTCAGCAATGAAAAAAATTCAAATGAAAAATATCAATAGACATCCAGAATAAACCTACTGCAGCCTTCTTGACTTTGAATATCATTCCATGCATGATTAATGGTATCCTCACATAGGTCCAAATGTTTCCTCTTCTTTGAATGCTGAATCAAAATTCTGGAACACATGAATTTCTGTCAAATATCTATATAATACATTTTGCATAACTGTAGCTTTTGGAGTAATGTTCTCAGTGCAAACCATGGTGCAATATCTTCTGGACTGGATAGTTAATTTGTTTGCTTGGTTTTAAATCAAAGATATTTCAATTAGCTAAAATGCAACAAATGAAAGTTGAAAACAATTATACATGCATTAGACTTCATTTAATCTCCCCAGATACTGGAATGTGTTTAATATTTAAATAAATGTTACTCACTCAGGGTGACAAATGGTAATCGGTTGAATAGGAAGATTTGGCACACCCACGTAGCTGGGAGGTACTGGACTGTTGCTTGCAGGCATATTTACACCAGATATCACAAAATTTTCCCGAAGTTCATTGTGTCGGTCTTGTTGTGGCAAGTTAGAATGAGTAGGCAGCACCAGTTCACTAAATCTACAGGGAGCTTTAGGATGGTTCATTGATGAAGGCTGTCCCATTTGGGAATGAGTTCTAGCTCTCCATGTACCACCATACTGCACATCTAAATAACATATGACATTATTCCAGCATCATACTACTGCAAAGAATTTCTGCCATTTTTCATACAAACTGAGTGTGATAAGATAAACAAAAAATAAAATTACATCTGAAATTATATGGCCACATAAAAGGTCAGCAATAGAAGTCGACAAACATTTGACCCATGGTGCCTATTGTAGGTAGGCATAGGTAGTTAGATTTTAGTTTAACTTGACCATTTGTATACTGTATCCACTGTAATAACAAGGTCAAGGAAGCTATTTTAATATTAACATGTGACTAAAGAAGCCATTTTGTATCCTGTATTAACTACATGTATGAATCAAATTACTGCACTGGCATGAAACAGATGATTGTAAAAGTAATGAATCCTGATTAAATTATAATTAATGAATCAATAATATTAGAAAGTATGGGTTTTCATTTAAAGTTTGTTAAGTTTAATTACTATAAATCTCTCTGTATGTGTGAGAAAGTATAGTTTCAGCCAAGACTGTCCAAACAATGGAATCTTTTGAATCCCTGATAAAGGTCCATGGGATAGTACATCATGGACTTGTAAAGTCTGGCTTAGTGAATAGAGAAGTTGCTTAAAATCAGATTAGGAGACAGTGTGAAACAACTCCATTGTATTCTTGTCTGAGATAGAGAAAAACGTGATTAAGAACCAATCAAATTTACCTAGCAACAGCTAGAGCCAATTATTAAATAAACAATAGCCTGACTCTGACATGGTGTGATGGTCATCTAGGGATTAAAAACCAGTGTTCTGTAAAGTTTTGTTGCTAGCAAAAGTCTGAAGACTCTCTAGACAAGAACTAGGTGTCAATCACAGCAAGTGGGTTTGAGTCCGAGACAGAGTCCTGACAATGAATCCTGATCTACACTTCATCAGATTGTGCAGCCGGCTGAAGCTGTAAAAGTCATTGACCTAAGTTTGTTAAAGTATACCTTTTTCCGTTAGTAAATATTCTAAAATCTACGATCCAAAGAGTCCTGTTTTTGCCTTAAATGGTTAAGTCTTGTATGAGCAAAAGTAGATTTATTAAGTCACTTACAAATTGCTGGCAATTTGGAGTGGCTAAAATTAATCAGGAAATGAATTAAGTTACAGATAACAAAATCAGATCAGTTAACAAATTGGTGACCATGGCTAGACAAGACAAAAAACTGAACATTTGGTTGGTTGAAAGTGGATTAGTGTGTTCTGGAAGGTGTGTGCGCAAATTCATGGTGACTTAGACCAATGTCAAAATGTTATACATTTCTTCTAAGTCCAAAGGTTGGACAAAATGTCCAACACAGTTGTTAAGACACTACAGGCAGAATATTTGACGAAGAGAGATAAGGTCCTGTTTGCTGGCTCTAAGCTTATAGAATTCAAAACTATTCCCACTGCTGTGTTCACCATCCATAGCCCTGCATCTTTCTCCGTTTCAAATATTAACCAATTTTCCCTGTAAAGATGCACTGGCCCTTGTTGCAATCAGTACCTACGTAAAAGCATTCCAAACTCCAACAATTCGCTACATAAGGAAATTTCTTCTTGGCCTCTGTTGTCACTCAGTGACTATGTTAAATTTATGACCATTCATTACTCACCCCACCTGCTCTCCAACCAGAGGGATAGATTTTCAATATTAATTCTGTCAAACTCTTCATAATTTTAAAAGCCTCTATTAAATCTCCACTTAGCTTCTTTTCTGCAGTGCAAATAGAAACAGTAGACCTGGGAATCCAGAGGCCTGGACTAATAATACAGAGATTGTGGGTTCAGATCTCAACATGACAGTTAGAAAATTATAATTCAGTTTTAAAAAGCTGAAAATAAAAAGCTGGTATCAGTAAAATTGATTAAGCTGACAGATTGCCGAAGCTTAACTGGTCCCCTTACGCCCTTCAGGGAAGGAAGCCTCCATCCTTACCCAGTCTGGCCTATATATGACTCCAGGCCCACACCAACATGGTTGGCCCTTGACTGCCATCTGAAATGGTCTAACAATCTACTCAGTTGTATCACCAACTAGGGATGGTCAATAAATTCTGGTCTTATCAGTGACTCCCACATCTCGAGAATGACTATTAAAAAGTCTCTCCTTATAAATAATACAAAAGCAAAATACTATGGATGCTGGAAATCTGAAATAAGTCTGACAAAAGGTCATCGACCTGAAACATTAATTCTGTTTCTCTCTCCAAAATGCTGCCAGATCTGCTGAGTATTTCCAGCATTTTCTGCTTTTATTTCTCTCCATTACAATAGTTTCCCAGTCCTCGTGAATTTACTTTGTACCCTCTGACTTCCATGTCCTTTCTCTAGTACATGCAGTGCTCTGTGGCCTAACCAATGTATTGTGCAAACTCATCATTATTTCTTTATTTTTTGTACTATAAACCCAAAATATTGTTGGTCTTTTATGGATTTATCTACCTGCACTTGTACTTGTGTGAGGATAATGTGCTTGATACCATGGTTGGAGACTACAACCTCCATTGATCCACACCCTTCAGCGTCTTTCCATTGAGTGTCAGCTCCCATTCTAATCTTTACTCCGAAAATGCATTGCCTCATACTGACCTTGTCACGCTCACGCAAAAAATTATGAACTATAAAATGATCTGATGAATTAAACTCAAAATGGACACCTTTTGCTGCAAAACTAGATGGAGCAAGAGGTCAGGTGACCTCTCCTTTACTGCGAATATACATGGTAACTGCTGGAACCCTGGACAAATAGTCACGTCTGGTCAAACGTTGATGAAAGCATTAGAAATGCAAATGGCCCATTCAATGTTAAAGGCTACCCCACTTCAACAAGTTGAGCTAACAACGACGTTGCAGACATAGAGGCTCGAGACACAGGCTCAGAGCAATGGGTGTGAAAAAAATGGTTTATCAAGATGGTATAGAGATGAGCAACATCCAAACCCATTGTCTAACAATGGCCACCCCATCAAACACCATTTATGAAAACACAATGGGGCAGAAACTTGGCCCACCTTACAGAAGCCAAGTTTCTGATGAGTTTTTAAATAAGAGACATTTCCTGTGAAAAAGAAGGAAGCCGGAAGCCAGAAGAAAGAGAGACCTATCCTAGCAAGAAGGAGGACCCTTCCAGAATACCATCTTTATACTACCTAGAGGCAGAGACAAAAAGTAACTTTGAATCTTGCTACCTGAGAAATTGTAGCAGGATTTTTTGACTGTGACTGAGATTTAACCAAAGAAGCCTGAAGCAAAGCATCTGTTCACTTGAAACTTTCAGAAGTCTGACTTTGGTGAACCAGGATAAAGGAAAAACAGACCTGCACCGTTTTATATCTTCTTCCCGGGGAAACCAGCAAGGTTTCACAACGAACTCTTTTTCAAACCATCAGACCTAACTGCTATACTTTAATCTCTACCTTTTCTTGTGTGTATGCATGTTTGTGTGCGTGTGTGTGCGTGCTTGCACGTGCATGTAAGTATGTGCGTGCATGAGTGGGTGGTGTTGTGAATATTTTCGGGTATTGTTTAATAATTAAACTTATGAGAAAACCTGTCATTTGTCTGGTTATTGACCATTAAAATGCTCAAGGGTTAAAACACATTCTAATAAAATGCTGTCTTTGGTCAGTTGTGAGATGATCATTTCCCACCTGTCCGTAACAATCTACATTAAATTGTAGCTTTCAATTGTTTGCCCATTCTGCTCACTCATGTCAAAATTCTTTGAGTCCTCCCAATATTCATCTGATCAGCAAAGTTAATTATTACATTCACTGTTCCCAAGGCAAATCATCTAATGGCGACTGGGAGTCGAAATGGATCCAGCACTGACCCATGACATTCACCATTCCCAGTTCTCCTCCAATCAAACAGCCACGTACACTAACTCTATTTCCGGTCCCTCAACCAGCTTTGCATCCATCCTGCTACATTTTCTGTTATATCATATGCCCCCTTATGGGCACTTACAAAAAAAAACTCTATTCAGTTTGTCAGATACGACTTGCCTTTGAAAAAAATCTGTGCCTACTGTCCTCGATTAACTTTCCAATTATTAATTATTCTCAAATTAAGCTGTAACAGAGCTAAGAGATAGTGGGCTGGATTTTAAGTAGCCCTCGACATCGGGATTTGTGACACGGGGGGGACCTGAAACTGACCCCGGATGAGGCCCACCACGGACCTCAAAGCCGGCAGGGCCCGGCCCGAACCTCTTGGCGGCAGCGAGGCACTGTGGCAGCACCCCCGCCCTTCCCGCCACTCCTCAATGGGACCACAATCACCATATGGAAATTAATTAAATTAATATATTTACATGTACTTACCCTTAATCTTGAGGGCCCACCGCCATCTTCGACGCAATGGCCAGCATCCCCGTGCCTTTGGACCCCGTCCGGAGAATCGAGGCACCACACTGGTGGGGATGGGGGAGGAGGTAAGTTTATCAGTGTGGTGGGGGGGGGGGGGGTTGTGGGGGGAATATGGGGTCACAAAATGTCATGGGTGGTGTAGGGGATGGTGGGAAGGGTTGTACTTTAAACTTTGGGCAGTTTGAGGGAGGGTGGGGTGGTGGCGGGGGAAGGTCATATATTAAAGGTAACTGTTTTCTGGGGGAAGGGCAAATAGTTAATGTAATTATTATTGGTGGTGGGGGTGGGAGGGGGAAAAATAAATGTAGTTATTTAATTTTATTGAATGAGTCTTTAAATACTTAAATTTCCCGGCAGGGCTGACTGCCCTTTGAAAATAGCATCAGCACCTGCACACAGGCAGCTGATGCCATAGCCATCGACGGACAACCCGCCCCCTCCATGTGACTGGGTGAGGTGGTCCCCCCGACTATTTAAATGAGCTGCCGCGCTTGAGATTATGGCAGCTCTTTGGCGTGCGGGCTGCCATTTTTGGAGAGTTCAAAAAATCCAGCCCAGTGTGTCATCTAAAGGTACAAAAGGATTTTGCTAAACAGTAATTGGGAGTGTGAAGGAAAGCAAGTTTTTGATTTTAGAACTCTGAGCATAACTAACTTTAGGAGCAGTAAAACAGGACTCAGTACAGAAGACTGGACAAAAGTTCCAATCAAAAAAAATGCAGATAGAAAGCACAAAGCATATTACAAAAGCAATTTGCATTTATATGGTGCCTGTAACATAGAAAGCATCCCAAGACATGTCATAGAAAAATTGTCACTGAGCCAAAGAAAGAGGGTGACTGAAAGCTTGGTCAAAGAGGTGGGTTTTAAGGATTAGGGGTGTATTTTAGACCCAGGTTGCAGCAAAATTTGAGGCAGCATCTGTGACATCTGAGAGAGAAAATAAACAGGATATCAAGGTCACAGACTGCAGCAGATGTGTACAGATTGGGAGCAGAACATAAAGAAAAACTGCAGTGAGGGAAAGGAAAGATAGAAGTACCAGGTTGAAAGACTGAGATCCAATGCAGAAATTTGAGACCAGAAGAAACAAACAAAGAACAGTACAGCACAGGAACAGGCCAAACGGCCCTCCAAGCCTGCACCGATCTTGATGCCTGCCTAAACTAACACCTTCTGCACTTCCGGGGCCCATATCCCTCTATTCCCTTCCTATTCATGCATTTGTCAAGATGTCTCTTAAACGTCGTTATCGTATCTGCTTCCACCACCTCCCCTGGCAGCAAGTTCCAGGCACTCACCACCCTCTGTGTAAAAAACTTGCCTCGCACATCCCCTCTAAACTTTGCCCCTCGCGCCATAAACCTATGTCCCCGAGTAACTGACTCTTCCACCCTGGGAAAAAGCTTCTGACTATCCACTCTGTCCATGCCACTCATAACTTTGTGAACCTCTATCATGTCGCCCCTCCACCTCCGTCGTTCCAGTGAAAACAATCTGAGTTTATCCAACCTCTCCTCATAGCTAATGCCCTCCAGACCAGGCAACATCCTGGTAAACCTCCTCTGTGCCCTCTCCAAAGCCTCCACGTCCTTCTGGTAGTGTGGCGACCAGAATTGCACGCTATATTCTAAGTGTGGCCTAACTAAGGTTCTGTACAGCTGCAGCATGACTTGCCAATTTTTATACTCTATGCCCCGACCAATGAAGGCAAGCATGCCGTATGCCTTCTTGACTACCTTATCCACCTGCGTTGCCGCTTTCAGTGACCTGTGGACCTGTACGCCCAGATCTCTCTGCCTGTCAAAACTCCTAAGGGTTCTGCCATTTACTGTATACTTCCCACCTGCATTAGACCTTCCAAAATGCATTACCTCACATTTGTCCGGATTAAACTCCATCTGCCATTTCTCCGCCCAAGTCTCCAACTGATCTTTATCCTGCTGTATCCTCTGACAATCCTCATCATTATCCGCAACTCCACCAACCTTTGTGTCATCCGCAAACTTACTAATCAGACCAGCTACATTTTCCTCCAAATCATTTATATATACTACAAACAGCAAAGGTCCCAGCACTGATCCCTGCGGAACACCACTAGCCACATCCCTCCATTCAGAAAATTACACATCCACTGATACCCTCTGTCTTCTATGACAGAGCCAGTTCTGTATCCATCTTGCCAGCTCACCTCTGATCCCGTGTGACTTCACCTTTTGTACCAGTCTGCCATGCGGGACCTTGTCAAAGGCTTTACTAAAGTCCATATAGATAACATCCACTGCCCTTCCTTCATCAATCATCTTCGTCACTTCCTCAAAAAACTCAATCAAATTAGTAAGACACGACCTCCCCCTCACAAAACCATGCTGTCTCTCGCTAATAAGTTCGTTTGTTTCCAAATGGGAGTAAATCCTGTCCCGAATAATCCTCTCTAATAATTTCCCTACCACTGACGTAAGGCTCACCGGCCTATAATTTCCTGGATTATCCTTGCCACCCTTCTTAAACAAAGCAACAACATTGGCTATTCTCCAGTCCTCTGGGACCTCACCTGTAGCCAATGAGGATGCAAAGATTTCTGCCAAGGCCCCAGCAATTTCCTCCCTTGCCTCCCTCAGTATTCTAGGGTAGATCCCATCAGGCCCTGGGGACTTATCTACCTTAATGCTTTGCAAGACACCCAACACCTCCTCCTCAGAACACCACTTCCTCTCAGAAGAGATGGATTAGTCACAAGAGGCAGATTATTTAAGTAATTACCACAATGTAAACTTTGAAAGTTTATATAATCTATAGTTATTATTTATGAATGGATAAGGCCAACAAAACAAGCATTTCAACAAGAAACATTAAGATATGTTTACCCTAACTTACATTTTTCAAATTTGCACCTATTCAAAAGCCTTGTTTTATGCACAAAACTCAACAGTGGTCACTTAGAGCTACATCTTCTATGGAAAATATCACATACCTGTCATCTGTGGAGGTGAACAGCGTTCAGATACAGAATCTGGTGGTGAATCTGGTAAAGTACTGTGTTGAGAGAGAAACATTTAATTTAAATGCAACGTACACTAAATCAAACTCAATGTTGTTGTGTTTTAGCATTTTATGCTTCTCATCATATAACTCAGGAATTGGATCAGTGGGAGAATTACACCACTTCCAGAAGGAATCAGATAAGGAATTTAGGCCCCACTAATTGTTCAGTGAGTAAATGCCTGATGTAGTACTAAGTCAGAAACCAAGAATATCTCACGTCAGTCTCTGATCTCAGCCCGACAGCAGTGGGGACAGCAAAATCTGCGTCCGTGTACATGGGCTGAGGCACAGCAAAAGATGAAACAGGCAGGAATCCTGTTCCTGATCACCAACCAGTACAGAGCTGGGTGAGGACAGAGATGAAACCTGGCTGTGAATTTCCCATCCCCTATTCCTACCACAGTTAGATAGCCTTCCAACACTCACTTTACAGGTTCACACATGAATAGTGGCCATGGGTAGAATTCTGGAGTGGCATTAGCACTCTGAAACCATACCCTGCATGAATCACATCCTTTAAGGGCAGGGGTGGGGGGGCGATGGGGGGGGGGGGATACGGGGAGGTGGGGAGAGTATAACTGAAACTTCCAACTACCTGATCAATAAACTACAGTGGAAAAATTTAACATAGAATTATAGAATCATAGAATGGTTCCAAATAGGAGGCCATTCAGCCCAGTTTTCTGCAAGAGAAATTTAGCTACTTCTACTCCCCGTCCTTTCCCCATAGCCCTGCAGATTTTCTCTCTTCAGGTGCTGATCCAATTCCCTTTGGAAAGCCATGATTGAATCTGTCTCCATCACCCTCTCAGAGAGTGCATTCCAGATCATAAACACTCACTGCGTAAAAACGTTTTTCCTCATGTCACCTTTGGTTTTTTTGCCAATCACCTTAGCTGGGTAGCCTTTGGTTCTCATTCCTTCTGCCATTGGAATCAATTTCTCTCTATCTACTCCATCTAGACCCCCTTATGATTGTGCACACCTCTATCAAAATTCCTCTCAAACTTCTCTAAGAGTCCCAATTTCTCCAATCTATCCGCATAACTAAAGTCCCTCATCCCTGGAACCATTCTCGTAAATCTTTTCTGCACCCTCTCTAAAGACTTCACTTCCTTTCTAAGGTGCAGTGCCCAGAATTGGACACAATACTTCAGCTGAGACTGAACCAGAGCTTTATAAAGGTTTAGCATAACTTCCTTGCTTTGGTACTCTATGCCTCTATTTTTATGTCCAGGATCCCGTATATCTTTTAAACCACTTCTCAACCAGCTGTTGCACCTTCAACGATTTGTGCACATACACCCGCAGGTTTCTCTGTTCTTGCACCTCCTTTAGAATTGTACCCTTGAGCTTATATTGCTTCTCCTCATTCTTCCAACCAAAATGCATTACTTCACACTTCACTGCACTAAATTTCAACTGCCATGTGTCTGCCCATTCCACCAGCCTGTCTATATCCTCTTGACATTTATTACTATCCTCCTCACAGTTCACATTATTTCATGTTTTGTGTCAAAACTTTGAAAAATGCCCTGTACACCCAAGTCGAAGTCATTAATAGATATCAAGAAAAGCAGTGGTCCTTGTACCAATCTCAGGAAACCCCACTGTATATCTTTCTCCAGTCTGAAAAACAACTGTTCACTACTCTTTGTTTCCTGTCACTCAGCCAACTTTATATACATGCTGCCACTGCCCCTTTTATTCCATGGGCTTCAACTTTGCTGGCAAGCCTATTATGTGGCACTTTATCAGATGCCTTTTGGAAGTCCATATAGATAACATCAACTGCATTACCCTCATCAACCCTCTCTGGTAGCCTCATCAAAAAACACAATGAAGTTGGTTAAACATGATTTGCCTTCAACAAATCTGTGGCCTTTCCTTAACTAATCTATGCCGATCCAAATGACTTAATTTTGTCCTGGATTATCATTTCTAAAAGTTTTAGCACCATCGACTGGCCTGTACTTGCTGTGTTTATCCTTACACCCTTTTTTGAATAAGGATATAACATTTGCAATTCTCCAGTCCTCTGGTACTACCCCCTTATCCAAGGTGGATTGGAAGATTATGGCTAATCCCTCCACAATTTTCACCCTTACTTCCCTCAGCATCCTCGGATGCATCCCATTCGGTCCTGGTGACTTAACAACTTTAAGTACTGCCAGCTTTCTAAAATTTCTACCAATTTTTATTCACTATAACTCCAGCAGTATCTTCTTCTTTGGTAAAGACAGATGCAGGGTACTCATTTAGCACTTCAGCCTCTGTCTCCATGCACTGATTCCCTTCTCTGTCCCCACTTGGCCCCACCCCTCCTCTTACTATCATTTTACTATTTAGATGCCTATATAAACTTTAAGATTCCCTTTTATGTTAGCTACCATTTTCTTTTCATATTCTGTCTTTGCCTCTCATTTCCTTTTTCACTTTCCCTCTGAACTTTCGATATTCAGCCTATATAGAATTTACAGCACAAAAGCAGGCCATTCAGCCCAACCAGTTCATGCCAGCATTTATGCTCCACTTGGGCCAATGACCATTTATAGTTGTAGAACATCAGAAATAATTTAATTGATGGGAGTTCTATATAGAAGTCACAACTATACCTCTGAGCCAAAATACATTCATACTCAATTATATAGATGTATCTGATTTTAATGAGTGACTCAAATATCTTAATGGGTCAGTCATTTACAGCTCAGGAGGAGGCCATTTGGCCCATCGAGTCCATGCTGGCTCTCCACGGAGCTATGCAGTCAATCCCACTTCCTGGCTTAATCCCTGTAGCCCTGCAATCAATTTCTCTCAGATGACCATCGAACTTCCTCTTAAAGTCACTGATAGTCTCCACTTCCACCACCTTTGTGGGCAGTGAGTTCCAGGTCATTACCACCCGTTGTGTAAAAAAGTGCTTCCTCATATTCCACCCTGCATTTTTTGCCCAAAACTTTCAATCTGTGTCCCCTAGTCCTTGTACCATCAGTTAATGGGAACAGCTTTTCTTTGTCCAACATATCTAAGCCTGTCATAATCTTGGACACTTCCACTAAATCCCTCTTCGATCTCCTTTGTTCTAAGGAGAACATATCCAGTTTTGCAAGCTAATCTTGCAACTAAAACCTTCCATTCCGAGAACCATTCTGGTAAATTTCCTCTGCACCCTGTCAAGGACCCACACATCCTTCCTGAAGTGTGGTAACCAGAAATGGACTCCAGTTGGGGCCTAACCAGAGATTTATAAAGATTCAGCATACATTCCCTGCTTTTGTACTCAATGCCTCTATTTATGAAGCCCAAGATCCCATATGCTTTACTGACCACTCTCTCAATATGTCCTGCCACCTTCAAAGATCGATGCACATGAACCCCCAGGTCGCTCTGTCTTTAGAACTGTGCTATTAAGTATATATTGCTTTTCCATATTCCTTATGCCAAAATGCATCATCTCACACTTGTCCGTATTCAATTCCATCTGCCACCTCTTTGTCCATTCTGCTAGCCTATCTATGTCCTGTTGCAGGTGGTTCATATCATGCTCACAGTTTGCCACACCTCCAAGTTTGGTGTCATCAGCAAATTTTGAGATTCTACTCTGTATTCCAAAAGCCATCAACTCTCTGTTTCCTGTCCTTAAGTCAATTTTTTATCCAATTGGACACCGACCCTCCTACTCCATGAGCCTCAGTTTTGTTAACCAGCCTTTTATGTGGTACCTTATCAAATGCTTTTTTTAAATCCATACAGATAACATCCACCACATTCCCTTCACCTGTTACTTCATCAAAAAATTAAATTCGATCCGTCAAGCACGATCTGCCTTTTACAAATCCATGCTGGCTCTCCTTAATTAATTCTAACTTCTCCAAGTGTCCATTGATATTTTCCAGGATTAATGTTTCTAAAACCTTACCCACCACTAATGTTAAACTAACTGGCATGTTGTTGCTAGGACTGTCCTTACACCCTTTCTTGAATAAAGGTGTCACATCAGCCACTCTCCAATCCTCTGGCACCTCCCCCATATCCAGGGAAGGCTGGAAGATTATGGCAAGCCCACCCGCTATCTCCACCCCACTTCCTTTAGCAACCTGGGATGCAAGCCATCCAGACCAAGTGACTTATCTACCCTAAGCATAGCCAGCCTTTTCAGTGCATCCCCCCTCACAATTTTTACCCTATCCATTACCTCTACTCTCTCCGTTTCTACTGATATTTTGTCAGATTCCACTTCCTTAGTGAACACTGATACAAAGTACTGATTAAGTATATTAGCCTTGCCCTGTGCCTCTAAGCATATATTACCCTCTTCGTCCCTAATAGGCCCACTCCATCTCTTACTACTCGCTTACTATTTACATGCCAGAAGAAGATTTTTGGTTTTCGTTTTATGTTGACTGCCATTCTATTCTCACAATCTCTCTTTGCAATGTCTTATTTTCCTCTTCTCCCCTCTTAACTTATTGTATATGGTCTGGTTCTCACTTGATGACTTCACCTGACATGCGTCATACACCCTATTTTTGTTTCATCATAATCTCCAATTCCCTCGTCATCTAAGGAGTCCTGTTCTTGGTTCCCCTACCTTTCGCCCTTGTTGGACGGTTCCTAGACTATACCTGAAGCATCTCTTCCTTAACGATAATGCTTTGTTCCAAAAAAGCTCTTCCTGTCAGTCTTTGGTTCCATTCTACCCTGGCTAGACCCCTTCTCTTCACGTTGAAATTAGCCCTCTTCCAATTTAGACGTTCTGCTTTGTTTTGTTCCTTTTCTGCATTACTAGCCGAAATATAACAGATGTAAAACCACAACTGCAATTCAATGTCAAGTTAAAATGCAAGTGAAACAAATCAGTAATTCCATTAAAATATTACTTCCACAAGGCATCTATGTCACAGAACTACTTACCTGGCTCCTGGATCCAGGTCATTACTAATATATGCTTCCAACATACTGGTGTCAACAAAAGGATTCTCGAGTGCTCCAGTGACATCCTGACCTAAGACGGAAAAATAATACTTTGTACAATAAAGTTCTTTTTACTATACAAAGCCACTAAAGATCATTCATTTGTTTAATGGCGTGCACATCTGTCCATGTATATTCCAAAATTATAGCACATATGTCTGCATTTTCATATACTCATTCAACTGACAATCCTGCTTATTTAGAAAAGCAAAACCTTTTCTTGTCATGCAACTAATTCATCACCGGAGAATCTAATGAGCATAACAAGGGTACAGTAATAGCAATCAGGAAAATAGTTATAGAAAATTACAATTCAAATTGAAAAGGCTAGAAATGGGAACGTCCTATGGTAGTAAAAGACACTATATAAATGCAAGTCCTAAATTATTTTTTTTCCCAACAATGTGAATAACCCAGTTATACTTCCTCCTTTTTAAGGCCACCTGATAGAAACAAAGATTCAGCCACAGAAGGCGGCCATTCAGTCCATCACGTCCATTTTGACCAAAAACGGCTATTCAGTTTAATCCCACCTTCCAGCTCTTGGTCCGTAGCCCTGTAGGTTATGACAGCTCAAATGCATATCCAAATGTTTTTTTAAATGCAATCAGGGTTTCTGCCTCTACCACTCTTTCAGGTAGTGAGTTCCAGACCCCCACCACCCTCTGGGTGAAAAAAATTACTCCTTAATTCCCCTCTAATCCTTCTACCAATTACTTTAAATCAATGTCCCCTGGTTATTGACCTTTCTACAGGTCCTTCCTGTCCACTCTGTCTAGGCCCCTCATTATTTTATACACCTCAATTAAATCTCCCCTCAGCCTCCTCCGTTCCAAAGAAAACAGCTCCCGCATATCCAATCTTTCTCATGGCTCCTGATTTTGCCTGCCCAAAGGGTCGGATATCAAGAGGAACATAGAAGCGCCCTAAGATAGGTAAGATAGTAGAAAATTCTGCACAGGCAAGGGCGGAAGATCCCAATCAAAGGGGAAAGCCTTCTGGGGGGGGCGGGGGAGGGGAGTGGTTGTTGGGGCCACAGGGACTGGCTTTCCTGCCTGGGGCCCCTTCTGTGGACCATGGAGCCTCTGGCTCTGATGACCCCTCCAGCTGCCGCATAGAGGTCACCTCCGTGATGCTAGCAACCTCACCATGGGACGGCGGCTGCCCAGGCGCCAGCAAGATACTTACTGGGAAACTTCCCCAGCAGCGGGACAGTGTCAGGGAACCGTCCTGACATGGCTCCCCACTATTTTATCAGCTGCCCCGGCCTCCATTCCCACCACTCGGATGGGGTGGGGGAGGGTGGTGCCGGTAAAATTCAGCCCATTTACTCTAGGCCACATGAAGTCTCACGGTACCAGGTGAAACATAGGCAAAGAAACCTCCTGCTGCTTATCACCTATGACCCTCCCTCAACTGATGAATCAGTACTTCTTCATGTTGAACACCACTTAGAAGAAGCACAGAGGGCAGCAAGGGCACAGAATGTACTCTGGATGGGGGACTTCAATGCCCATCACCAAGAGTGTCGCGGTAGCACCACTACTGACCGAGCTGGCTGAACCCTGAAAGATATTCTCCCAGGCTGGGCCTGTGGCAGGTGATGAGAAAAGCAACACGAGTGGAAAACCTACTTGAACACATCCTCACCAATCTACCTGTTGCAGATGCCATCTGTCCACGACAGCATTGGTAGGAGTGACCATCACAAAATTCTTGCGGAGGCAAAGTCCTATCTTCACACTGAGGACGCCCTTCATCATTTTGTGTGGAATTGCCACCATGCTAAATAGAATAGATTTAGAACAAGATCTAGCACCTCAAATTTGAGATACTGGGCCATCGGCAGCAGAATTGTATTCCACCACAATCTGTAACCTCATGGCCCAACATATCCCTCACTCTACCATCACCATCAAGCCAGGGGAACCAAACCTGGATCAATGAGGAGTTCAATGAGGGGAGCATGCCAGGATCAGCACCTAAAAATGAGGTGTCAATCTGGAATTAAAAAGCTAGTCTAGTGTGACCATGAAACCATTGTCAATTGTTGTAAAAACCCATCTGGTTCACTAATGTCCTTTAGGGAAGGAAATCTGCCGTCCTTACCTGGTCTGGCCTACATGTGACTCCAGACCCACAGCAATTTGGTTGACTCTTAAAATGCCCTCTGAAATGGCAACTCAGTTCAAGGGCCATTAGGGATGGGCAATAAATGCTGGCCTAGCCAGCGACACCCACATCCCATGAATGAATAAAAAAAAAACTGGTAAAGCTACAATACAGGACTACTTGCATGCTGAACAGCAAAAACAGCATGCTGTAGACAGAGCAAAGCGATCCCACAGTGAACAAATCAAATCAAAGCTCTGCAGTCCTGCCACATCCAGTCGTGAATAGTGGTGAATAATTAAACAACAAACAAGAGGAGGCAACTCCACGAACATTCCTATCCACAATGATGGGGGAGCCCAGCATATCAGTACAAAAGGCAAGGCTGAAGCATTTGCAGCCATCTTCAAAGGTGTCGAGTGGATGATCCAACTCAGCCTCCTCTTACGTCCCCAGCATCACAGATGCCATTTTTTCAGACAATTTGAATCATTCGATGTGATATCAAGAAACAGCTGAGCGCACTGGATAGTGCAAAGGCTACTGGCCCCAAAAACATCCCGGCTGCAGTGCTGAAGACTTGTGCTCCAGAACTACCTGTACCTCTAGCTAAGCCATTCCAATACAGCTACAACACCAGCATCTACCCGACAATGTGGAAAATTGCCCAGGTTTGTCCTGTCCACAAAAAGCAGGACAAATCTATTCCTGTCTCATCAGTTACACTCAATCATTAACAAAGTGAAGGAAGGTGTCATCGATAGTGCTATCAAGCAGCTCTTACTCGACAATAACCTGTTCATTGGCACTTTCTTCGGGTTCTATTAGGGCCAATCAGCTCCAAACCTCATTACAGTCATGGTCCAAACATGGACAAAAGAGCTGAATTGCAGATTGGAGGGGAGAGTGACGACCCTTGACATCAAGGCAGCATTTGACCAAGCATGTGACATCAAGGAGCCCTAGTAAAATTGAAGTCAATGGGAATTGGGGAAAACTCTCCACTGGTTGGAGTCATACCTAGCACAAAGGAAGATGGTTGTCATAGTTGGCGATCAATCATCTCAGCCGCAGAACATTGCTGTAGGAGTTCCTCAGGGTACTGGCCTAGGTCCAACCGTCTTCAGCTGCTTCATCAATGACCTTCCCTCCATAAAGTCAGAAGTGGAAACATTTGCTGATGGTTGCACAATGTTCACTTCCATTTACAATTCCTCAGATGATGAAGCAGTCCACGTCCACATAAAGCAAGAGCTGGACAACATTTAGGCTTGGGTTGATAATGGCAAGTAACATTCGTACCACACCAACTGCCAGGCGTTGACCATCCCCAACAAGAGTGAATCTCCTACCATCAACATTCTCGGGGTCACCATTGACCAAAAACTTAAGTGGACCAGCCACATTAATGCTGTGGCTCCAAGAGCATGTCAAAGATTGGGAAGTCTGTGGCAAGTAATTGACCTCCTGACTCCCCAAAGTTTTTCCACCATCTACAAGGCACAAGTCAGGAATGTGATGGAATACTTCCCATTTGCCTGGATAAATGCAGCTCCAACAACACTCAAGGAGGTCAACACCACCCGGGACAGAAGGACTGGAACCCCATCTACCACCTACCATCTACCATCATTCCCTCCAACATTGGCACACCATTGCTGCGACGTGTACTATTCACAAGATGCACTGCGGTAACTGGCCATGGGTCCTTCCAAATCCATGACTTCTATCATCAGAACAAGGACACCAGACACATGGGATCACCACCACATGCATGTTCCTGTCCAAGTTACACACCATGCTGACTTGGAAATATAATTGACGTTCCTTCACTGTCATTGGGACAAAATCTAGAAACTCCCTTCCTCATAGCACTGTGGGCGTGCCTACACCATATGGACGGCAGTGGTTCAAGAAGGCGGCTCACCACCATCTTCGAGGGCAATTAGGGATGGGCAATAAATTCTGGCCTTGCCAGCGACGCCCACATCCTGTGAAGCAATAAAATAAAAATCTCCCCCAGGGAAACTCTCAACTGTTATTGTAGTGTGGAATTTGGACCCAATTCGGAAATTATACTCTCACTTTTGTTATGATGCTGGCATAGAAATAGATATTAAAAGAACACCCTCTTTAACCCTTTTTAGATTGACATTAAAACTGCATAAATTTGACACTTAAGCCGAATAATGTGTTCAACCTTAACTTCGTTCAATGTCACGCAGTTCCTACTGGATTTGTTTATTTCTGAAACCAGAAGTTTGAAAACATTTCTCTTCCTGATACAGTATAATAGATTTCCGTTCCTGTACTGACTGTTCATCTATAGTGAAGTAAATTAAAACCGTATCAATATTTGAAGTAAGCAGATGTTTCATTCAGGTAGGCTTACCATTCTCCATGACTTTTTTTTTTACCAAGAACAGAATATAACTAATTTTACACCACTTAAGGAACTCCACCTGTACAACTTTCTGAGAATAACACAAGGGTGGACTATGTTTCAAAGAGGTAACATATGGTGGAAGGGCGGGGAGTAAAAACAGAAAGTGTAAATCGGCAATCCAGCTGATCAAGAAACACCCCTCAAAGTGTTAGCATATTGTAAAACGCTCCAGACTTTCAAATTCTACTCTGACCATTCCAGGTGGTCATTTCCAAAGAGGCACCCTTTGCACTGAATACACAAAAAGTCAAAAAGACTTTTAACAAAAAAAATTCTAAAATTGATAGTTTGAGATTTTTTTTAAAATCGGACATTCTTACCTTTAAAAAATTGCTGCAATGCTTCATTTTCTCCTAAAACATCCATGTGATAAGTCTTAAGAGCACACAAACCTGAAACTCTTCCCAAAAATATTTCAGAAAACTCTCGGGTTCTTCAGCTGTTCAGAGAAGGATACATTCGGCAAACTGGTCAAGAGTCATGTTTCTATGCCGAACATTTCTCTATTTGTGCAGTTGAAGTGCAATTAACTTCCAATCTTTCGACGCAATCTACCTTTGCCCAGTTTTTGTATTATCAATAGTAATGCTTGACAGAAAAATCACCAGACCTTCATGTTGATGTACACTACTCCAAGCTGGCAAATTATCTTAAACAAGTCCTCTGTAGAAAGAGTCTGAACAAGCCCACTTAATACACAAAATTCTGCCTCATTCTTAATACTTAGAAGACCTTTGACCAGTCCCTTCAAACCTTTTCCTCATCGATCATTACAGAACACTGTGCAGGCAGATTACAACAATTTAATTTTATTGCGCAGTGCAGGGGAACTCTTACGTAAGTAACATAAACGGTGCACTTTGTTAAACTACACTGCTAGTTTCATAGATACCAAGGTCACACCATTGCCAATAGCGAGATATGAAAGAGGGAAGGAGGGCAAGAAATAATCAGGTAACAAGACTGTTGACTACTCATTTTCAGAAAAGAATCAATACATTGTGATGAAAGTAAGTGAGAATACAAGTCTGTTAGTTTAATTAATATTTTATGGTGGCAAAGGCTGAGGCCTACTGTGCACACCTTCACTTCCCCAGCACACTATTTCATTTGTCAATATCTCAAAAGCAAGCATCTGGTGAACTAGATGTTATTTTCTTGGCAGGATGGCAAAATTAGCTCTGATAGTGATACCCCAGTGCAATTTCTTATCTTTCCCAACAACAGCAAGGATAAAATGTTGTGACATACATTTTACATCTAAGGTAAAACAAAAAAAAAATCCATAAATGTTTGTGTATGGTTTAGACCTGTGCACTGTTAACACAGTCACAGTTCCTTGTATCAGGTCAAGTACAGGGAACTTGCTTGCTGCCCAGGCCATAGGCACACTGCAATTTGAGGAGAATGTGCACCTGCAGTTTATTTTCAAGATTAAAGAAACAAGAAACACAGGCCAAGTTCAATGCTTCTCCACTTCCAGTCCATGATTTTCCTGCCATTAAAACAGTTGGAAGATTGCGGGCTGGCAAGTGCAGGTGGAGGTGAGAGTGACTGCCCTTGACATCAAGGCAGCATTTGACTGAGTATGGCATCGAGCAGCCCTAGTAAAACTGGAGTCAATGGGAATCAGGGGGGGGGAACTCTCCGCTGGTTGGAGGCATACCTAGCACAAAGGAAGATGGTTGTGGTAATTGGAGATCAATCATCTCAGTCCCAGGACATCACTGCAGGAGTTCCTCAGGGTAGTGTCCTAGGCCCAACCATCTTCAGCTGCTTCATCAATGACCTTCCGTCAATCATAAGGTTAGAGGTGGGGCGTTCGCTGATGATTGCACAAGTTCAGCACATTTCGCAACTCCTCAGATACTGAAGTAGCCCGTGATGCAGGAAGAACTGAACAACATCCAGGCTTGGGATGATAGATGACAAGCAATATTCATGCCACACAAGTGCCAGGCAATGACCATCTCCAACAAGAGAGAATCTAACCGTCTCCCCTTGATGTTCAATAGCATTACAATTGCTGAATCCCCCACTATCAACCTGGGACTTACCATTGACCAGAAACTGAACTGGACCAGCCACATAAAGACTATGGCAACAAGAGCAGGTCAGAGGCTGGGAAATTTGTGACGAGTAAATTACCTCCTGACTCCCCATTGCCTGTCTACCATCTACAAGGCACAAGTCAGGAGTGTGTTGGAATACTCTCCACTTGCCTGGATGGGTATAGCTCCCCAATACTCAAAAAGCTTGACGCCATCCAGGACAAAGCAGCCCGCTTGACTGCCATCCCACTCCCTTCACTACTGATGCACAGTGGCAGCAGTGCATACCATATACAAGATGCATTTCAGCAACTCACTAAGTCTCCTTCGACAGCCCCTTCCAAACCCGTGACCTCTACTACCTAGGACAAGGGCAGCAGATGCATGGGGCTGAATTTTACTGACGTCAGGGGTCCTAGCGGGGGGACCTGGAATATTCTAGCGGGAGAGGCCCGCCATGACCCCTAGCGCCGTATATCTCCCGCCCCATTTTACCAGTGGCAGTGGGACCTCGATGCGGCCCCCCCCCACCGCTTGGCGCGGAACCCTAATTTAAATATGTTAAGTGCTACTTACATTGCCTGATGATGCATCCCACTGCTCGTCGCTCCTCAGTGCTTGATTTTTCACTGAATGGGTGGCTGTCACATGCCGTACAGTTCACGAATGAGAGAAGCCGGCGGGACAGAAGCGGGAGCAATCACAGACAGCGCAGGCAAGTCTCTGGAAACCGGGGTTTCAACTCTGTTTACTTGAAGGGAGGTGGGAGGTGGATGGGATTACTGGGAGCACAGCTCTGCAGGCATGAAGGGAGGTAATGCGTACCCTCCCTCTGTAAACACTGTCCACTCTGCGCCATCGTTTGTTTGTGTGTGTGTGAAGGAGAAATGGCACTCTAGTCACCCTGTGTGTGGAGGGTGCCTGAAATGGTAGGAGTATAAAGGTTATCTGGCTGGTGGGGGCAATCGATGCAGTTGGCAGAATCTTTATGTGGTCATGCTGTGCCACTCAGTGTGAGCTAAGATGAGCAATGGTATGCCATGCCACATAGTTGATCTATGAAAGCACCTGATGTACCCGTCAACAACAATGCCGGCCCTGTTAGGAACCTTTGAATAAGTGAAGGATACAACTTTATGTGTCACATGGAGATGGGTATGGCTCATCCTAGATCGTGTGATCTACTTCTCCTGAGGATCCATATGCGCTGCAGCAAAACCAACAGGCAGGTGCAGCTCACTTAGAGACCCCTGGTCATGAGCAGCAGCCACCAAGGGGAGTTCGCCACTGTGGAACGGCGCACATCTACAGGCCCCGCATGACATACCAGTGGATGTCATGCGCGCCAGTGTCAGAGGCAACTGCAGATGTAGAGAGAGGTGGTGACACATCTCTGTGCCCTGCTAAACGATGACCTGCAGCCCATGGGCTTCAGTGCACATCCTATGCCTGTGGTCCACATATTAACAGTGGCTCTTAACCATTATGCCTATGCATCATTTCAGGGGCCCACCAGAGACCTTTATAGGGTCACAGAGTCAGCAGTGCACCACTGCATCAGGGAGGTCACCAATGCCCTGTATCCGAGGGCTAGTATGTCTGCTTCAGGATAGACCCGAACAGCCAGGCCCAGAGGGCCATCGGTTTCGGCACCATTGCCAGATAACCAAAGGTGCAAGGGGTCATGCACTGCACCCATGTGGCCATTAGGCCTCCCACCAAGTTACCAGCTGCAAAGGTTACCATTAAGGGATTCCTCTCAATCCAGGTACAGCTGGTATGTGATCACTGGAGACGCTTCATGCAAACCTGTAACCGCTTCTGCAGCTACCACGAAGCCTAGATCCTGCACCAGTCCCAGCTGCTGTTCACTGAACTAGCTCAGATGGAGGGGTGTCTTCTTGAAGACAAGGGATACCCCTTGCAGATATGGCTCCTGACACCAGTGAGAGACCCCACCACTGGTGAAGAGAGATACGAAGCCAAACACAGAGCTACAAGAGCCACCATTGAGCAGGCGATCGACATGCTGAAAATGCACTTCCGCTGCCCAGATAGATTGGTTGGTGCCCTGTACTACGAGCCGCAAAGGGCAGCTCCTTTCTTTGCTGCTCACTGTGCTCTGCACAACTACGCACCCAATAGTGGACAGGCCTGGCACGATGACCTCAGCAGAAATCCTCCTTGGACTAGGAGGACACTTATGACTTACAACAGGAAAGGCATATGGAAGGACAGAGGACACCCAGGCTCTGCTTTCAGGGTGAGTAACAAGCTAGGGATGCATGGCAATGGCTTATCAGACAAATGGTCTCTGCTACATAGGAACCATCATGAGCTCTACAAGCCACACAGCACCCTCGATCACCTGCTGTGCAGCAGTCCACAACTGCAACATCTTTGAATTATTAGAGGCAACAGAAGACTGAGCCATTGTCCATGTTACTGCATCCGTGGAGATGCACAAGTAATACTGGCATGGCAATGATTTTATTCTATACATTGGGAGTTCTGAAAGGCCAATGATGTAATGGGAGGAGACACGATCGGTAGGTACATGCTGGCACACTTCATTCACACAGTAAAAGCAACACAGGTTAATGAAGATTTAGAGATTGAACTTTTCACAGTGCTGTGTCACCCGTGCAGACCCATTTATGTCATGGTTGTTTTTGGACTAGGAGCCTGAGTGGAGAAAGGCTACTGATCAGATTGCCCTTTGGCTGTGGATAACTTTGGCAGTCGTACTCTGTGTGCATGAGGCCTGGAGGGCCCCGGCTGGCTGGGGAAATGATCATTCATCCTCTTCCAGCATTGGACCCTTTGACGTCAGATTGTCCCAAAGCTACTTACCTCCTCTACCACCACCAGCCAGACTGCCTTGGCCGGGCGGGAGGGCCTCTTCTTACCATCGCTGGGGAAAAGGACCTCCTGCCTTGCCCACACAGCCTGGAGGAGAGCGAGCAGGGAGGCATCACTGAACTGTGGGGCCACCCTAGAGCACGTCTCTGCCATCTTCAGTTTTTGCTCTGGTCCTTTAAATGCAAAGGTGATTCCACAGTGTAACCGCTCTAACCTCTGGCTGCAAGGTTTTTCTGCATGTTTGAAAACTAATGCAGCACTAGTGAGGAAATGTGTGCTGTTGTCCTGGCTTTTCATCTATGACAGATCGACATATGTTCACATACACTTTGCTTCTGCAGCAGCTGATAATTACTGATGTAATATTTCTGGTTTGCAATGCAGGTAGAATATAAACATATTTCCCTGATTCTTTAAGAATTACTTATAATTCCAGTTATGTTTCACGTAACAGTTAGCAGAGAAATTAATACAGATTCCAAATGCATATTGGTCTGCGGCTTTTCAGTTAGGCGATTACAAGCCTATAGTATGTAGATATTCTTAAGTTATGCTTTTATTTCTGTTGTGTATTTTCCTTTTATGATACAATTCAGTATCACGTCCTGGTATGTGCAAAATTAAGATTATTTACCCAAGTGCAGCAAGCCTACAAGAAGGAATGTTACGCTTGAGTGGAAGAAGAGGATCTCAACTGCACAGGACACTGGGACAAAGCAGAGTAAGTATGTGGCAGCAAAGCACAAAGTGCTGGGAAAAATCAGACTTGAAAGTTAACTTTGCTTCTCTCTCCACAAATGCTGCCAGACCTGCTCAGTTTCTCCAAAACTTTCTGCTTTTCTGCCAGATTGACAGCATCCCACTCTTCAATAGCAAGATAGGTATTTATTTGGCAGCTGTCAGGAAGCAGGTGCTGGGGCGCTTTAAATAGGGCCTCAGCACCTGCTACACAGCTGAGCCAATGTCCATCATGGCGCTGGATGTCCCGTCTCTCTTCACATAATATGGGGGGGGGGGGGGGGGGGGGAGTGGGGGGAAAGAGGGCAGTGCGTCGCCGTGATGCTAATGAGCCCCCGCGCAAAATATCGTGGGAGCCCAGCTGTGGCTGCTGCACGTGGGCAGACCGCCGACTTCAAAGTGCACCTCTGCCACTTGCAGCGCACTAGTAAAATCCAGCCCATGGGAACACCACCACCTGCAAGTTCCCCTCCAAACCACACACCATCCTGATTTGGAACTATAGTGTCACTGGGTCAAAATCCTGGAACAGCACTGTGGGTGTTCCTACACTACATGGACTGCAGCAGTTTAAGGCGGCAGCTCACCACCACCTTCTCAAGGGCAATTAGGGATAGGAAATAAATGTTGGACTAACCAGCGACTCCCACATCCTATGAATGAATTAATAGAAACAAAAAAATCCAGGTCAAACTGTTTTTTTTTTATATCGTCGTGGTCCTGTAGTTTTTTTTTCAGGAATATGTGGTTTGCCTTTCAGGCTTGCAAAGGATCAGTATTGCTTTAAGAACCAGCAAACCTCAGGAGTTCTAGGAAGGTGCATTTTCATTGCCTTAGAAACAGCCATTTGGAAACTGCAATTCAAAGGGTGCATTCTCATTACCATAGATATAGCCACTGGGAATGAGTATTAAGCGATACATTTGTTACAATTCAATTTTGAACTGGCTTTTTAGTTGAAGACAGTTTGTTCTAACAGAAGACAGACACAGAGGACACAGACAGCTGTGGTGCTTAGCACCTAAAAAAGAGCTCTCAACCATTTGAACTGAAGGAAGAGGATTTTAGTTTGTTTAATTATCTCTCAAAATTCTAAAAAAAAGTCAAGCCAAAAACAGAGATCTCTGGTAATTTGAACTGAAGAAATGGAAGTTAGACTGTGACAATCTCTTATCCCTCAAAAAACTCTAAAGTCAGCTTGATTCTATTGAAAGTGCTTGCAAGTCGTTAATTGTTGAAATTCACTGGAGAAGGAAAGTATCACCTACTGCTGAAGTTAGACTATGGACTGTTCTACTGTGGAAGAACCTTTTTTCCCAGCATCAGACGACTGTGAGGACTCCAAGCAACATTCTGTGAGGACTTCAAGCAACACTGGACTGTAAATTTACAAGGACTCTAATTTTTTTTCTATTTTAAATGTTGTTTATCTCTTCATAGTGTTTAAGAATTTAGTTCTTCTAATTAAAGAGTTAATTTGTTGATTTAAGAACATCTGGTTTGGTTAGCCTCATTCGGGGGTTAATAGGTGGTACAATTTGGCTAGGTCTTTCTTTAATTTAGAAAGTTTTAAATGATATGTTAGGCGATCTGTGGAGCGACGGGATTGAATTAACAGTGCATTTCTCCCACCACAATCAGAATCGTATATTTTGATTGGGGGCTTTGACTGGAGCAGTCGGTCGTAACAATATATAATACAAAGTTCACTTGAAAGTAACTCTTACCGTGAAATATGAGTCAGCAACACTCTACAATATACCCACTAACTCTTACCCAACACTTGGCATTATTTTCAAGCCCTTAATATTTTTTCATGGGATATGGTTAAAAGACCTGAAAAGGGGCATGGTTAAAAGACAGTCTGTGCCACTGTTTCCCATTGAGTTGAAAACTTTTGCCTATATACATCACGGAACTTTGGCAAGTATTCATTATGCATGTACCATTGAGAAATATGATTGTGAAAGATGCTATGTAAATGCAAGTATACTAATCCAGCATGATTACATTTCCAACTCCATATTTAGGAACATTAGGAACAAGAGTAAGCTATTCAGTCCCTTGAGCCTGCTCTACGATTCAATTAGATCATGGTTGATCTGTACCACAACTCCATTTGTGCAGTGCAGTTCCATGTCCCTTAATACCTTACTTAACAAAAATCTCTCAGTTTTGAAAGTTCCAACTGACCTAGCATCCATAACCTTTTGGGATGAGTGTTCCAGATTTCTACTACCTTTTCACTTCTGAACAGCCTAATTATAATTAACATTATGTCCACTTGTTCTTGATTTTCCCCACTACAGAAAATAGTTCCTTATCAAATTATTTTAACATTTTATGCACCTCCATCAGATCACCCCTCAATCTTCTGCACTCAAGGGGATACACAAGTTTATGCATCCTCATATTTTAACCCTCAAAGGCCCAGTATCATTCTGGTGACCCTGTGCTGCACCCCCTCCAAGACAGTTATATCCTTCCTGAGCTTCCCAAAACTGAACGCAGTACTTGAAATGGGATCTGACCGAGGATGTACACAACTGAAGCATAACTTCCTCCCCTTCGTATGCCAGCCCCTTTGAGATAAAGGCCAATATTCCATTAGACTTTTTGTAATTGTACACTGGCTTTTAATAATTTCCGAATGTGACTCCCAAATCTCTTTGCACCTCTACAGTTCCTAGTTTCTGCCCATTTAGAAAATACTCTGATTTTTCAGTCTTGGATCCAAAATGGATGATCTCGCACTTGCCCACATTGAATGCCATTTGCCATAGTTTTGCCCACACACTTAATCTGTCCTTTTGTAATTTCCTGCTCCCATACGTACTACTTCACTGTCCCTTCTAACTCAGTGTCATCTGCAAACTCATATATACAACTCTCGATTCCTTCATCAAAGTCATTAATAAATATTTATTTTCATGGGCAATTTCACACCTTCCTTTATAGGAATGAACAAAAGCATATAGCATAAAAACATTAAAGTCTTAATATAATGAATTTCCTTTGCATAACTGTACAGTATTATAGCTGCATCACATTAACTATTTATGACTGTTCTTTTCATGGACTGCAGGAATTTCATGCACTCATGAAGGTTCTTTAAAATCAGACAAATTTGAGTAGAACAGCAGGATTTCAGGCAGGAGTATACATGCAAATTAACTCCATTACAAAGCTGTGTATAATCAATAGCCTCCTGAATACTTGAAAGTTTCTGTGAATTCTCATTTCTCTATTACATAATAACAAATCCTTGTATGTCCTATATTTTCAATCATGTGCACTTATGAGCTGTGTACTTTTGGAATTATTGCTAATATTGAATAATTTAAGAGAAACTGTTAGCCTCATTTCTTTGTCTTAGACCTAAACGTTAGCTTAAATAAATCTAACATTTGTTTTGTAGGTAATATTCAGAGATAAACTATTGGGCACTTCTAAGAAAGGTATCAAGGTAAATCAGTGAATCACTGCAGAAAACAGAAACTGTTTTTGCTGATTAATTTGGTGTACCTATTTTTCATTCAATAGAAAAAAATTCATTAAGTGCCTAAGTGAACATTTTGCTGGAAATTTAACACGATGTACCAGAATTTGCTGGGAAAATAATGGTGAGTTAAGCACACATGCCATTCTTTTTTTAAAAAAACAGCAATTTGAGGCAAGGAAGAGATAAGCCGTGAGTTGCAAATCGGCACAAACCCCTGGACAATTCATGTCACTACAACATAAGTCTAATGCAAATGACAGCACACTGTCAATCTCCCCGAGTTTCAAGAAATTACTGCATTTGCACTGTTAAAATGAATTAATTTGGCAGCAAAAAGTTAGGGCTGGTACATAACAATGTAAGGACCCCTTTAATGACAAAATATATGTTTCTGCAATGCCACTCAATCTTGGCAGCCCAGAAAGGGAATAATTGAAACAGTGGAGACTTAGAGGTAGTAAATTGTTCCTAGAGGGTTTTTAATTTTAAAAACTTTATTCACCTTTTGATACTTTTTTTCCTCTCTCAATCTTTCTTTCCCCACTCTTTCTATATCTAATTTGACTCTATTTACTTCTCCACCATTCCAGATGCCTCCTTGACCTCAGTATATGTTTATCAGCTCACAGTTCCAGCTATCTGTGGCAAAAATTTTACGAGCTGAAGGGTGAGAATAAAATCCAACTCATAGGGGCACGGTGCGAAGTGCCATGCTCTAGCAAATTCTGAGCCAATGAGTATATCTACTTATCTGTTTTAAATTCAAAGCTATACATAAAATATGAAATTTAACCAAAACTCCTCAGCAAAACAGGACACCAATTGTTTATAAAAACATAATTGTTTTCAAAGCTAAATATCTGAAGGAAGTTAATTGCAATACCTTGATTAAAAATAAAGGATACAGAATTATCCATATTTTGAACAATCAGAAAGCCTTCAAATACAGTAGATTTTAACTGCCCCTGCCTGGCAGAAACCAGCTCTTCTGTCCCACAATCTGACACCTGACAGATTTGCCTGACAGGGGAGCTGTCACTGCTCCATTGCATAGACCTTCATTTAAAATTGCAGGTTGCGTCCTAATGATATCAGACCCAATCTGCATATTTAAAGTAAACTTCCCCACCCTTTTCCTTCCTGCTAGTGTCCAGCTACTCTGCTCATGAATATCAGGACACTGAGGGAAGGCAGCAGGATCAGAGGGGTAAGGGTGCCATAAGAGGCCCAGAAGTTAAGTTTAAAAGTTTTATTTTAGTTTTCCTTATGGGCCAGGAGTTACAGGACTGCTTCTCTGGGCCTCACATGGAAGCCACGAGTCTCCATTGTGCCACACTAACCCCTTTCCCAATTTTTGCCAGATCCTTCACCCCACCACCAATCTTGCCAAGAGCCTGCTTCCCCATTCCTGATCCTGCCCAGTCCTTTCCCCAACCCAATGATTGCCGGGTCCATTCACACGGGTCTTATACCACCAGACGCTCGCTCCAAGTCTGCCAGCCAGGTAGCAAATCTGGCTAAAATGAAAGCAAAATACTGCTGATGTTGGATATCTGAAATGAAAACAGAAAGTGCTGGAAATACTCAGCAGGTCTGGCATCTGTGGAGAGAGAAGCAGAGTTAACATTTCAGGTCAGTGACCTTTCATCAGAACTGAGGTCACTGACCTGAAACATTAACTCTGCTTCTCTCTCCGCAGATGCTGCCAGACCTGCCGAGTATTTCCAGCACTTTCTGTTTTCATCGCAGATCTGGCTAGTTGTCGGGTAGGACACTGCAGAGATTTACTTAAATAAGGCCCTGCTGTAGAGATTGGTAGGGACTCTATGTTCCCAGCCTTGACGGGTTGATTGCCCATCACTGGGCACCCCTGCACCCTTTTCACTCTCTCCCCACCCCCACCCCAGTGAAAATCAAGGCATTCAATACTGACAATTCAGTCAGAAACCAAAAAGTTCTTTGTGATGAATATGATATCTAGTTTTTCTTCAATGCTTCAGAAGTTATAGCCTTTTACACTGAAGACTTAACTCACCATTGTTGTCGCTTAGTGCTCATTCTATAAAAGTGATTCTCAGCATACAATAAATGTATCATCCCCTTTCATGCCAATTTTAACATTTTAGTTCCTGCTTTTTAGACTTAAACAGCCCAAGCACAGAGGAAGAGGGCATGAGGTCCACTTTTAAGCATCTATCAATCCCTTATATAACTACTAATAGTTGGTTATCAAAGAGATGGCTCTTGAAATTTCTCCCTCCCTGGAGGAAGTGATTGTCCTCTACTTAACTGCTCAATGGTTCATAAGACTCTTCAAAAAACCAGCAGCCATGATATGGATGTGTCCAATGATCTGCCATGCAATTCTCTTTAACAAAGCAACAGAAAAGCACAGAACCTCAGTCCTAAAACTTTCAAGATGTTATTGCAGAATCCCTGCTTTCACGGGAGGGTACAATTGAAAAATATATGGAGAACAGCAAGTGAAATAGGCATCATCCAAATTATCCATGATGACCCACAAACAAGCTAAAGATTTCTACTTCAGGCGCACAGCATTTGCTTCCCTTTTTTATTTATACAGATAAAGGTTTTAAAACTAGTAAGAAACTTGGTCAAAACCACTACCCTGCACCCTCAGAGACATTCCAGTTCAGGAAGATGGCAAAGAAACAATCAATTGTTGTCAGCACAGGCTCAGCAAGCACATTTCACTGTCACTGACAAAGACATTGTTTTGTTTTTTTTAAAACCATTGGATGCCAAGTCAAAAATTGATTATTCCCTAAACCCCGACCAGTTGAATACACAGTTTACGTGAGAAACAGCAATGTAACCGATAATGACAATTAGATAAAAGGAATTGAACAGAATTTCTTTTGAAATTCTATCATGGTAGAGCATAAAAATAGATGATCAAATTTTGGATAATGCACTCAGTAAGATATGTTTTCCAAAAACTCCACCCATCAGTTTTCCCTGATAATTCAGTATCAGTATTCCCACTATGATAACTTTATATGCAGATAATTTTCAAAACTGCAAGCTAACATTTACCAGACACATTTATTGTCAATTAGTGCATTTATAGATTGTTACAGTAATGTATAATTAATGCATTTCATATTAGCCCCTTTCACATCTTAATTTGTCTCAGATATGCTACAGATTTGAATTATAAAGTATTGTTCTTAGAAAATACACTATATTTAAAGTGCACAATGTGAAATCAATAACTCAACCACTATTAACTGAAATTGAATTCAAATGATGGAAAGTTTGATTTGTTAATCAGAGAATGAAAACCACACATCCTGTAAAACTATTTTAAAATACAGCTCATGAAAACAGAAAGCCGGCACACACAAAGCATTCATTTTTCTTACAAACGTGTTGCGTAACAGATAACTGAGGTCAAAATTTATTTCAGCTGCTTTCATTACACCTATAACTTCTTTTCTATGCAGTGCCATTGATACAGTTGTAAATACACAACACAGTTCTTAAAACAGAAAAATATTTTTCCGTCCTTTGTCATTTGTCAAAATTAACTACCCTTATAGCACTTAAGTACAGCTGCTGAAAAGAAATCAGAGCTGGTGGACCTAGTGTAAGAAAAATAAATATTAAGACAATAAAGTCTTAGAAACCACATTATTGTTGATCACTCATTAAAGCTCATGCATTTTTTCCAGCGGCTGGATCTCAGAGTTCCTCCTTGTAAAATCCCAGTTTGGTTAGTGACATTTCCTTCCTCAGATGCATCACTTCCCAAAACATTTGTTCAACTGTAAAAACAGAAAATAAAAAGAACATTACAAAAAAATGTAACGTACATCACTCTTGATTTAATCAAAGAATCATAGAAATTTACAACACGGAAGGAGGCCATCCAACCTAATCCCACATTCCGGCTCCTGGTTTGTAGCCTTGTAGGTTATGGAACTTAAAGTGCATATCCAAGTACTTTTTAAATGTTATGAGGGTTTCTGTGTCCACCACCCTTTCAGGAATGAGTGTTCTAGATTTGGGTGAACAAATTGCCCCGCAAATTCCCTCAAAACCTCCTACCTTTTAACTTAATTCTTTGCCCTCATAATTAATGCATTGCATATTAGTCCTTTTCACATCTTAATTTGTCTTAGATATGCTACAGACTTGAATTATAAAGTATTATTCTTAGAAAATATACTATATTTAAAGTGCACAATGTGAAATCAATAACCCAACCACTATTAACTGAAATTGAATTCAAATGATGGAAAGTTTGATTTGTTAATCGGAGAATGAAAACCACACATCCTGTCAAACTATTTTAAAATACAGCTCATGAAAACAGAAAGCCAGCACACATAAAGCATTCATTTTCCTTACAAACGTGTTGCATAACAGATAACGGAGGTCAAAATTTACAGCACGGAAGGAGGCCATTCAACCCATTGTGTTATGGGCCCCTCAACCAAGTTGAATAGGGCCTTCCTTTCCACTCTATCTAGGCCTCTCAGAATTTTATACACTTCAATTAAATCTCCCCTCAGCCCCCTCTGTTCCAAAGAAAATAATCCTAGCCTATCCAATCTCTCCTCATACCTAATATTCTCCAGTACAGGAACCATCTTCATAAATCTCCTCTGTACCCTCTCTAGTACAATCACATCTTTCCTATAGTGCGGTGACCAGAACAGCATGCAGTACTCCAGCTGTGGCCTAACGAGTGTTCCATACAACTATTCATAACCTCCTAGCTCTTATATTCTACGCCTTGGCTAATAAAGGCAAGTGTCCTGTATGTCTTTCGGACCACCTTATCTCTCTGTCCAGCTGCTTTCAGGGATCTGTGGGCAGACACTCCAAGATGCCTCCGTTGCTCTACACTTCAGTTTCCTACCATTTATTGATTATTCCCTTGCCTTGTGAGCCTTCCCCAAATGCAGTAAGAGTCACTTGTGCTCCAAATGTTTGTAACTACACAATAGTGACTGGAAGTAGTCAGAATTTTCCTGAGATGTACAACTACAATAATCTCGAACTTTTGTTCACATATTACCTGCATTGTATATATTAAATAACTTAAGATATATTTGAGGTGTTGAGCACCAAGTTTTCAAAACAACGCCTTGCAAGGTGGTAAATAAATTGAGACAAAATTTTCTTTAATCATGCACTGACCTTAACCTATGTCAATACAAAATTATATGTTGTTACGAACAGGTGAGAAAGGGGTCTAGGGTTCCCTCTCAGTTTTCACCTGGTCCTCCCATAACAGGGTTTAATTTTAAACAGAGTGTTTTTAGCTCCCCCTTGGTGAATCCTTGTTCACTGCTTTTCAATTATTAATAGAGTCATACAGCACAGAAACAGGCCCTTCAGCCTATTGTGTCTGTGCCGGCCATAAAGCACCTAACTATTCTAACACTTTCTAACTATTTTCCAGCACTTGGCCCATAGCCTTGTATGCTTTGGCGTTTCAAGTGCTCATCTAAATACTTCTTAAATGTTGTCAGGGTTCCTGCCTCTACCACCTCTTCAGGCAGTGCGTTCCAGATTCCAACCACCCTCAGTGAAAATTTTTTTCCTCAAATCCCCTCCAAACATCCTGCCCCTTACCTTAAATCTATGCCCCCTGGTTATTGACCCCTCTGCAAAGGGAAAAGGTTTCTTCCTAACTAGCCTATCAATGCCCTTCATAATTTTGTATACCTCAATCATGTCCCCCCTCAGCTCTAAGGAAAACAGCCCTAGCCTTTTCAGTCTCTCTTCATAGCTGAAATGCTCCAGCTCAGGCAACATCCTGGTGAATCTCCTCTGCACCCTCTCCAGGGCAATCACATCCTTCCCATAGTGTGGTGCCCAGAACTGTATACAGTGCCTCAGCTGTGGCCTAACTAGCATTTTGTACAGCTCCATCATAACCTCCCTGCTCTTATATTCTTTGCCTTGGCTAATAAAGGCAAGTATCCCATATGCCTTCGTAACCACCTTATCTACCCGTGTTGCTGCCTTCAGTGATCTATGGACAAGTACATTAAGGTCCCTCTGACCCTCTGTACTTCCTAGGGTCCTACCATCCATTGTATATTCCCTTGCCTTGTTAGTCCTCCCAAAATGCATCACCTCACACTTCTCAGGAATAAATTCCATTTGCCACTGCTCCACCCATCTTACCAGCTCATCTATAACATCTTGTAATCTAAGGCTTTCCTCCTCACTATTTACAACACCACCAATTTTGGTGTCATCTGCGAACTTACTAATCATACCTCCTATGTTCACATCTAAATCATTAATGTACACTACAAACAGCAAGGGTCCCAGCACCGATCCCGGTGGTACACCACTGGTCACAGGCTTCCACTCGCAAAAACAAACCTCGACCATCACCCTGTGCCTCCTGTCACTAAGCCAATTTTGTATCCAATTTGCCAAATTGCCCTGGATCCCATGGGTTCTTACCTTCTTAACCAATCTCCCATGTGGGACCTTATCAAAAGCCTTACTGAAGTCCATGTAGACTACATCAACTGCTTTATCCTCATCCACACATCTGGTCACTGCCTCGAAAAATTCAATCAAGTTTGTTAGACAAGATCTACCCCTGACAAATTATAAGGCAAAGAAGCCAGCACAAACAGGTTTTTTTAGGGTTAAAGAAGAAAGGTTGAAAATTATTAAACTTAAAATTTTAATTCGGTTAACGCCTATGGACACACGACACGCCCACGCTAGCATGCACACGTGATACACACATGCAGATAGAAACAGAAAAGAAAATAACGTAGAAAAGTTTGAGGCGATCTCTGGAGAGGGTTTTTGCTACAGTTCTTCGAGCTCACTGTAGAGTTCTTGATTGTAAGTAGATCTTGCTCTGCGTTGGGGCCCAGTATTCTTCTTCAACCTTGCTCGCTGCAGGAGACCTACCTCTCTTGAGGTTCATGTGTCTTCAGTGAATTTGGGAGTGAGGGAGAGCCAGACAGTAGAGATCTTCTTCAGTCCAGGAGCATACTGCAGTCTCTCTGTTCAAAACTCTTTGTACAATTCAGAAAAAACAGGTTGTCACGCAGGCTAGTCACATGACCAGCTGATCTGACCACATCGGTTTGTGGATTCGGCCATCCCAGCAGTGTCCTGAAATTTGAGCTCCCTCACCTTTAATGTCTGGTGCTCATAGTACTTTGTGGGTTAAATTGTATAAGGGAAGTAACCCCTTTGTCACCCCAAGCACTGTCTGTTAACATGCAAATGTCTTTCCAGCCAAGGGCCTGGTGATTTTCTTTTTAAACAAGTCCTTTCTTCACTTCAGCAACAATTTTCAAATCAATGTTCATATGACAAACTTAATGTGCCTCATTCTTGCCAGGTGAGGGGCCTGCATGACAATGTAGTTGCATGAACATTGTTATTCACACACATAAGGAGGAATTATTGGAGTATTTAATCAGCAGCATTGACTGAGAGATGAGATGAGAGCAGAGTGGCAGCCTGAAGTGAGGAGGCTCAAGAAGAAGCCACACTCCCTTTTGCATTGGCCCCTTAAATAAATTCTTCACAAGTCACATAAAACTGCACTTACAGCTCCCTGTCTACCTTTTGGCTATCCATTCACCCACACTTCTGCAGCCATTGATCTGCTCAATCACTCCCTCACCTCCACCTTTGTGCGTTCGTCCCCAGTAAAATCATTACTCTCTTCTGCCCTGGTAATTCCCCATAGTATGGCCCGCATCTTTGCTCCTTCAGATCCAAGGAATGCAAACTTGAACATACCTGGTGAACCACACTGATTTAGCCATGCATCACCAAATATGGCTGCAGCACAGCAAATACTATTGGCCCTTGATCAGCTCTGACAAAACTGCTCACTACTCCATCTTCACCTCCAACAGCAACAAGTCATAGATGACTTTATCCCCAAGATTGGGACCATCTTCCTCCCTTTTGCACACCAAGCAATGCGTCCTGCATGATTTCATTTTGCCCTAACGCTAACTCCATTCAAGTCCACTATCTCATCCATGAGATCCACCTGCTGTTCCACCCATCTTATTCCCACTAAACTGCTGAGCAATAACTTCTTTCCGAGTTCCCATACTAGAGGACACTGTAAATGGCTCCCTCTCCTCAGGCACTGTCTGTTGTGTTATTGCTTTCTCAGCAATAAGGATCAAAAAATCTTATGCTAAATGGTAAGTTTAGTTTAGTTTAGTTTAGTTTAGAGATACAGCACTGAAACAGGCCCTTCGGCCCACCGAGTCTGTGCCGACCATCAACCACCCATTTTGTACTAATCCTACACTAATTCCATATTCCTACCACATCCCCACCTGTCCCTATATTTCCCTACCACCTACCTATACTAGGGGCAATTTATAATGGCCAATTAACCGATCAACCTGCAAGTCTTTGGCATGTGGGAGGAAACCGGAGCACCCGGAGGAAACCCACGCAGACAAAGGGAGAACTTACAAACTCCACACAGGCAGTACCCGGAATTGAACCCGGGTCGCTGGAGCTGTGAGGCTGCGGTGCTAACCACTGCGCCACTGTGCCGCCCTAAGGATTCGAAGGATTCTTTATTGCAAAGTAAGAGATTTACAAGAGAACTCTGCAATACATGGGCTGACTGTAGAATAACACTACGCCAACTGCTATATCACATGTTGGTTGATATCACTTCCTCTGATGATGCATATGACATTCAAGCACTTGAAGTGCAAGATATCACAACATTCCCCTTTCCTTAAGTGGAAGTGTTGGAAATTATAGTCTATGTACATCAGGGGTCCCCGAAGTATGGCCCGCGGGCCAAATGCGGCCCAATTAACTTTTCTGACTCACCCCCCCAAACAAATGCCCCTCCTCCCCACAGGCCCCTCCCTCCCTCCCTCCCCCCCCCCCCCCCACAAGCCACTCCCTCCCTCCCCCCCCACCCCACCACCCGCAGCCGCTCACTCCAGACCTCGCTGCTCCCTCCCACTCCCCTGGCTGATTGTTCCCCACTCGTGCCACCCTGCTCTCCGGTCGATCAGCCGCCAGGGGAGTGGAGGGGAGCAGCGAAGTCTGGAGCGAGCGGCTGAAGGGAGGTAGCACGAGGCCTGGAGCAAGGGGGGAGAGCTCCAGCCTCAAAGTCTTCCATTCAGCTGCTTCCTCCAGTCAAGTTGGGGGGTTGGATAATACTAGTTAAGACTTGTTTTGTAATAAACTGTTAATGTTATTGTTCAGTAAAGAAACCTAGTTAGTGTGTTCTATTCTAGGGGGAAAATAGTGTATCCAGTTGACTTTCAGCAAATGGGAAAACTTTGAAGAATATGTTGTGACCTGTGGAGAAGTGGGATTGAATTAGCAGAGCACTCCTCCCACCTCAGTCTAACAATCTTGGCTTACTGACAAACCAAACGGTAAGCGCAAAAAATAATATCTTCCTAATATCTGAAAGTTGTTAGCTCGTGAACCTTCAGAAAGATGGCCCGATCAGTATCTGTGTTTTGCATCCAACTTCAAGAAAAATTTGGCTCTCGGATTTGGCAAACTTTGGATTTAACTCTTCCAAAGTAGAGATTTTACGAGGACATCTTTTTAATGCTCAGTTTAACCTTCCAGGCTCTAGACATACTCTGTGCTGTCTTTTTTGACCACAGCTGTTATAGAGCTGCACCAATCCATGTGTTGCTGAACATACTGAATAATTCCTTGCTGTTCCATAGCATTCAGCTCAGCTTGTCCTTGACAAGGACACTGCATTTCCTTGGTGGATCTATGGAAGGAACTGCATCATTTCTCAAATGAAAAACAGCGTTTCCTTTGAAGCTGCCCACGGTATCAAATCTGTCTGAGCACCTATGTTGCAAATCCTGAATGGACTCAATGGGGTCACATGCATCTTGATTGTGTATCCTTGGAACACTGCTGATCTTGTGGATTGTCACAATCTGGAGATTGCCACATGCTGGTAGTCCTGCTTCTGCTGGACCATTGGCATCAACAACATAGAAGGCAACCATGCAGAATTTCCATAACTGCACCCCAACATTAGTGCTCCCACGCAGTTGATTGCTGAACCATTGTATGCAGTGAATCTGGCTCTTGTAGGTTGTATCATGGCTTCCCATCTTGCCAGGTACATATACTTTAGTGTTCTCAGGAGCAGAACTTTTGCACTTGCCCCTGTATCGATCTTTAATTGTAGCTTGCGCTTGCCACTGTTTTCTGGACATATATCGACTGTAGCGAATGTTTCCTGCTATGCAACTGCATATGTTACCATTGTTACGAACAGGTGAGAAAGGTGTCTAGGGGTTTCTGTCAGCCTTCACCTGGTCTTATTGTAACAGGATTTATGTTTTGTACACACTGTCTTTTGAGCTCCCCTTTGGTGAATCCTTGTTCACCGCCTTCCAATTATAAGGCAAAGAAATGAGCACAAATAGGCTATCTTAGGTTTAAAGAAGAAAAGTGAAATTTATTAAAACTTAAACTCTAATTTGGTTAACACTTACAGATACATGCCGCGCTACACGATTGCATGCATACACAATGCGCACATGCAAATAGAAACAGAAAAGAGAAGAAAAAGAGAGAGATTTGAGACAATCTCTGAATAGGGTTTGTTACTGTGCTTCGAGCTCGCTGTAGAATCCTTGCTTGTAGGTGGTCTTGCTTTTCGTTGGGGCCCAGTATTCTTCTTAAACCTTATTCACTGTAGGAGACCTTTCTCTCTTGGGGTTCATGTGTCTTCAATGTGTCTTCAGTTCAGTGAGAAGGAGATGAGAGGAGACATGTTCTCAGTCCAGGAGCAAAGAACTTTCTGCCAGTTTATGACTCTGTGGCAAGTTCAGATTCAAAAAACTCCAACAGCCAGTTAGTCATGTGACTAAACTGGTCTGACCATGTCTGTTTGTGTATTCGGCCATCTTAGCAGTTAACCTGGAATGCTAGCTTCTCCACCTTCAATGTCTCGCAATCAAAAGTTCATTGTGGATTAAATTGGAGCAGAGAATGGCCCCTTTGTCCTTTCCAAGTACTGTCTGTTACTATACAAATGTCTTTCCAGTCAAGGGTCTGTTTTTTTTTAAAACTAGTTCTTTCTTTGCTCCAGTAACAGTTTAAAAATCAATGTTCATGTGGTGAAATTAATGTCTCATTCTTGGCAGGTGGGGGCTTGCATGGCACCATGCGGAAGGCTTGTTCACCTTAGTGCCTTCTTTGTCATAAGGGTCCTTGTCCAGCTCATGGACAGGCTTGCATTTAACTGGCATTTGGTGAATTCATTCCTTTTTTCCCCACTAAGCGGTGTCTATTTCTTCTTGAACTGTGTCTTACTGTGGTCTCTGGCTACTTCTCCATTGTCAGACCTTCTGCACAGTCTTGCCTAATGCACCTTTCTATCACACACTTTACAGGCAATCCCTGAAAGCAGAACAATTTCTTGGCCAGTACAGCAGACCGCACTTGCCACACACCTTGCCCTGTGTCTTGGTTACCTCCCCTATTGTTGCTGCTCCAAGCGCTCATATGCACTGTCTGCTTGAAGCTATAGCTTCGTACTTCTTTCCTTCACTCAGGAGACTTTCCTGTATCGTATTCTGGTGTAATATCCTTTCTCTTTGTCCAGCTGGTCTTTTTGAAATGCTTCTATTGGGGTAGATCCAATTACTAACTCCATTATGTATTCAGATAATTCTTCACCCGAAAAATCACAGACTTTTCCTTTCTCACAGCATCTGCTGACAAATTGATCGATGGACTCGTTGGACTGCTGTCTGTATGCCATCAGTTTCAGACAACAGATCCTAAAATTAACCTTGACCTTCGGCAGGTCGTCTAATGTAGTCCAAAGCTTCACCGGGTCCTTCTGGTCCACTTCAGACTGTCCTGAGCAGTTGATGCGATGGAGCCCTTCATTGCCAATTGCATTTTTATCTTCATTGCTTGCTTGTCAAGCTCTGTGACAGCAAGATCCAAAAAGCACAACTCCATGCACTGCTTGAAGAGTTGGAACTCGTGGAGGTGATCTTGAACTTTCAAGTTCATCGACAGGTACTGGTGGTCATGGTGTCAAATTTCTTGTCTGCAAGAAATCTTTGCAGAAGCATCCCCTTTTAATGGCTTCCTTTTATTTTTAAAACTATTCCTGAAGGAAAAAATATTCCAGGTCTGCTGTGCCTGCAGTGCAGGCTTTCATCCTGTGATCAAGGAGACTCCGTCCATGAAGCTCTTCTGGCGGGAAAGCCTCAATGTGTAATGGCGGTGTCATACCACAGCCCCGACTTGAACTGACTGTTCACTTTTCATGAGCCTGATTACTGCCTTTTCTGTCAACCACCATCCAGTACTCTCTCCCTGAGCGCCGATTCCTGCAGATGGTCATCAAATCTAAAAGTGCAATACCACATCCTCTTCCGGCAATGTGCAGTGTTGACCGAACCTTATAGGATGATCACGGGAGGAATCGCCGTTCCCAATGTCTTGCTCGAGATCGCTGCCCCACATGAACACCGTTACTGGCTTGCTGAGCCTCTCTGCACTATTGCTGCTCCGACGTGTTCCGCTACAACCATATTGTGCTCTTCAAAAATACACTGCTGCCACCATATTATGTTATTGCTTTCTCAGCAACAAGATATCAAACAATCAGGCTAAATGGTAAGTTGAATGAGGGGTTCTTTATTGCAAAGCAATAGATTTACAAGACAGCTCTGTAATGCACATGCTGACTGAAGACGAACACTACTCCAACTGCTATATCACGTGTTGGTTGACATCACTTCCTGTGATGATGCATACTACACTCAAGCAGTTAAAGTGATATCACAAAATTGTCCTTTTCCCTTTCAAAATGATGAGGTGGGGGAAGTGTAAATCAGGAGGGAGCCAGAGATCAGGGCTCAGAGTTGGGGTATCCAAATGGTGGCAGGGGGAAGAGAGAGGCTGCAATGGGCAGAAGAGAGGCCAAAAGTCTCCTTGATGTGCATGGGGGATGCACTCCTCCTCCTCCTGGCTCAAAAGGAATGCTGCAAAAGGCACTTACGTGGTTGAGCTAGCAGTTCCTGCCTCCCTCCCCAGATTTCGCAAGCTGTGGGAAATCTGGACAGCAAGTGTTAAATTTAAATCAGACTCCCAACTGCAATGTGGAAACCTCATCTTCAACTCTGGCCTCTTTTGTATGCCCACTCCCTTCACTCCAACACTAGTGACCACGCCTCTGCCATCTAGCCCCAAAGCTCTAATTCCCTCCCAAGATTCTCTGCGTCCCTCTACTCCTGTAAGTCTCTTTTTAAACCCAGATTCTTGTCTAAACTTTAGTCATCCTGGATAACTTCCTTCACTTGGCATCCATTTCTGTCCAGTTATGGTTCTCTGAAAAGGCTTGGAGCACTTTTTGACATTAAAGACCTCATATAAATGCATGCTATTTTTGTTACTGTTATTTTAAAAAATGCCAACATGTATTGAGGGAGAAGAAAAAGAGTTCCCATATTAACGAATGCGGGTGGTAGGCAAGAAAAAAAGGCACCAATATGAATTGAGAAAGTAAGGGGTGGGAAGTTGAATGCGAAGGAGGAAGGGAGTGGGATAGTAAATGAGAAATTAGGATGCACCTGCATGAACTTGGGAATGAAGAGGAGTGAAAAGTGCTTCTATGTCACTGTGACAATCCGATAAACAATTTATTAGATATAACAAGGGTGCAAATGCATATCCACAATTTCTCTTGAAGACAGGAAGCTTTTTCTACAATCTTCTGCTACTTAAGCAAAGAATGTTGAGTATACATGTAGCTGAAGCTATAAAAAGCCTGTGCCCCACTGCACTCTCAGTATAATTACATATCATAGGTCTATATGCAGTGCGATTTTTAAAAATAACCATTCTCGAACATTCATTGCCCATCCCTCGTTGCCCTGAGAATGCTGGACAATGAGCCAATTGACGAGCTTCCGAGTGGGCAGTTAAGAATCAATCACATTAGTGTGGGATGGAGTTACATATAGATCAGACCAGGTACAGATTTTTTTTAGATTTAGAGATACAGCACTGAAACAGGCCCTTCGGCCCACCGAGTCTGTGCCGACCATTAAACACCCTTTTTATACTAATCCTACACTAATCCCATATTCCTACCACATCCTCACCTGTCCCTATACTCCCCTACCACCTACCTATACTAGGGGCAATTTACAATGGCCAATTTACCTATCAACCTGCAAGTCTTTGTCTGCGGGAGGAAACCGGAGCACCCGGCGGAAACCCACGCGGTCACAGGTAGAACTTGCAAACTCCGCACAGGCAGTACCCAGAACTGAACCCGGGTCGCTGGAGCTGTGAGGCTGCGGTGCTAACCACTGCACCGCCCTAGTTTTCAACGTGTCTACATCCACAATTCTACTGTTTTTGAAAGTACCAATACCAATGTCACCACCACAGCCAAATTTAAAATTTCACTTACACGTTTTGGGACCATGGCAATGTGCAGCAAAGTACATAATCTGCCTTTGATTACAAACTATCACAGCAAACCCTCAAATGGCAATAATGCTTCCTTAATAGCCATTAAAACAAGGTTTAATTACAATTACTGTTTTCAAAATCATCACTTACCATCTTGCTGTTTAACCAGACCCTGCTGAATATATCGAATATAAGTGAAGAAGTTGCATACAGACATAATCTAGAGAGCAAGACAGAAAAACACAAAATTTTCGTTTGTACCAGACTATAATGATTTATCAGTTTATAATATTTTCTGAAGTACAATAATGCTTTAAAAAAAATAGAAGATGCATCATTCCTTACCCTGTATCTACAAAATGGTGAAACATAGTAGTAGCTACTGGAATCTCCCAACTTAATTCGATGTTTGCAAGTTTTAGTTTGACCACTCAGGGCACACTTTCTGTAAAAACAGATAAGATAAAATAAGAAAGTTGATGAGGCAAACTTGTATTAAATTATGCAATCATGATCAAAAGCTAAATAAGTGATCAAATATTTACTCCAGTGAAATTATGGCACAGGACACAATATGCTAAACAAAATTATGAGAATGGATAAACATATGATGAATATATATAAATATTATACCAGAACTGAAAACTTAGGAGGATCTCTCACCTTCCATTTTCCCTACCAATCCAACAGTGAGGAAAGCTTGCTTTGAAAGAGCGAAAAAGTGATTCAAGGCACTTATTAACCAAAATGTTTAAGCATTAGGATTTTGGGATATATGAATTTGGTAGCATTTTCCACTGTATCCTGACACCAAATGGCAAATCCTTCATTTGTTTATTTTATTCATTTTCGGAAAACGGGCGTCACTGGAAAGGCCAGCATTTATTGTCCTAGTTGTCCTTGAGAAGGCGGTGGTGAGTCTTCTTGCTCCACTGCAGTCCATGTGGTGAAGATACTCCCAACCATGCTGCTAGGTAGAGTGTTCCAAGATTGTGACCCAGTGACGATAAAGAAATTAGTGGGTGGCACAGTGGCGCAGTGGTTAGCACCGCAGCCTCACAGCTCCAGGGACCCGGGTTCGATTCCTGGTACTGCCTGTGTGGAGTTTGCAAGTTCTCCCTGTGTCTGCGTGGGTTTCCTCCGGGTGCTCCGGTTTCCTCCCACAAGCCAAAAGACTTGCAGGTTGATAGGTAAATTGGCCATTATAAATTGTCACTAGTATAGGTAGGTGGTAGGGAAATATAGGAACAGGTGGGGATGTTTGGTAGGAATGTCGGATTAGTGTAGGATTAGTATAAATGGGTGGCTGATGTTCGGCACAGACTCGGTGGGCCGAAGGGCCTGTTTCAGTGCTGTATCTCTAATCTAATCTAATCTAAATGGTGATATATGTCCAAGTCTGGATGGTGTGAGATTTTGGAAAGGAACCTGAAGATGATGGTGTTCCCATACACCTGCTGTTTGTGTCCTTCTAGATGGATTCATTTACCATGAACAGTTTTCTAATCACCAAGCTTTCTGTAATGGGGTTAACACTCCCTTGTGTCCTCTGCCCTTCCTTTTCAATCACCTGCGGGAAAAAATGGAGGATATTCCACCCGAGGTAAAAAAAAGAGGTATGCCCCTGCAAAGGAGACGCCCAGGAGTGGGAGGGGAAGAGTCTTTCACATGAATAATAGCACAGTATAGCTTTTTTTTTTAATAAATCATCCTTGGGATGCGGGTGGCACTGTCAAGTCCAGCATTTATTGCCCATTACCTTGAGAAAGTTATTGTGGGCTGCTTTCTTGAACCACTGAGCGGTTTGATACAACTAAATGGCATTCTAGACCACTTCAGAGGGGAGTTAAAAGTCAACCACACTGGTGTGGAAATAGAGTCACATACAGGCCAGACCAGTTAAGGATGGCAGGTTTCAATCCTTAAAGATTAACAAACCAGTTGTTTTTGGTTTTTTTTAATGACAATCCAATAGCTTCACAGTCACTTTTTACTGACTCCAGGTTTTAATTTCCATATTTTTTTTAATTCAAATTCTCAAACCATCACAGTGCCAGTTTAAATTCTCTGCGTCAGTAGTCCAAGACTCTGGACTGCTAGTCCAATAACATAACCACTACACTTCATAGGGCCTCACACTATGAGATCTATATTGACGATGGACCCTCGCAGAAGTACAAGAACTCTGGGCTCAACATGTGCACTGTTGGACCGACTCCAAGGTTGGGTAAGAGAAACCTGCTGGGTGGTCACTGAGTAATTCAAATACACAGTGTGGGTGCTTGCAGCAGGGGGAATATTGTCATATATCCCTGTTGCATTAATGTGGGGGTATTATAGGATGTTGTCATATCCCTACTGCATTAATGTGGGGGTATTGTAGGGTGCTGTCATATATTCTTTACCTCTAATACACTGAGGCACAGTGTGGCTTTCGTGCAGAGAGATCGACTATTGACATGCTGTTCTCCCTTCGTCAGATACAGGAGAAATGCCGTGAACAACAGATGCCCCTCTACATTGCTTTCATTGATCTCACCAAAGCCTTTGACCTCGTCAGCAGACGTGGTCTCTTCAGACTACTAGAAAAGATCGGATGTCCACCAAAGCTACTAAGTATCATCACCTCATTCCATGACAATATGAAAGGCACAATTCAACATGGTGGCTCCTCATCAGAGCCCTTTCCTATCCTGAGTGGTGTGAAACAGGGCTGTGTTCTCGCACCCACACTTTTTGGGATTTTCTTCTCCCTGCTGCTTTCACATGCGTTCAAATCCTCTGAAGAAGGAATTTTCCTCCACACAAGATCAGGGGGCAGGTTGTTCAACCTTGCCCGTCTAAGAGCGAAGACCAAAGTACGGAAAGTCCTCATCAGAGAACTCCTCTTTGCTGACGATGCTGCTTTAACATCTCACACTGAAGAATGCCTGCAGAGTCTCATCGACAGGTTTGCGTCTGCCTGCAATGAATTTGGCCTAACCATCAGCCTCAAGAAAACGAACATCATGGGGCAGGATGTCAGAAATGCTCCATCCATCAATATTGGCGACCACGCTCTGGAAGTGGTTCAAGAGTTCACCTACCTAGGCTCAACTATCACCAGTAACCTGTCTCTAGATGCAGAAATCAACAAGCGCATGGGTAAGGCTTCCACTGCTATGTCCAGACTGGCCAAGAGAGTGTGGGAAAATGGCGCACTGACACGGAACACAAAAGTCCGAGTGTATCAGGCCTGTGTCCTCAGTACCTTGCTCTACGGCAGCGAGGCCTGGACAACGTATGCCAGCCAAGAGCGACGTCTCAATTCATTCCATCTTCGCTGCCTTCGGAGAATACTTGGCATCAGGTGGCAGGACTATATCTCCAACACAGAAGTCCTTGAAGCGGCCAACACCCCCAGCTTATACACACTACTGAGTCAGCGGCGCTTGAGATGGCTTGGCCATGTGAGCCGCATGGAAGATGGCAGGATCCCCAAAGACACATTGTACAGCGAGCTCGCCACTGGTATCAGACCCACCGGCCGTCCATGTCTCCGTTATAAAGACGTCTGCAAACGCGACATGAAATCGTGTGACATTGATCACAAGTCGTGGGAGTCAGTTGCCAGCATTCGCCAGAGCTGGCGGGCAGCCATAAAGACAGGGCTAAATTGTGGCGAGTCGAAGAGACTTAGTAGTTGGCAGGAAAAAAGACAGAGGCGAAAGGGGAGAGCCAACTGTGCAACAGCCCCAACAAACAAATTTCTCTGCAGCACCTGTGGAAGAGCCTGTCACTCCAGAATTGGCCTTTATAGCCACTCCAGGCGCTGCTTCACAAACCACTGACCACCTCCAGGCGCGTATCCATTGTCTCTCGAGATAAGGAGGCCCAAAAGAATACACTGAAAAATTCTGTTTAATACTCTCTTAAATCAGTGAGATAAAACACAACACCTTGCACGCAGTGCATCTGAAATATTGATAACAATACTCATACTAGGCAATCTTTCAGGAAACAAAGGCCAGAAAATAGACAATAAAGAAGTTTGGCAGTGCTTAATGGTATATACTTCAATGAAAGAGGCTAGTGAACTGACAGCACAGATTGACAGGTGGGAGTAAGAGATTATAGCTATTACTGAGACATGGCTGAAAGAAGGGCAGGAATGGCAGCTCAGCATTCTTGGTCCCAGGGTTTTCAGACAAGATACAGAAGGATAAGAAAAAGGAGAGAGGGGTGGTCTCAATATTGGTTCAAGAAACAATCACAGCTGTGAGGAGGGATGATATGCTAGAAGGAGCATCAAATAAGGCTATTTGTACTGAACTGAAGAACAATAAAGGAGTAATGACACTGCTGGGAGTATACTATAGACCCCCAGTCAGAGGGAGATAGAAAAGCAAATATGTAGACAAATCGCTGAGAAGTGCAGAAACAATAGGGCAGTGATAGCAGGAGATTTCAACTAGGATAAAACCAGTATAAAAAGTGCAGAAGGAGCAGAATTCTTAAAATACATTCAAGAGAACTTTCTTTTAGGCAGTAGGTTGCAAGCCCAACAAGAGTGTGGGCAGTTCTGGACTTAGTTAAAGGGAATGATTCTGGGCATTTGGAAAGGCTATCAGTGGGAGAGCATGTTAGTGCCATTGATCTTAATCCAGTTAGATTTAGAGTAGTTATGGAAAAAGATAGAGATAGACCAGGAATAAAAGTTCTAAACTGGGGAAAGGCCAATATTATTAAGCCAAGATGTGGTTTGGCAAAAGTGAACTGGCAACAGCTATTTGAAGGTAAATCTTGAGCAGTGGGAGGCATTCAAGGAGGAGATACAAAAGGGTTCAGAACAAATACGTTTCCACAAAGAAAAAGGGTGGGACTCAAACCTAAACCTTCCTCCCCAGATATCAAAGATCATAGAGTAGGATAAAGTTTTCTTCAAAAAAAAAGCTTCATGTTGGCTACCGCGAGCTTAATACTGCAGAAAGTCAAAAGGAATATTGAAAGCGTAGCAGTGAAATTACCATGGGACAGGACGTCAGAAATGCCCCATCTATCAATATCGGCGACCACACTCTGGAAGTGGTTCAAGAGTTCACCTACCTAGGCTCAACTATCGCCAGTAACCTGTCTCTCGATGCAGAATTAAACAAGCGAATGGGAAAGGCTTCCTCTGCTATGTCCAGACTGGCCAAGAGAGTGTGAGAAAATGGCGCACTGACACAGAACACTTAAGTCCAAGTGTATCAAGCCTGTGTCCTCAGTACCTTGCTCTACGGCAGCGAGGCCTGGACAACGTATGTCAGCCAAGAGCGACGTCTCAATTCATTCCATCTTCACTGCCTCCGGAGAATCCTTGGCATCAGGTGGCAGGACCGTATCTCCAACACAGAAGTCCTCGAGGCGGCCAACATCCCCAGCATATACACCCTACTAAGCCAGCTGCGCCCGAGATGGCTTGGCCATGTGAGCCGCATGGAAAATGGCAGGATCCCCAAGGACACATTGTACAGTGAGCTCGTCACTGGTACCAGACCCACCGGCCGTCCATGGCTCCGCTTTAAAGACGTCTGCAAACACGACATGAAGTCCTGTGACATTGATCACAAGTCATGGGAGCCAGTTGCCAGCGATCGCCAGAGCTGGCAGGCAACCATAAAGGCAGAGCTAAAGCATGGCGAGTCGAAGAGATTTAGCAGTTGGCAGGAAAAAAGACAGAAGCGCAAGGAGAGAGCCAACTGTGTAACAGCCCCGACAACCAATTTTATCTACAGCACCTGTGGAAGAGTCTGTCACGCTAGAATTGGCCTTTATAGCCACTCCAGGCGCTGGTGCACAAACCGCTGACCACCTCCAGGCGCTTACTCATTGTCTCTCGAGACAAGGAGGCCAAAGAAGAAGAAGCAGTGAAATTAAAAAGAAAATTAGGAAAACAAAGAGGGCATGAAAAAATATTGGCAAGTAAAATAAAGACAGACCCGAAGATGTTTTATAAATACATAAAAAGTAAGACTATAACTAAGGAAAGAGTACGGCCAATTAGAGACCAAGAACGGAACCCGTGTACGGAAGACGACGACACGGACATTGGTCTTAATGAGTGCTTTGCATCTGCCTTTACAAAAGAGTGGGACAATGCAGACATTGTAGTAAAGGAAGAGGAGCATGAAGTATTGGATGGTATAAACATAGAAAGGAACTAAGGGACTTAGCATCTTTGAAAGTGGATAAATCACCAGGCCTGGGTGAAATGTATTCCAGGTTGCAAAGGAAAACAAGGGAAAAAATAAGAGAGGCTCTGGCCACCATTTTCCAATCCTGTCTGGCTACACTCATGTTGCTGGACGATGGCTAACATTGTACCGTTGTTTAAAAAGGGAGAAAGGGATAGCCCAAGTAATTACAGGCCAGTCAGTCTAACCTTGGTGGTGGGAAAATTATTGGAAAACTTTCTGAGAGACAGTAGAGATCATTATTTGGAAAGGCACAGATTAAGACAGTCAGCACAGATTTGTTAAGGGAAGGTCGCATCCAACTGGATTGAATTTTTTGAGTAGGTAAAAAGGAGGGCTGATGAGGGTAGCACATTTGATTTAATCTATATAGATTTAAGGTCCTCAGTACCTTACCCTACAGCAGCGAGGCCTGGACAATGTATGTCAGCCAAGAGCGACGTCTCAACTCATTCCATCTTCGCTGCCTCCGGAGTATCCTTGGCATCAGGTGGCAGGACCGTATCTCCAACGCAGAAGTCCTCAAGGTGGCCAACATCCCCAGCATATGCACCCTACTGAGCCAGTGGCGCTTGAGATGGCTTGGCCATGTGAGCCGCATGGAAGATGGCAGGATTCCCAAGGACTCATTGTACAGCGAGCTCGTCACTGGTATCAGACCCACCGGCCGTCCATGTCTCCGCTTTAAAGACGCTTGCAAGCGCGATATGAAGTCCTGTGACATTGATCACAAGTCGCGGGAATCAGTTGCCAGTGATTGCCAGAGCTGGCAGATAGCTATAAAGGCGGGGCTAAAGAGTGGCGAGTCGAAGAGACTTAGCAGTTGGCAGGAAAAAGACAGAAGCGCAAGGAGAGAGCCAACTGTGTAACAGCCTCGACAGCCAATTTTATCTGCAGCGCCTGTGAAAGAGTCTGTTACTTTAGAATTGGCCTTTAAAGCCACTCCAGGCACTGCTTCACAAACCACTGACCACCTCTAGGCGCTTACCCATTGTCTCTCGAGACAAGGAGGCCAAAGAAGGAAAAAAGATATGGATTTTAGCAAGGCTTTTGATGAGGTCCCAATTGGCAGACTGGTCACGAAAAGCCGATGGGATCCAAGGCAAAGTGGCAAGCTGGATCCAAAATTGGCTCAGAGGCAGGAAGCAAAACGTAATGGTTGATGGCTGTTTTTGAGACTGGAAGGCTGTTTCCAATGGGGTTCTGCAGGGCTCAGTACTAGGCCCCATACCTTTTGTGGTTATATATAAATGATTTAGACTTAAATTTAGGGGTCATGATTAAGAAGTGTGCAGATGAATAGCTCCATGGAGAGCAGACATGGACTTGAAGGACCGAATGGCTTTCTAATTACTCTACAACGCTATGACTCATATGACTGAACCCATTCTAATGATGCTTTTCTAATCTTTTGTCAAAATGGGTCACCATTGCTCATTTTTCCTTTGCCAAGTTTCTCCAGGAAACTTTGTTTCTGAAATATGACAGAATTTTTAATTGCATGCATCCCATGTAATTTGCCCCGTGCCAGAGTTATAGCAGTTAGTTTTTCAGGATAGCAGAGTAAAGGATCTTTGTAGCATAACAGCATAAGGAAAGACATTTTGAGGAATCTTCTGCCCTGCTTATCCAGTGACACCACTTCCCAAAGCAAATAACTGATTTTTATGCTAATTGAGTAGCTCATTAGTTTGTTATAATATTCATATGCATAGCATAAATCAAAAATTTGTGTCAATATATTACAAACGTAACAGCATTTAAATGTAACAAACCTGAAGCATAAGTGCCTGAATCTGATACTCAATTTCAGGCTACTAATGTCTTGATCTTTTAAAGGACCGCTGCATTTTTGTAAGGGAAGAGTTTGTATTCAAAATGAAACTTGTCTGGTGTGTTTCTTTTATGTTACATAGCTGATAATTTTAAGTTAGTGAACTGGGAAAATGACTCAAGAATGTTGCCTCTTGTAAAATTAATTGCCAAATAGTCTGTATCCATGTGCATTTTAATATGTTTTATCAATACAAATAGGCATTTCATGGAAATATTCTGATATAGAAAGAACTTCTAACATGTCCTTGGGACATCTCATAATGCTTCGCCTTCAGTTAATTGCTTTTTGAAGTGAAATCACTGGGTAAGCAGAACAGAAGGTCCTTAAAATACCATCCCTTATGTTGTTATGTCACAAAGATCATTTACTTCACTATCCCTATAATCTAACTGCTATAGCTCTGCATGGAAAAAATTACGGGAGAAACAAGAATCTTCCACAACTGAAATCAGTTACGATACAAAATGAACTTAAGGAAATGTAAAGTACAATTTCAACTTAGTACTTATTGGAATTGCGAACTATGTGGCATGGAAGAGTTTAGATTCAAGCTATAATATGATTTTGATAATGGTCAGTTTCAAGATTTCAAAAGGTCCAGCATCTTGTGTTTAAAAAAAAGCTTTGACAAAAAAAGACCAGAACTACTGGAACAAAAGTTAATGAGTAAGCCAGTGGCTAGCTACCCCATTTCAGAGGGCAGGTAAGAATCAATCAGATTTGTGCCAGACTGGGTAAGGATGACAGATTTCATTCCCTGAAGGGCATTACTGAGCCAGTTAGGATTTTTGCAATCTGACAGCTTCATGGTCACTTTTACTGATGTCTATGTTTTATTTCCAGATTACACGATGAGATATGAACTCCCATCTCTGGATCACTAACCCAACAATGTAACTACGATGCTACCTTACCCTTTGTACAGAATAAACTTCAGGAAAATCTCTTTATCAAACAGGCAGCATAAAGGGCATGAATTTCTCAAAGGGACAATGCATCCGAACTGACCATTCTTCGTGTGAGCCCAATACGTGGTAGCAACTTTTGCAACATAGAAACATAGAAAATAGTAGGCCATTCGGCCCTTCGAGCCTGCTCCGCCATTCATTATGATCATGGCTGATCATCCAGCTCAGTCCTGTTCCAGCTTTCGCCCCATTCCCTTTGATCCCTTTACAATGTTTTGGCCTCAGCTGCTTTCTGTGGTAGCGAATTCCACAGGCTCACCACTCTCTGGGTGAAGAAATTTCTTTCTCAGTCCTGACAAGTTTACCCCGTATCCTTAGACTATGACCCCTGGTTCTGGACTCCCCCACCATTGGGAACATCCTTTCTGCATCTACCCTGTCAAGTCCTGTTAGAATTTTATAGGTTTCTATGAGATCCCCTCTCACTCTTCTTAACTCCAGCGAATATACTCCTAACCGACTCAATCTCTCCTCATATGTCATTCCTGCCATCCCAGGATTCAGTCTGGTAAACCTTCGCTGCACTCTCGATAGCAAGAACATCCTTCCTCACATAAGACCAAAACTGCACACAATATTCCAGGTGTGGCCTCACCAAGGCCCTATATAATTGCAGCAAGACATCCCTGCTCCTGTACTCGAATCTTCTCGCTATGAAGGCCAACATACCATTTGCCTTTTTTACCGCCTGTTGCACCTGCATGCTTACCTTCAGCGACTGGTGTACGAGAACACCCAGGTTTCGCTGCATATTCCCCTCTCTCAGTTTATAGCCAGATAATAATCTGCCTTCCTGTTTTTGCTACCAAAGTGGATAACCTCACATATATCCACATTATACTGCATCTGCCATGCATTAGCCCACTCACTCAACTTGTCCAAATCACCCTGAAGCCTCTCTGCATCCTCCCACCCAGTTCTGGAGATATTACATTTAGTTCCCTCATCTAAATCTTTAATGTATATTGTGAATAGCTGGGGTCCTAGTACCAATCCCTGCGGTACCCCACTAGACATTGCCTGCCATTCGGAAAAAGACCCATTTATCCCTACTCTTTGTTTCCTGTCTGCCAACCAATTTTCTATCCATCACAATACACTCCCCCCAATCCCATGCGCTTTAATTTTACATGCTAATCTCTTATGTGGGGCTTCATCGAAAGCCTTCTGAAAGTCCAAATAAACCACATCCACTGGCTCCCCATCAACTCTACTAGTTACATCCTCAAAGAATTCTAGTAGATTTGTTTAGCATGATTTCCCTTTCGTAAATCCATGCTGATTCTGTCTGATTCTACCACTGTTCTCCAAGCGCTCTGCTATAAAATCTTTGATAATGGACTCTAGAACTTTCCCCACTACTGACGTCAGGCTGACTGGTCTATTATTCCCTGCTTTCTCTTTACCTCCCTTTTTAAATAGTGGGGTTGCATTAGCTACCCTCCAATCTGTAGGAACTGTTCCAGAGTCTATAGAATCTTGCAAGATGACCACCAAAGCATCCACTATTTCTAGGGCCACTTCCTTAAGTACACTGGGATGCATACCATCAGACCCTAGGGATTTATCGGCCTTCAATCCCATCAATTTCCGCAACACCATTTCTCTACCAATACTGATTTCTTTCAGTTCCTCGCTCACTAAGCCCTGTGTTCCCCAACATTTCTGGTATGATATTTGTGTCCTCCTTTGTGAAGACAGAACCAAAGTATGCATTTAGTTGGTCAGCCATTTCTTTATTCCCCATAATAAATTCCCCTGTTTCTGACTGTAAGGGACCTACATATGTCTTCACCAATCTTTTTCTCTTCACATACCTACAGAAACTTTTAGAGTCAGTTTTTAAGTTCTCCCCAAGCTTGCTCTCATACTCTATCTTCCCCTTCTTAATCAATCCCTTTGTCCTCCTTTGCTGAATTCTAAACTGCTCCCAATCCTCAGGTCTGTTGTTTTTCCTGGCAAATTTATATGCCTCTTCCTTGGATCTAATGCTATCTCTAATTTCCCTTGTAAGCCATGGTTTGGCTACCTTTCCCGTTTTACTTTTGCGCCAGACAGGGATAAACAATTGTTGCAGTTCATCCATGCGCTCGTCAAATATTTGCCATTGCCAATCCACCGTCATCCCTTTACGTAGTTTCCCAATCCATCATGGCCAACTCGCGCCTCATACCTTCGTAGTTTCCTTTACTAAGATTCAGGACCCTTGTCTCAGAATCAACTACGTCACTCTCCATCTTGATGAAGAATTCTATCATATTATGGTCGCTCATCCCCAAGGGGTCTCGCACCACTAGATTGCCAATTATTCCTCTCTCATTACACGATACCCAGTCTAGGATGGCCTGTTCTCTAGTTGGTTCCTCAACATATTGGTCCAGAAAACCATGCTGTATACACTCCAAGAATTCCTCCTCTACGGTATTGTGACCAGAACAGAGTCTGTGCTATCCTCACCCGCACACACTTTCCAACAGGAGGAACTGGACATCAATCAGAAGTGTGAACTCTGGCTAATTACTTCTTGAATGAGTAGAACTGATCCCATATCCATCTGGCATCAGCTAACTGAGCTCAAATTGTCATTAGCTTCTATTTTACTAATAAAGTTTTGGACACTATGTACAATTATCACAAATTACTCAAGTTATATTACCTATTGATAAGGAATAACATGATCAGTACTCAATAATAAACTAGTGAATGTAGGATAAAATCAGTGAACCCGGTTCAACATTCCTTGGTGAGGATGTTCTTTACAAAATTGTGTTTTAAACTACAACTTTAAATATTAAAGTACCATTTGACTATGAATTCTCAACTTCCAGCCCTGTTAATCTAGATGTCCAGCAGCTTCATTAGGAAGCCTTGTATATTACCTGAAAATAATTGTCCATCATATATCAAAATTTTCTGTGCTAACGAATTATTTGCTCGTGAAACAAACCCTAGAGAGGTAGTAAGATTGATTTTGGTGTTCTAGAGAATCAGTTATCTTGAGAAGGATTCAATATCAATTACACCACTGTACATGAGAAGTGCAAAAATAACTTACATTACAATTTCAGCTCTCCGTCCACTATATAGAGAAGTGAGGAAAAAACAAGATGCAAAACAACAGGAAGAAAAGCAGCTTCAGCAACACATAAAATAAAAAGCAAGAATAAAGATGAGAATTTTTGTATTACATACAAAAGAAATTCTATAAGCTTTTTTTAAAAAAACTACTGCCATTACAAAGTAGGCAGATTTAGTTAACTCATTGTTAGTAGTAACAGGATTTCAAAAATTGATCAATGTTAATTTACCTATTATAAAAGCAGTCCTTGCCATTCTTTTAAACAATGGGAAGTGCTGGAAATACTCAGCAGGTCTGGCAGCATCTGTGGAGTGAGAAACAGAGTTAACGTTTTAGGTCTGCGACCCTTCCGGGGTGGTGGTTGGGGGGGTTCTCTCCACAGATGCTGCCAGACTGCTGAGTATTTCCAGCACTTTCTGTTCTCATTTCAGAGTTCCAGCAGCTGCAGTATTTTGCTCATTCTTTTAAAGAAGTTTGATCCCTATAAATAGGAATTATCATCATTGTAGAGAGAATAAAATGCCAGCAAACCTTTAGAAACTTGGGTCTTGATTGGCTAAATGACCTTCTGTAACTAATTATTCCATGATTCTATGTCATTGTTGCTCTTACCCATTTTGTTCCACAGTATGGGTTAGACCTTACCCAGAAGAGCAATGAACCTCAAGCAACAGAAATTAAATACAGCAGTAAACAAAGCACTTCCTTCAATCATGCCAATAGGTCAGAAAGTGAAATGCAGAGTAGACCATAGGAAGCTTTCTATGCAGAAGCTAAACTTCTTCAAATAATGAGTCCATACCTATAGTGGTAATATGACATGCTCTCTCTTTTACCAGCATCCACATAGAAAAAGGGATCATTATTTTAATGTATGCAATCAGGCAGTGGAGTTCTAAAGAGCTACATTGTCAGACCAGTTTGGAGCTGAGCAATGTCAGTGTACTTATGGTAAGTCTAAACTTAAGACATTAATAAAGTGCCCGTCATGGCCAAGTGGCAACACTCACCTCAGTCAGAAGGTTTTGAATGCAAGCCCCACTCTAGAGACTTGAGCACAAAATCTAGACTGACATTTCAGTGTTGGACTGAGGGAATGATGCACTGTTGCAGGTGCCGTCTTTCAGATGAGACATTAAACCAAGGCCCTGTTTGCCCTCTTGGGTTGACAAAAAATTCCATGGCATCATTTTGAAGAGGAGCAATGGAGCTCTCTCTGGTATCCTGGCTAATATTCATCCCTCAACCAACATCACTAGCAGATTATCTGGTCATTATCGTATAGTTGTTTGTGGGACTTGCTCCTTGCAAGTTGGCTGCCATGTTTCCTAGATCACAATAGTGACTACACTTCAAAAGTATTTCAATGACTGTAAAGCACTTTAGGATGCCTGAGTTTGTGAAAGGCACAATATAAATGAAAGTTTTTTTTTTCTTTGAAAAGTTCATCAAAGGTAAGCACACTATTCCATAGTGTCTCCAGAAAAAGCCACATGTTGGTTTATGACATGGCAACTGCATGAATAAAGGGAGTTCTAATTTTCCTCAGTGGACCCAGCAAGGAATAACATAAGGGGATACACTCAGCTACACAATATGTAAACTGGCTAGTAATGTGTTGGGAGGTATGTCATATCATCTGTAGTTCCTTTGGAAGCACTTGGGGACATAAAGATTCAAGCAAAAGCTAGCTTAACCGCCCAAGACAGAGCAGTCCTTGTCCTTCAAGTGTTTTTTTCCAGTTTTGTTACACAACTGAGCAGTTCGGTCACGTCCTTCCTGGGAAAGGTAGTCTTTGCATGCACATTACTCAGACGTATGGCTTTTGTACATGGTGGCTATTCAAGGAGACTCCCATTCAATTGACTAATAATCCTGCCCTATCCCAGCATCTATCTGCATAATGAGGCAGAATAGCAAGGAGAGTGTTTGCCCTAGAGGTTTACATTGTGGACCCTATTCTCAGGCTATCCATTCATCAGACTGATGTGTTCGGCTCTTGAAAGGACTCACGAGCAGCAGCTCATACAAAGTGTCTCGTCAGGCTCATTCCAAGTGGGTATCCTGTCCTACCAGCTTGGGTTAGTAAAACTGACCATTATAAAGGTGATTGAAGTGACAGCACAATTATCATGTTGGCACTTGGTGCACTATTTATTTATTGCGACTGCATTTACATGGACTGTCAAGTCAAAGCAGGATGGGGAGTGGGTGGGGGAGTTACAGAGGCTCCACTTATTGTTATCTGTAGTATATTTGAACATTCTACATCTGAAACTTTACCCCAGATGGCTTTGAAGGTCTTGCCACCTACTATGCCATCTAAGAGATGGCATCTAGGTTCCTTAAAAGGAACTGTCCATGGGTTGCCTTCAGCCAAGACAACGGCTTAGTGGATTCAACATATCTTCAAAAAGCAGCAAAATGTAGTACGTCTTGCAGCTCAAACAACAAATTATGCAAGGTGATCCGTCACCTGATGCCAGGAGGGACAATGTTGGATAGGACCAGCAACCAGACAGTTTGGTAGTCTCATTATCTCTATTATCAACATGGTTTAATTCAATTGAGCATTTATAACCCTGTGTAAAAGAGTTGAGCAACACCAGGGTGCAATATTCTGCTACAGAATAATACAAGTTAAGCCTAGAATCTGTGTCTCCCCAATGTTTTTCTTGTTTTTATTCTTTAGTAAGGTCTTGGTATGGTGTTACTTGCTCGTGTAACACTTAAGATATACAGGCACAGGCTAGCTTGTGTCCAGTTAGGTGTTCAGGTATTTATTGGTCTTTGCGCAATCAAGATGGAAACAAGAAACTTAAAAAAAAACTTGTTTCTTATGTACTTTAAAAATCACTAATGCCCTGAAACACAGGAACTACTGTACTCCACATGGCAGTTATCACCATCTTTAATGATCCACATAACCCTCAATCCCATTCCTAACCAGATAATCATCAACCTCATTTTCAAAGACTTTGGCTAAATTTTGTGATAAGGATAATGGTGAGGCAAAGGGTGCTCACTGATACAATAGAGTAAATCTGACAGCAACATCTGGTGTTCTTGCCAATAGACTCGGCACTGAATGCAACAGCATGAACTTGAGGGGCTTTCCCACTAGCTCTGTAATAAAGGCAGCAGAAAAAGTTAGCTCTCATTTATTCAGAAGGAAGTGGTTTTTAATAGCATAAGTGATAATTATTGCCAAACAACCTCCCTGGCCCTGAAAAATAGTTTTACAAATATGGAGTCTCTTTCCCTCAGAAGATAGTGTTTGAGAGGTTTTTAAAAAAAACTTAAATTTGACGTCACTTTTATACGAACATACGAATTAGGAGCAGGAGTAGGCCATTTGGCCCTTCGAGCCTGCTCCGCCATTCAATAAGTTTATGGCTGAACTGATTACTTCACATTTCCACCTAACTCCAATAACCTTTCACCCCTCTTTGTTGATCCCATCTGTCTTTCCCAATCTTTATTTTGCTTGCTGTACATGATTTTAATCTAATTTATATTTCCTGGTTTAGACTTACCATGGCTCAGTGAGGATTCTTCAATCTGATCAGTGAAGCACTTCAACCAGTTTCTTGCCCTGCTCAGAGGGCACGCAATGGATCCGATGCCGGATCAGAGCAAGTCTGCACTCTAAAACCCGTAAAAAACTTGGTAGGCAACAGACAGCAAAGTGAATAGCAAGCACCATTCCTTCACTGCTGACTGCAAATTTCAGGCCATTATAGTATCTAACTTGATTGGAACTCTTAACTCAACTGACTTAATTGTGAGTGCAGCTTTTTGGTGAGAAATAACCAAATGGAATGGGAACCCTCGATCCAAATCTATGTTGTTGCACTGCTTTACTTTCTAATCTGACAACTTGATGTAGGCCATTAATTCCATTTTTTTTTTAAAGCAATGTCAAGGACACATTGGTATCCTTAACCGAGGGGTTCTGAAGGCAATTACTGCACACTGCTAGTGGAATTGGAGATCATGTCCAGGACAATCCAACTCACGCTATTTCCTCAGCAAACTCACTGAGTAATTGAGGACCCCGATAGGGCCTCAATTGTTTATAAATATTTCCTGTTTATCTATGGTTCTCTATTTGATCTAGTGAGGGATGTTTGTTTTACGAATGTCTGTGGCAGATGGATTTCAATGCGGGCAAGTGTGACGTTATCCATTTTGGACCAAAAAAGGATAGATCAGGGTACTTTCTAAATGGGAAGAGGTTAAGTACAGTGGATGTCCAAAGAGACTTGGGGGTTCAGGTGCATAGATCTTTAAAATGCCAGAAAATAATCAAAAAGGCGAATGGAATGCTAGCCTTTATAACTAGAGGATTGGAGTACAAAGACACAGAGGTTATGCTGCAGCTGTACAAAACCCTGGTTAGACCCTACTTGGAGTACTGTGAGCAGTTCTGGGCCCCACACCTTAGGAAGGATATATTGGCCTTGGAGGGACTGCAACGTAGGTTTACAAGAATGATACCTGGACTACAGAGGTTAAGTTACGAGGAGAGATTACACAAATTAGGCCTGTTTTTGCTAGAATTTAGAAGGTTGAGGGGTGATCTGATTGAAGTCTTCAAGATATTAACAGGAAAGGACAAGCTAGATAAAGATAAACTATTTCCACTGGTTGGAGATTCTAAAACTAGGGGGCATAGTCTAAAAATTAGGACCAGACCGTTCAGGAGAGATGTTAGGAAGCACTTCTTCACGCAAGGGGTGGTAGAGGTTTGGAACTCTCTCCCACAAACAGCAGTTGAAGCTACAACAGTTGTTAACTTTAAATCTGAGATAGATAGATTTTTGTTAAGCAAAGATATTAAGGGATATGGGCCAAAGGCAGGTATATGGAGTTAGGCCGCGTTCCGCCATGATCTCATTGAATGGTGGGACAGGCTCAAGGGGCTGAATGGCCTACTCCTGTTCCTATCTTCCTATGTTCCTATGTTTATTGAGCCAAACTCCAAGGTGTTCCTGCATCTGTGCACAATGAATCAAGCTTCAACATTCTGATTGAATGAACCATCTTCGAGTTAACGGTTGACCCCCTATACTTAGTCTTGTACTGCCACGTGGTGAGGAGTGTGGGTGGCTCCCATTGTTCAACTTACACCTGACTGCAGCAAGTGCTTTTTTGTTATTAGGGTTTTAACCCCCTTTGTGATTTATTTGTCAAATAAACAGACAGCTTTTAGTGATGCTTCTTCCTGGGTCGTCTCTCTCTCTCTCTCTTTAGGGAGCTACCTTGTAAGGTTTATAACATTTTCGTCATTTCCTTTTACGAATAACTCTAATACTCTTCCTGCAAGAAACTAGTGACAAGGCTTGCCTGCAAGGCATGATGGACAGACTTAACCGAAATAGGTCAATGTATAGGTGCTTAATGCTGAATTGTCATTTGTAGAGTTTGGAAAACATATTTTTCTGCACTTATGCAAGACAAGGATAAAAAATGTCAAAGAGTCCAGTCGTTAAATCCACAAAGCTGCAGAAATTGAACTCTCAGTAAAAAAGGGGAACATGAGGTATCTGGCAAGAGTTAAAAACTGTAAGGGTCTATGTGCTAAGTCATCATGAGACTAGGAGCAAAGAAGGATGTAGTCTTAACCCAATCATGTTGGCTGAATTAGATCATGGAATAATATGGCAAGACAGAGACCCCCCAAGAGGAATAAAAAGAGGAGAGTTTGGGACTTCAGTGGCACACTTAGAGAGGAGTTAACAGAATATCGTTGGCCCACTGAGAAGAAGTTAGCCTACGGTCAACAGAACACAGCAAGAGAAGAGAAGTCCGTGCCTCAGCGAGCTCAGAAGCAAGAATCGGTGCTGAGTTGCAGCTGTATACCTATTGTCGTTGTTTAAATATCAGCTTTGTGCATCTTAGTTAAGCCTAATAAACTTTGCCTTGATCACAGAACTTGAGTCTGTACCTTGTAGGTCTATCTTGGTCAAGAATCCCAAGGTGAGGCAGGTTGGGTATCCTCTGTCTCACCTTTATTCAGTTAACATCTACCTGAAAACTTACAACCTTAAAGCTAAAAGTTTCTCACATCTCACCTCTGTGGGAGATGGGGATTCTCCTCCCTGTGGTGACTGACAATGGCCCAGGATGTGGCTACTTCACATCTTCTTTGTTTCAGAAGAACCTATTCAATTCAAAAGTGTCTTTTGATGGATTCAGGATGGATGAATTGACACCTGTTCGTTATGAATGTATTCTTTTGTCTTTGCCAGACAGTTTGAATATACAAAGCCTGGTCTTTTGACCTATGGTTGCCATGTTTTAACAGGTATAAGTGGCACATTTTAAAAAACATACTTTAGAATAACGAGTGACAAACACACAAATGCCCCTGGAGTGCTGACACAGGAGATTGAAATCAGTTATGTAATTAAAAAATTCTTGGGATGTGGGTGTTGCTGACAAGGCCAGCATTTACTGTCCAACCCTCGTTGCTCTTGAGGTGGTGGTGATGGGCCCTCATCTTGAATTGTCGCAGTCAATGTACTGGGTGTGCACCCACAATGCTGTTAGGTAGGGAGTTCCAAGATTTTGGCCCAGTGACAATGAACAACCATAGAACCTAGAAAAATTATGGCACAGAAGGAGGCCATTCAGCCCATTGTGTCTGTGCCAGCCGGAAAAGAAAAACTAGCTGCCCAATCTAATCCCACCTTCCAGCATGTGGTCCATAGCCTTGCAAGTTACAGCATTTCAGATGCATGTCCAGGTACCTTGCAAAAGAATTGTGGGTTCCTGCCTCCACCACCGCTCCTGGCAGTGAATTTCAGACACCCACCATCCTCTGGGTGAAATCATCTTTGCTCATGTCCCCTCTAATCCTTCTACCAATCACCTTAAATCTGTGCCCCTTGGTAACCGACCTCTCTGCTAGGGGAAACAGGCCCTTCCTGTCGACTCTATTTAGGCGCCTCATAATTTTGTACATTTCTATTAAGTCACTCCTCAGCCTTCTCTGTTCTAAAGAAAACAACCCTAGCCTATCCAATCTTTCCTCATAGCTGCAACTTTCAAGCCCGGGCAACATTCTTGTAAATCTCCTCTGCACTCTCTCCAGAGCAATTATGTCCTTCCTGTAATGTGGAGACCAGAACTCTAAGCAATACTCTAGCTGTGGCCTAACCAGGGTTTTATTCAGTTCCAGCATTACATCCCTGCTTTTGGATTCTATACCTCGGCCAATAAAGGAAAGCATTCCATATGCCTTCTTCATCACTCTATCTACCTGCCCTGCCATCTTCAGGGACCTGTGGACTCCAAGGTCTCTCACCTCTTCTACCCCTCTCAATATCCTCCCATTTATTATTTATTCCCTTGCTTTATTTGCCCTCCCCAAATGCATTACCTCAGACTTCTCTGGATTGAATTCCATTTGCCACTTTTCCACACACTCAACCAAACCATTGATATCATTCTGGAGTCTACAGTTATCCTCTTCACTATCAACTACATGCCCAACTTTTGTATCATCTGCAAATTTCCCAATCATGCCTCCACATTTAAGTCCGAATCATTAATATATACCACAAACAGCAAGGGACCCAACACTGAGCCCTGTGGAATGCCACTGGAAACCGCTTTCCATTCACAAAAACATCCTTCGACTACTACCCTTTGTTTACTGTCAGAGCCAATTTTGGATCCATCCTGCCACATTCCCCTGTATCCCATGGGCTTTCATTTTACTGACCAGTCTGCCATGTGGGACCTTGTCAAACACCTTACTTAAATCCATGTAGATCACATCCACTGCACGACCCTCATCATTCCTCCTTGTTACTTCCTCAGAAAACTCAATTACGTTAGTAAGAAATGACCTTCCCCTAACAAATCCGTGTTGACTATCCCTGATTAATCCGTGCCTTTCTAAGTGATAGTTTATCCTGTCCCTCAGAATTGATTCTAACAATTTACCCACCACTGAAGTCAGACTGACTGGCCTATAATTATCTGCCCTATTCCTCACACCCTTTTTAAACAATGGTACAGCATTCGCAGATCTCCAACTGTCTGGTACCTCGCCTGTATCTAGTGAGGATTTGAAGATGATCCTCAGCGCATCTGCTATTTCCTCCCTGGCTTCCTTTAACAACCTGGGATGCAACCCATCTGGCCCTGGCGATTTATCCACTTTCAAGGATGCCAGACCCTCTAGTACTTCCTCTCATTATGAGTATTGTATCTAATATTTCACACTCCTCCTCTTTAACTACAAGTCTACATCAACCGTCCTCTTTGTGAAGACAAAAAAACGCATTTAGAACCCTGTCCACATCTTCTGCATCCACGCATAAGTTCCCTTGTACATCTCTGACAGGCCCTACCCTTTCCTTAGTTATCCTCTTGCTCTTAATGTACTGATAAAACATCTTTGGGTTTTCCTTGATTTTACCTGCCAATAATTTTTCAAGTCCTCGCTCTGCTTTTCTAATTTCCTTTTTTACTTCACCCTTGCACTTTCTATACTCCTCTAAGCTCTCTAAAGTATTAAGATTTTTGTGATAGTCATAAGCTTTCTTTTTCTGCTTGAACTTACTCTGTAAGCTTCTAGATAACCAGGGGACTCTAGATTTGGCAGTATTCCCTCGTTTATCTTTGTGGGGACATGCCTACTCTGTGCCTGTGGTATCTCGCTTTTGAATGCCACCCACTGGTTTGCCACTGATTTTCATTCAAGTAGCTGTATGCAGTCCACTTTTGGCATATATAGATAAGCGATATATGGCCAAGTGAGATTGGTGTATGACTTGGAAGGGATGATGTTCCAATTCACTGACTCCCCTTGTCCTTCTGGGTGGTGGAGATCACTGGTTTGAGATGCTGCTAACGAAGCCTTGGTGAGGTACTACAGTGAATCCTGTAGATAGTACACACTGCAGCCAGAGTACACAAAATAGAGGAGGGAGCAGATGTTTAAATTTCATGTCAAACTGTTTAAATAAGCAATGCAGAAATAGAAATAATCTCAAGATTTGAAAACAGTGGTCGTTATTGAACTCATCAATTTGAGCTCAAATGTTAGTTATAATACAAAGTCACTTGCTGCACATAACATACTAATGTAGCCTGGATACAAATTTATCTGATTAAAAGTTTTATATCTGCCACATGCCAAGAGGGTACAAAACATGCCAAATGCCTTAATTTCACATTGACATGACTTTCAACACATGCATTCTCAATATATTTTCCCAGCATTCCATACATGCTCTTGATCAGTGCCCTGAGCTACTCATGACTAACACGACAGGAAACCTAATACAAAAGCAAAACACTGTAGATGCCAGAAGTCTGAAATAAAAATAAAAATTCTGAACATACTCAACAGATCAGGCAGCATCTTTAGATAGAGAAACAGAGTTAACATTTCAGGTCGATGACCTTTCATCAGAACTGGGAAAAGTTATGAGATGAATAGGTTTTATGTAAGTGCAAGGGGAAGGGAGGGGGGGGGGAAAAGAACTAAAAAGGAAGGTCTGACATAGGGTGGAAGACAAAAGGGTTGGTGGTGTAAAGCCAAAGTGAGTGGTAATGGGACAAGTAAAGAAACACGTTACAACCAAGGTGGGAGCAATGCTCTGTTAATTCAGTCCCACTACTCCACAGGTCATAGCACATTGAAGCGGGACAAGTAGGGCAACATTAGTAGACTATTCAGCATTAGTCTTAGAGGAAATATGGAAAAAAAACACTAGAATGCGCTAACAATCTTAGAGGAAATATGGAAAAAACATTGTAGTTGTGGGGAACCAGGGCATGATAGGATACGTGGCCATGGTCCAGGGAAAGTAGTACAACCGGAGCCTAACTGCCTCCACATCTGCATAAACACGCTGTCCTTATTTCACTAATCAAGGAGATAAGGATGCGAGTGCAGATGCAACAGGAGGCCATGAACAGTGGAGATGCCAGCTTCAAAACTGGGAAAAGAGACAACAGGAGTATGTTAGTGGGGCAATACAATCCAGTTTATTGATCAAGCTGCAGACCTGGAATGTGTTGGGGTAATGTGAACGAATGAGTAATGGTTATTGGATTCTATAAATTTGTACTACAGACTCTGTTTCACTGAGAAGCCTCTGGATATTTCACCAGATACTTCTCCCATGCTTGATTAAAAACATTTATTTACTTTAATCCCGTGGACTCAAGAGAGTGGTGTTTTTCTCCACAACAATTTGGCGTAGTTGGCAGGATCCTCAAGGCTCAGTCATGGTGCCCAGTCGAATGTTGGCCTCAGAGAGCAGGTGAGCACATTTACTTTACCACCCATTAGATAGGGAGGTCGGCATTCAGGATGGGAAGCTGGCGAGCCGATTTAAGGATCCAAACCAAAGGACGGGCCCACAGGTGGACAGTGCAGGGCCAGGATCGCAGTTCCTTGGGTAAACGAGGAGGTAATATCATTCTCGAGGTTAACCAAGAGAAGTAAGAATGATCAGAGAGGAAACAAGAGGTCCATTTCTCACGTAGGAATGATCATAAGGTAGTGAGAGGTCCATACCCACACAAGTAGCGAACGTCCATAGAGAAAGCAAGAGGTCCGCTTCCCGCAGAGAGGAAGAAAGAACGATCGGAGAGGAAATGAGAGGTCAGTTTCCCACGTAGGAACAATCGTAGGGTAGTGAGAGGTCCGTACCCACACAAGTAGTAATGATAGTCAGACTATAAAACATCAGCCATGGCAAATGAGAATTCAGAGTGGCGACCCAAAAGGGTCACTCACCGAATTTTTGGCAGCCAAAAACAAGACGACCTTTCGATAAAATGATCAGGAAGGTTGGGATCCCTCGAGGACTCCAGATAAGTAAAAGGAAAGAATAGACAAAAGGGAGTCATTATATTATGCAAGTGCTATCTTGCCATGTGACATTCTGGAATGTCTGAATTAGCTAGGCTAACTCAGGAAAAGAGACAGGTTACAAGTGCGAGAGCCAGAGTGGGAAAGTGAGAGGTATCAGATTGAGGTTCAGAAGGACAATTTAAACAAGATGCTTTAGTGCAATTTAAAAGTGCATAAAAACAAGCTACTGTGTCTTTGTTCAAGTCTGTATGAATGTTGGAAGCTTCCATGACTTATGTCCTTGTCTCTGTAGCTTGTGTGCTATAGAGTTGACAGTCGTTAACCCTTTGTTGTCTGGCTTTAACATTGAAAGTATGAGTCTGTTACTAGTTCTCTTGCACATGTATATTTCTGTGGAAACCTTGAGTCATGTTTTGGGTGTGAACTAGTTGAACCTGGGTGTGTTCCTTGGGTTTGGGACTGGAAATTTAATGCAGATTTTTGGTACTTTGAATTCATAACCCATTACAGGAATCAATATTTCTAAGTTGTATAGAATTAAGAAACTGTGATTGTTGAGTGTGTTCATTTCAATTTAAGATTGTGCACCCAAAAACAGGATATAAAAGATGAATATTTTAAATTAAAAATGGTGGTACAGTGTTTTATTTGTATTTTAAAAGCCGGTTTTGAGACTGTGAAAAGACAATGCACAATTCATCTTTGTCGGAGATAAGCGTCAGCCTTGAAGGCTTGGAAATGCCTGACAGAAATCCAAGTTGAAGCTTTTAAACGTGTTACTTTAATTGGACCAAAGTTTAAAATCTACTATTGCTTTTTTGCAGTTTAAATACAAATCTTACTGACTGTTAAAGGATAAATAAAGGATATATTGAAAAGGATTTTAAAATCAGTTTAAGAGGATGGTGTTAAGTATTCGTTCTAAGAATGTTAAATAACCTTTTCTTTAGTTTTTGGTTTATTACAGTCATTTGAAAAGAAGCTGGAAGAAAGACCATGAAAATGATGTAATTTAGCTTTCTTTTAAAAGAGCACGTATTATTCTGTTCTATATGTAGTTAATAAGCATTGGTTTGAATTAAATTTAAATTATTACGGTTAACTGACCAGTTAAGTTGAGAAGACTGGAATTTCACTAGTGACCTTCCAGATATAAGGCTCACTCGTATATAACATTGGCAGTTTTGACTTTTAAATGTTTAGGGCTGTGAATTGGAATTTGGAATCATCTTTGTTGTACTTTTAAAAAAAAAATCCTTGAGTTAGGAACCTCTTACAAAATGTTAAAAGTTTGGAAACAATTAAGAGTTTAATCTAAAATGCTGTCTTCTCTGATTGAGATGCTTTGAAGTTTAAGAGGAAAATCAAATTTAGACTAATTAAAAAAACAAAAATTCTATACGGTTTCTTTGAATATAGAGAAATGTTTCTTTTGGGAGGAACTCAATGGAACATTAACAAAACCTGTCACCCCAGCAACCCTGTTATTTGAATTTGGGATAACTTTGAGATGCAAAAAGTCCAGTGCAATTTAGCAAGTTACTTTTAAGAAACTAAAATGTCATCCAAGATAAAGAACAAACAAATAAACTGAGGATAAAACAGAAAAGGGAACTGTAGTTCTGTGTCTTGGGCACATAAGGCCATGAGAGTGGGTGCATGGTGCGTAGCAGTCATGAGGAAAGATAAATTATCTACGAATGTCAGCGGTAAACAACTTGGTGTTGTTTTACCATTTTAGGGAACTGTCCTGAACAGACACAAACAGGAGTCAGAGAAGCGTTAGGAGGAATTAAGTTGGAAGCACCACAGTAAATTAAAATGCTGTCAGAAAAGATTTTAAAAAAAAGAAAACTTGTGCGTGCATAAGTTTCTGTTTGTGCATTATATTAGTGTACTGTGATTTCCTTGTCTGTCTGTGTTAGCTCTGTCGGCGTCACCAAACTAATGGCTTATTAACCTTCAGTGGCCTGGTCCTGCATGATGTTTTAAAGTTTTGATAGCTGTATAAAATGGATGGGAAGCTGTTAAAGTACACGCTTTGTTTTGGCAAAGGAAAAGAGAGAAGGTTCCCTTTAAGCGGGACGATAGGTAATGTTACTCAGCACTGTCAATTCAATTGTTCCTGTGGGTGAAGAACTCTAAGACCACCTTTTCACTCCCCCCATGCTTGAGAAAGGTTTGAAGTTTAGCAGATTTAAACGAAGGACCAAGACCACTGCGTTTCCTTTGTTTTTTTCTTTCATCTTAAGTTAAGTTGAATGAGTGTTGCAGAAATTGTGTGGATAATGTAGGTGTGTAAGTTTTAATATGCTTTCTTCTCTAAAGGGTGGTTGTGCAAAAGGGGTGTCAGCACATTTTAAAAAAGGAATTTCACAATGAGGAATATGAGTTGGATCAAAACTAAATGTTTAAGTTATAAGATTTGAATTGAGATTTCTGGCCAATTTTTAATGTTTGATACTGCTAATTGGGAAATTTCTCATCTGCCTGAAAAGTATGTGTTTAGACTATTCCATAGCTCGTGGTTTGTTCGCTCTTCGTAGGAAAAGGGGTAGTGACATCATCATTGAGAACATTCGTCCCACCCCCTTTCAAACTAACAGAAAGTTAACCCTTTCCGCTAGCAGTTTAAACTAATCATACAACTTTCAAAATTGATTGCAACAAGATTGCTGTCAGCTTCAGGAATTTGATCAGATATCTACAATGAATTGAAGATGATGAATTAAATTAAATTAATTTGAGTCGTATTCTAACCTGAAATTTAAAGAGATTCTAGGAAAACAATAAATCTACACACACTGTTTCAGTGGTTACTTTTTGGACAACAGTAAATATTGGACTAAATATGAAATCATCATCAATGTGCGTTAGCTCAGAGGTTTGGTACACGTATATCCTGAATAGACAGATTGAAAAGGAAAAATCTTAAAGTGATGGGATTGGTATCTTATTTTTCAGGAATGCCACATGGGATGACACCATTCCCAATGGTCTCAAGTCAAACTACATGATTCACATTCTGTTTCTGCCAACAGGAGGGCCAGCAGCAGATCTAATTATTTTGTTTCAGGTAAACTAGAGCAAAGGCAGCCCGATCACCCGCCTGGTAACCGTGGCAACATGGGAGGCACCCACCGTAAATAACAGAACCACTTGCCTGCAGGACACAATGCGCAACTACCGAAAGGAGGGAGCACCCCGAGGGCGTCCAACACCAGACTGATCATGGCAGGATGGACTAATCTGCCTCCATTTGTTTGAGAACTCAAAGGGAAGGGCCTGTGACATGTTGGCTCAGGATGTGGGTGATAAAGTTGTTTCAGATAATGAAGATACAAGATTTGGTACGATCCCGCAACACATACATCAGGCTGTGAAAAGATTAGACCTTATTAATTTACATGAGGAAAGACAGGAAATGGTAGTTACATGGCCTCTATCAAGTTCCTAATAATTGTGCCTCGAGAACATGCAAATGGTACTTATTAGGGGGTTATAAATTCGTATTCTTGGGGGTGGTGAGGGATGAGTTGGTGTATCAAGTAGGACCCCGGGGGTATATAGCTCCAGGTTTAAATAGTACCCTTTTGATGACATGAGAATGTCGTACTGAGTTGCAGCATTACATCATCGGTTCTTGCAAGGGCGGCACAGTGGTGCAGTGGTTAGCACCGCAGCCTCACAGCTCCAGAGACCCGGGTTCAATTCTGGGTACTACCTGTGTGGAGTTTGCAAGTTCTCCCTGTGACCATGTGTGTTTTCGCCGGGTGCTCCGGTTTCCTCCCACAGCCAAAGAATTGCAGGTTGATAGGTAAATTGGCCATTGTAAACTGCCCCTAGTGTAGGGTAGATGGTAGGGAATTTATTTATTTGTGATACGGCACTGAAACAGGCCCTTCGGCCCACCGAGTCTGCGCTGACCAACAACCACCCATTTATACTAACCCTACAGTAATCCCATATGCCCTACCACCTACCTACACTAGGGGCAATTTATAACAGCCAATTTACCTATCACCTGCAAGTCTTTGGCGGTGGGAGGAAGCCGGAGCACCCGGAGGAAACCCACACAGACACAGGGAGAACTTGCAAACTCCACACAGACAGTACCTAGAATTGAACCCGGGTATCTGGAGCTGTGAGGCTGCGGTGCTAACCACTGCGCCACTGTGCCGCCCTTACTGCAGGGTTAGTATAAATGGGTGGTTGTTGGCGGCACAGACTCGGTGGGTCGAAGGGCCTGTTTCAGTGCTGTATCTCTAAATAAAAATAAAAATAAAATAATACTGAGACCCATCAGTAATGACTCTGCCATAGTGGTATCGATCAGCCCTCTTGAAAGAGCCCTTAAGGCAGCCCAAACCTCCCCCACGCAGTGGTACTTTTTGACTAACAGGACAAGATTCTTGTACGGAGGATTGAAGTATGATAATAAACACACCTTCTGCCTACAGATCACTGACTCCTTTCGAGCAGGGGGGATTTGCACCTTGCGGCAAGGTCCTTGCGCATATATATTCAGTCCAGGGTGGGATGGTTCGCTAAATATTGACAATGTCCCGGAAAGAATAGCCCGGGAAGTGGTGCAAAGGGCCCTAGCCACCAATAGGAGGTTTATGGAGTAAAGCCGTCAAGCAATCACGAGGGGCCAGATGCAGGTGAACCTAGCCAAAGGAGTGGCTAGATTATTGGAGGACTTGGCCAGCAATTGAGCCAAGATGGCAAGGATGCAGTATAACTGGTGGAAAGAGGGAAGGATCGTGGCAGCAGTTGCGGTCCTGTAAGTTGGTCTCTATATTTGTTGTTACCAAAGGCTGATGGCATCCCAAGCAGTACCGATGGTAATGCTGGCCAATAAAGGGTACATCTTGGCATCCGCTGTGGTCAGAGCCCCTCTCCCAGGGAATATGAAACTTTTGAATATATATAAAGATTACACTATATAACGGGATGGAGGTTCCAGGCCCAGCCAAGTCAATAGGACTTTGGTGAAACCGTAAGAGAACGGTAGAGTAGAGATCCGAAGCCCACTGAACTCCAGTAGAATCCCTGGAGCAATCGGTGAGTGGAGGATGTTGGGAATGTCCTGCCTGGGTCAAGTGATGCGCCTGACCGGGGGTCCAAAAGGAAGGACTGAAGTGGGACCAGTAGGGCAACATTAGTAGATCATTTAGCATTAGGATATGCTAACAGTCTTAGAGGAAATATGGAAAAACACTATAGTTGTGGGGAACCAGGGTATGATGGGATACGTGGCCACAGCCCTGGGATAGTAGTACAACCGGAACCTAATTGCCTCCACATCTGTGTAAACATGCTGTCCTTGCTTCACTAATCAAGGAGATAAGGGCGTGAATGCAAATGGAACAGGAGGCCATGAACGATGGGAGATGCCAGCTTCAAGGCTGGGAAAAGAGATGACAGGAAAATGTTAGTGGGGCAATACAATTCAGTTTAGTGATCAAGCTGCAGACCTGGGTTGTGTCGGGGTAATATGAACAAATGAGTAATGGTTATTGGATTCTATAAGTTTGTACTACAGACTACAGCATGGCGGGTTCGGGTCGGGTCACTCTTCTGGGTCCGGCATTCGGGCTTGGGTCGGACACACTATCACCACCTCCAGTACGTGGCTCCAACGTTAATGTACTTTTTGGACTTGAACTGTTGTTTAGTTACAGTTTTTTTAAGCTTGTGCAGATAAGCAACAAAGTGAAAAACGGAAGCTAGGTCAACTGATGGTCGGGTCGGGTCGGGCATGGCAAAAAAATGAATCGGGCCAGGTCAAGCTGGGGTCGGATGTGGTTCTGTCAGGCTCGGGTTGGGTTTCATTTGCAGACCCGAGCCGCCTTTACTACAGACTGTTTCACCAGGCACTTCTCCCTTGTGCCGGTGCTTGATTAAAAACTTTTATTTACTTTAATCCCATAGACTCAAGAGAGTGGTTCTTTTCTCCACAACAATATCAAATAAAATTTCCCACCTGCCGAAGAATAGCCAAATTAAACACACTATATTTCCCCCAGAATAAAGCATACCAAACCAGGTTTCTTTAAACAATATCATTAACTATTTATTAGAAAAGAAATAATAGGTCGTGACTACAAATGAGATAAATCTATACATGAAAAACCCCTTATTCTCTTAACCCTCATGTGCACACACACATACATTCAAAAGAAATGGTTAATCAGTTTCAAAAGGGGGTTTTGGATTATAACTGTTTCTTAGGAATAGAAGGAATAATAAAAAATAATTGAGGTTTACGTTCTGGTAGGATGTTTTTGATAGGGTGAGGTATCCCAGAGTCGAATAGTCAGATACCACCTGAAGTCTCTCCAGGCGAGGTTGATGAACAGTCTGTGATGGGTAGGTGTTCACGCAATTTAACTGCAGCAGGCGCCACATAGGTCTGCCATCAGGGGTGTAGCAACAGGTCTGCTTGGGTTTTGAAGCAACAGGCTAGCAGTAGAAGAATTCTTTAGATTTCAAGATTTTGTTAGAACATAGGAGGCAGAAATTCTTCAGAGACTGGAGACAACAGGAATCTGCTACCTTTCAAATGCAGAATTCCTTTTCAAGAGATGCGAGTGACCGTTACAGAAAGAGAGGTTGCACTTTTCTAGGTCTTTTCTCTCTCGCTACAAACAGGTCAAGCAAAGATTTCAAATGCCTGCTCTTTGTCCAATTCACAGGCTTTTAAAGGGTCCAAATTGAAAAAAGCACCTTCCTGAAAATGATCTTTTGTGACCTAGATCTAGATTTACCTAGAGGTGGTGCGATGGCAGAATGAACAGTTGCCATCCGAAAGCAGAAGCGAGAAACAAAGTAAAACTAAAGGCTGTGTTTGCTGACAATGCAGCCACTAGGTAGCGTACTACTGTCACTGCACAAATGTAGCCACATCAACTGAAACATCACCGTCTGCGACGTCTCAGGCAGCTGCCAGTAATAAAGGTGGCACAGCTCAACTTGACACAAAAAAATGAATTAAACCCAAGCTCCCACACCCCTCAATTGCCACTTCCATCACCCACCCAAAAGTACCCCACTCCCACCTGCAACTGCCACTTTCTCTTCCCCTCTTCCTCCCGCGAGCCCCACTTTCTCTTCCCTGCTCCCTCCCACGATCACCGCCTCAATTGCTGCTTTCTCTTCCCCGCTCCCTCCTGCGATCGCCGCTTCCTCTTCCTCGCTCTTTCCTGTGACCGCCACTTTCTCTTCCCTTCTCTCTCCTGCGATCGCCGCTTTCTCTTCGCCTCTCCTGCGATCGCCGCTTTCTCTTCGCCTCTCCTGCGATCGCCGCTTTCTCTTCGCCTCTCTCACCTGCGATCACCGCTTTCTCTTCGCCTCTCTCACCTGCGATCACCGCTTTCTCTTCGCCTCTCTCACCTGCGATCACCACTTTCTATTCCCCTCTCTCATCCATGATCACCGCTTTCTCTTCGCCTCTCTCTCCTGCGATCACCGCCTCAATTGCCACTTCTCTTTCCTGTCCCCACCCGCGATCACCGCTTCTCCTCCACTCCCTTCTGCAATCGACCAGAAACATTAACTCTGTTTCTCTCTCCATATATGCTGCCTGACCTGATTATTTCCAGCATTTTCTGTTTTTATTTGCCACAGGAAGCCTACTAGTCATATAATAATAAAAAATGAACTGATCAATAGGGCTGTGGTTTTGGAAACAATGACTAATCACAGACATAGGTACAGAGCATAGGAAAGTCCTTCGATAATCCATCCAAAATCTTAAAAAATTTAATCTTTGTTAATAATAGCAACTATACATTTAGGTGAAATAAGAACAGCAAGTGTCGGAAACACTCAGCAGGTCTGGCAGCATCTGTGAAGAGAGAAACAGTTAATGTTTCAGGTCTGTGACCCTTTATCAGAACTGGCAAAAGTTGTAAGTGTAACAGTCTTTGAGCAAGTGATAGGGATTGGGGGAGGGGGGGCGGAAAGAAGAACAAGAGGGAAGGTCTGTGATAAGAATGGAGTGGGGAGAGATTAAATGACAGATGTTGAGTTTCCAGTTGCTTGACATTTTAATTCGCCATGCTCTGATGCCCACATTTCTGTCCTCGGCCTGCTGCAGTGTTCCAGTGAAGCTCAAAACAAGCTCAAGGAACAGCATGTCATCATATGATTAGGCACTCCACAGCCTTTTGGACTCAATATTGAGTTCAATAATTTCAGACCATGAGCCCCATTTTTTTAATTTATCATTTTTTAATATATTTTTAATATCATGCACTAGTCTTAAACTTGTTTTTCATGTTTTTGCTTTTGGACAGAGCTGTTCATTATTCTGCCATTAGCACTCTCTCGGGACTCATGCTTTGTCTTTCACTACAACTATTTAGCACCCATTTGCATTCTGTTCCATGACATCTCTGTCATTTAATCTCTTCCCTCCTTCATCTTTCCCACAGACCTTCCCTCTTGTTCTTCTCAACCGGCCCCACCACCCCACCCTGCCTTTCACTTGCTCAAAGACTGTTCCATTTCTAACTTTTGCCCGTTCTGATGAAGGTCACAGACCCAAAACACTAATTCGGTTTCTCTCTTCAGACGCTGCCGGGCCTGGGTGTTTCCAGCACTTTCTGTTCTAAGTTCCAGATTCCGCAGTACTTTGCTCTTATGTACATTTATGTGCCTTCTTTTCTCCCCAGCTATTTGGCTCAAGTTCTCATGATTTTACTGGCTGTTTCCGTAACTGAAACTCATACAGCTCTCATGTTAAATTTAAAATTAAATCAAGTTTTTAGGAAATATAATGAGTGGAGATGATTTTAAGTTGCACGCTTTAAGAGGTAACATACATTGGTGATTTCTTTGTACAATGAATACAGCTAAATGTTACTGACCAGTAAGTTCCCTAGGACCATGTACAGAAATACATTCAAATCCTTCTTAAATCTCAAGACAGCTGAACATATCTAGCTCCAAAAAAAACATTTTAAAGACAAACACTGATGGCTAAGGGAACAGCAGTGAAACCAGATGGTTGAATCTGGTAGGCCAGGAGAGTAACAAACAGGCGACCGTAACCAGAGAGCATGGATTTTACTGGAAAGCATGAAACTAGGCCAGGAACAGATGAGTGCAGCTCACTTCAATTACAAAATTACTCAGCGTCTCTTTCATACCTGACTGTTTCCTTTGCATTGCTGTTTCTCAGTCTCTCCTCTTCTGCTTCTCTTTCCCTATCTTTTCATCTTGCAGCTTTTTATTTTCACTTCTGCCTGTACATTCCTTCTTTCCTTTCGGGAAGCCTAACAGCTGCAGGTTGCATTTGGAAAAGGGATTGTGGGGACAACGCAGCTCTCAGTGACCAATGACTCCCTTCCCATCCCACTTAAACAAGCACTTGTGCTTCCCTCACATCTCATCTTTACCTTCCCACTACTCCCTCCCCTTCCTACCACCCCATTACTGCCATTACCCTGGGTTTTCCCATGAACTACATACCTGCACCTGCCCCTCCTATTTGTGCCATATTCATACAGCTCACTCTTAACCCTCCATCCATGACCCCCCACACCCCTTTAATTCACTTTCCATGAGAACTGGTGGTAAGATAGTAGAGGGCCTCCTGCCAACCTGCTTCCTTATGGCCTGCACTTCTTCCTTCCTAGTTTACTCAAATATGCTTTGTTTGCTTTCAAACTTAAACATTTTTTTAAAATCTAATTAAAATAAAGTCCCCATCCATATATGTTTTGTACTATAGCTCTTTGGGATTAGTGATCAGAATCTCTGTCGCAAGGGTGTAAACAATTAGAGTATTTCTAACATCAAAACACGGGTGAAATAATGTTTACAAAGCATCTTGAGCGATTTGTGGGGTGCAGATAATACAGACCACTCAATGGACAGATGGTGTAATTGCACAGTGAATCATTTACATAAACAGTTTACGTTTTAATTTTGAACACAAGTAGTGGCAGTAATAGAAAAAAGTTTAATGAAAATCATAACAGGAAGTTCTGTAGACAGGAACTGCATGCAGACACAAGATTTTTAATTGACCGCCTGTGGCATATGGGAAATTAAGACCAGGTGTAATCATTGAATGGTAGGGTTAGTGAGTGGAGGATAATGCGAGCAAGCATAATTCAGTTTCCATTTTCAAGTAAGACAATTCCCTTTCTATTTTATATAACATTTTAATTTTTAAGTAACATACCATATAGTAACCTGAAAAGCAGAGAAGCAGAGGTGACTGGGGCATAATAGTGCAAATAGGCTGAGATAGGAAACCAAACTGCGGTCCGATAGCTATACCATTGGCAGGAACGTAATTATAACAAGACGAGTTATATAGGTGGTTTCCATTATAAATGTAACTATAGAAGTTTTAATGGAAAGACTTGACAAAGGAAGTGAGCACATATTCAAAAAATGTAATATATTAGAACATAGATATTAGGTTATATTTTAATATGCTGGAGATTGGGAACAATTCAAAACATTAATATGTAATAAAGTCAGGTGCATCAAGAACCCACTATATGCAATACAACTGATTAACTTTTTTGTTCTGGTTGAGAGCCCTCACCATTGTACATCAATACTCAGTGGTGGTCAAGTTAGAAAAAAATTCTGAAGCAATGTGTAAATCCAAATAGTAAAGCAAGGAACACTGAAGAGAAACACAATAATTTCATCAAAGAATTCAGATGATGCAGATAAACCTCTCTAGCTGCACTCTTACATTCAATTACATATTCAATCCAATGAATTAGGGTCTTATTATTTGGTTCCTGATATCTATTGCTTAAAAACAATAATGACCATCATGTCTTGGATCTGTGTCAATTATTTAACTTGCAAAGAGAGAAGTGCATTTATTTTCCCCCAGTATAAAATAAATGCAGGATTAACATTTAAAAATTAAAAGTAGTAAAATCCAAGTTTAACTTACTTGGGTCCTCCACACTCCACTGCAGAAGCTTTCACAACAGGAAGTGGCTGAAATCCAACTGGTTCAATGCTTAGTGTATTGCCTTCCACAGCTTCAAGAATCGTTGAAGCCAGCTGGAGAAAGGGGAAAGCTAATTTTACAATCTATAGTAGAAATCTAACTGTCTCCCCGAAAGGCTGTGGGTACTGAGTCAATGGAAACTTTCAAAACTGTCAATAAATTTTTGTTCGGTCAGACAATCAAGAGATATGGATTAAAGGTGCAATTGAGGTACAGATCAGCCATAATCTAGATGAATGACAGAACAGGCTTAAAGGGCTGAATGGCCTGTTCCTGTTCCGACATGGAACAGCGCTCCCAACTTAAGCACCAGCCCACTGATGTTGATGGGAACGACTTTGCAGGGTTGACGAAGACTGCCTTAAGCAGATCCCCGAATGACATTAGTGAATCAGTAGGTTTTTAAACAACAGTTATATTTCTGGTGCTACAAATTACAAATTCGAGAAAAAATTCAACTTGCCTTGGCAGGATTTGAACTCAAAACACTTAGATCGCCAATCCAGCACCAAAACCACAAGGCTACCATATATTTACAGAATAATTAAATTGTTATCTTTCTTCTACTTTTTAAGATGTCCTTTGATCAAACATTTATTTAAAAGTAAACAAACAAACAGATTCAAATTTCAAGCACAACCTATTCAGTAAGCACTACTGGCCTCGTTAGTTACTACATTACTATATAGTTACTTTTACCTAAATTGTTGATTTGTGTTCTTTCTTACCTCACTTTTTGAAAATGTCAAGCAAGGATATATATCTTCTTTATAGATTCTGTCTAAAAAACAGCAAGTTCTATCGATTGTTGGTTCTTCTTTCCATGCTTTAAATTCACCAAACAGAAGCGAATCAACCTTTTGCAAATTTACATAAAAAGTTGTAAGTAAAGCTGAAAATAAACTGCAAAGATCTAAATTCGAATAATTCATCAATATTAATGGTTGAAACTGTGTCTGCAACTTTTTTTAAAGTTACAATTAAAATTTGCCATTAACTGAACTCTTAATTTACCTCAAATGACAAAGAAATGTGTAAAGGTTGTAGCGAATGCATCTATTCTGGTTGGATGAGAGGTTTGCAAAATTACAGTTACACAAAATCACTGTTCCTATTCCACACTAGAAAACCACCTTTCACAATATTTTAGATTATGTAGGATTTTAACAGACCCTACTTTTGCTACGAATCTAAGATCTACTCCAGAGACTCAAACACGTACCTATGTTGACACTCCAATGCAGTACTGAGGGAGCAGAGCACTGTCGGAGGTGCTGCTTTGCAGATGAGATGCTAAACCGAGAAACTGGGCTGAATTTTACCAACCCGTTTGTGGGGGGGGGGGGGGTGGGCGTGGGGGTGCCATAAAATGGTTCTGGGAGAGGCCGCCATGAGCCTCGACAACAGGAAGGCCCAGCCCCATATTGTCAGCGGCAGAAAGGCCTCATGGCGGCACCAAACCCGCCCGCCCCCCCACAGCTGCTGGGTGACGGTAACCATATTTAAATATGGTAATTAATGTAAATGAATAAGTTAATTCATTAATTACCTGGTCCCATCAGCCGTCGCGCTCCGATATTGCGATCGGTGGTCGGCACTCCCGCGCCATTGGTTCTACGACCAGTGTTGTAAGGCAGAACGGTGGTTGTGGGGGGGGGGGGGGGTGAAGGAAGAGAAAGAGAGGGGAGCGGGGTCAAACTTACTTACCTGATTACCCCTTCCCATCACCTGCTAGATCAAAGTTAAAAGTTTCTGAACTTTTTTTGGGGGGGTGGGGGGTGGGGGGGGGGGGAAAAAAGAGGGCAAGGATGAAATGTAAGGTTATTGTGGGGGTGGTAGAGGGGCTGGGAACATTTATTTAATTAGTTTTAATAAATTTTAAGGTAATGTGTCTTTAAGAATTTAAATTAAATGTAAGAGCTGGAAGCCCTTTAAAAATGGTGCCATGGCCCGTGCAATGGCGTCGGACACCGTTGCCAGGGACGGATCGCCTGCCCCCTCCATCTCATTCGGGGGGGGCGATTCACCCCGGCCATATAAATGAGCCGCCATGTAAAATATCGCAGCGGCTGCGCAGAGTAAAACCCACGGCATGGGGGCTGCCATCTTTTATGGCAGCTGCTGGCAAAATAAAATCCAGGCCACTATCTGACCTCTCCGGAGGGTGTTAAAGATTCCATGGCACTATTCAAAAGAATTTAACTGATGTCCCGAGATCCTGAAAAGCACTAAATAAATGCAAGCGCTTTCTTTCTAACTGCAAAGCACCAGAAATTTCAGAGATTGACAGATTACATTAGTTAAGCAAAATCAAAATATTTTGTAACGAGCTTTTTCCTTTAACGAAATCAGATCTAACTTTTTTTTTTTAACAGTAAATAGCAAAATGTCCCAGGTGCTTCACAGTAGCATAAATCAGACAAAAATTGAAACTGAGCCAAAGAGGATATTAGGATGGGTAACCTGGAGAAAGGTAGCTGGCTGGGGAAATCTAAAACACCGAGGCACAGTTTCAGCATAAAGGGTCAATCATTTAGGACTGAGATAAGGAGAAATTATTTCATTCAAAAGGATTGTGAATCTGTGGAATTCTCTACCCCAAAGGGTTGTGGATCATTGAATACATTTAAGGCTGGGATAGACAGATTTTTGGCCTCTCCGGGAATCAAGGGATATGGCAAGCAGGCTGGAAAGCAGTTGAAGCCCAAGACCGTACTGAATGGCAGATCAGGGTCAATGGGCCATATAGTCTACTCCTGCCCATTTCTTGTGTTCTTGTAATAAGTAATCAAAGGACTCCAAATAAGTCATTGGACCACATGTTACTCAAAGTTTATTTTTGAAAAACTTTCAAAAATAAAGCTTACCTCTTTACAATCTCTTACAATAGGCTGCATCATATTCAGCTCCTGGCTGCTGCTGGCCATAGCACTGGTACTTTTATTTCGAGCATGTCCCTTTTTAAAATGAGCTTTTGCATTTGGCTGAAGCTCCTTGGTAGGTGATGTTGGTGAAGAGGACTGGACTAGTGTTTTCAATGCTGACACTTCAGCTTGCAGTACATCAATCTTTTAAGTAAATGCAAAATAATTTTGACACAATTAGTTCGTTAATTCAACAAATGTATGCAGCAGTTTTAGCAAAACTTTGCTTATATAATTAGCAAAACTCTGAATTCAAAAACAAAGATTTATAAAAAGATGAAGCAAAGCAGGTTCAGACCAGAACAAAGAACTGAAAAATTGCAATCAAAGAAAATGCTTGAAATGCTTAATGAATTAGTAAAAATTATCCTATGGCTATATAAAACCATGAAACTACTTGGAAAATCGTACTAAATTTTGTAATAAATTGACAAGCAGTTACCTTGCCTTGTGCTTCTTTTAACTGTTTCTCTGCTGCAGCTTGTTTGACATTTGCTTCTCGTACCATTTTATGAGCTTCCTTAAAAGCAAGGGCACAGTGAGAACTTTTAAACTTATTGATTCTTTAAAGAGACTAAGCTCCATGAAAGCAAAATTAAAAAGAGTACTTTAAACCTCACAGTTTTCAACAACAGCATAACATTTTCAGACCCGATCTAAATTTGATGGAAATTCCATACTAATGGGGCAGGGAAGTGTGGTGCTCGTGCTATACTTACATTTTGTGAATTTTAAATTCACCAAGGTGAAGAATGTTAATGCTGGGAAATGGAACACTTTCCATTTCAGAGACCCAGAGTCAGCTTGAAGGATCAAATACAGCACGTTTTGATGTAGAACATTGCTCTTTTTAAATCAGTCCTATTAACGGGTCATTGAAAACAAAAGGAATGGAAACAGGAATAGGCCATATGCCCCCTCGAGTCGCATGTCACAACCTCAAACTCAGAACGGCACCCCAAACTGCCCATTTCATTTCTCAGGGACAAAGGAAGAGTGTAATCAATAGCAACACAACAGCAAAGTGTTACCCATGGGGAAGAAAATAAATACTAGTGAGAAGAATGAGAGATTAGAACTCCATAATTAAGGGGATAGAGAGCCTATTTTGCAGCTGTGCCAAGAAGTCTCAAATGGTATGGTGCCTCCCAGATGTAACTGAGCAGGTGAAAACATTTCTGCCAGATATCTAATAGAGTAGGGAAGTCTTTTCTGGAGAATGAACCAATGTTATCATACAGACCTAGTTCTTCAATAATGACAGATTTGGTAAAAGTACAGGAACACAGTTTTTTAAAAAAGTAGTAGAAAAGCTAAACTGGGAAATATTGTTGTATATTGTGTGAAATGGATGTAACAGAGATAGACTAATGTGGTCTGCTGTAGATAAAATGGAAAGGGATGAGATGCATCATTAACTACAGACTGCTGCTATACACCACCAAGTTAAGAGAAAGGATGGACCAAGAACTTTGTAGTTAATTATATGAAGCCTGTACAGAAGAGATTTAATTGTAATAGGTAGCTTTAATTTACCAGGCGCAACATGATCCTGAACACATTTGACTCCTGCGTAGAATAACTGGTCAAGGAACCGAGTCAAGCAGGGACACTACTGGTCCTGATATTAAGAACGAACAGATAGGAGAGCAGGTGATCCAAAACAAAACTCGATAAATGTGATCACAACATTATGGAGCTTGTTAGACTGACAATGGAGAAGACAATGAGTAATCATAGAATCACAATCACAGAATTGTAACAGTGCAGGAGGTCATTTGGCCTATCGTGTCTGCACCAGCTCTCCGAAAGAGCAATTCACTCAGTGCCATTCCCTCTCCTTCTCCCTGTAACCCTGCACATTCTTCCTCTTCATCTGACAGTCTAATTCCCTTTTGAATGCTTCAATTGAACCTGTACAATCAAAATATTGAACAGATTTAAGGATACGAGTAAAAGGAAACTAGACCATCGACCCTGCTAAAGGGAAAGAGCGTGGAAGGAAATGGATATTTCAAAATAATATACACAATACAGAGTAGCTGCATGTCACAAGAGCAAAAGGGTGACAAATGGGGAAAAAAGCGACGTGTGCAATTATGGAAGCAATATAGGGAATAAGGACAATAGATTATCCGTAAAGTATAAAGCAGTGGGTAGCATAATGGGCCAAGGTAAATACATAAACATAAGGCAAAATAAACTGGGCGGGCAAGCTAAAACAAAAGGAAAAAGTAAGGAAATTTCTTTAAGTATATTTGCAGCAAGATAGAAAAGAAAACACTGAAAGATCAGAAATGCCTTGAGAGCAATTATACAAAAATGAATTCTTCTTTTCAATGATTCGCCAACACAAAAGCTAAATTCCTTGGGGGTGGGGAAAAGAAGGCTACACAGAAGTAGTATTAGCATAAAAATAAATGTTAGATAAGGTAGTTATCTGATAGACTGAGGAAGTTAAAAGAAAACATGGCACCAGGCCCAAATGGACTTCATACAAAGATATGCAATAATTTTTCAAACCAAAAGGCACAATTCCTAGAAAACTTTAGAAAAGTATGACTAACACGTCTGCAATTTCTTCTCTTTCTAGGGTGGAAAGCATTAGGTCTCAGATTTGTCCATCTTAAGTCTCATTATTTTTTTCCCATTACCATTTTACTTGTACTGATATTAAATCGCTGATTTTAAATCCTTCACCTTGACTTTTTTTTTCCTATACCACGAGCATTTTGTCCTCTTTCACCACTGTGAAAATGAATACAAAGAACTCTTAACAAGCCTTCCATTTCCTTACTGTTCATTATAGTCTCACACCTGTCTTTAATGAGCCCACATTACTCTCTTCCTCTTAATACATTTATAAAAACTTTTGCTGTTAGCTTGTATGTTACCAGTTTCTTTCTCATTTCCCATTTTAGTACCTCATTACATTGTTTGCCGTTGTTAGTTTTATAGCTCCCCGAGTCCACCACATTTTCACTTTCCCTTGCATTTGCTTTTAGCTTGATACTGTCACTTACCTCATTATTATTGACCTTGGTTGCTTAACTGCACATGTGCAGCCTTTGCCTTTTAGAGGTACGGACTGATTTTGTATCGTACCAAATTTGTTTTTGAATATTTCTCACTATTTGTAGGTTTACTCATTAGCAGTTCAGCCCAGTTTACTGCAGTTTATTATCCATCATTAAATCATGTATGGTCTGTTCCATGGTCGGTTCTAAAAACATCATTCTAGAAAACTGCCCTGACTCAGTAATCAGTTCAATCCATCCTAGGAATTAACATGAAGTAAGCATGTTTTACAGAGCTCAAGGTTAAATTGAATTATGCATTCAACAGAATTAGTTCCATTCAATATAGCCTAGATCGTAATTCAGCTCGTACTCATTAGCCAGGATTTTATCTGGGCGACGGGGGTCTCTACCTCTGGCAAAAGCACAGAGCAACCTGCGCCGCCCCTTCTGTGTGAGGCTTGCCAAATTAAGTGACAATCAGGCTCTTAACTGGACAGTGGCAGGCCTTCCAATGGATCAAGGACCCAGACGACAGAGGTCCCGCACTTAGAGCTCCCGGTCAATCAGAGGCCGGCAGCTCTTTAACTGAACAGTGCCACTGCGGAGGTGGTGACTGCTGCCAGTGCAGCACTCACCCAAGGCTGACGAGTGGCGCTGGACCCAGGCCAAAGATAGATCAGAGTTGAAGGGGTCTCGCAGGGAGGGGGTCGGCAGCAAGGGCAGGGGTGTAGCTCTCAGAGGACACCCACACTCCCAACCTTCCCAATGCCAGGTCCCTCGTTCAGGCATTAAGTGTCTTTTATGAATGAATCACCCGAAACTCCGGAGCCGGCAAGCAACCCGCATGAGTTTTCTTGCATGCTTCCCATGTGGCAACAGGCCTGCCCACCGCTTGGCTAATTGTCCACTTGAGGGTCTCAATTGGCAGCAGGAGACGAGAAGGTGGCAGGGTCCACACGATTCTCTGCTCTCCCCACCTCCAAACCTGCCACAAAGGAAAGCATAAAATTTCCCCATTAAATACAAACCTCAAATAAACTAGCTGTAAGTTCTTCTAGTTCTTGGCCCAGTTGGTCTCTGACTTTGGATAATCGCTCACATTCTTCATCTTTTAATTTTAGTTCCTGTAATGCAGCAGTAACAAATAATTAACACGTTACAATTTATATGTTCTCTATAAAAATATGCAATTATGTATTTTTTGTAACTTTATCCAAATATTTGAAACTTTAAAGAAGAGATTTTCACTTTAATATCTTTACATGGTGTTTGTATTTAAGAAAGACAGTGATATAAAACCACCTTGGAACCCCTTCCCACTCCCTGTGGCATTCATATTAAAATTTTAATTAACAGCAAAAATTGTACTCCTCTTGGGGAAAATGCATAATTTTTGTACTGATCGTGAATTGTACTGTTCTGATGAAAGGTCACAGACCTGAAACTTTAACTCTGCTTCTCTCGCCGCAGATGCTGCCTGACCTGCTGAGTATTTCCAGCACTTTGTTTTTATTTCAGATTTCCAGCATCTTTTGCCTTTACATGATGTTTGTACTGTCACGCTCACGCATCTGGAAATTATGAACTATACAAGAACTTGCGTAACAAAACTAAAATGGATACTTTTCCTGAAAAACAAGATGGAGTCGAGAGGTCATGTGATCTTATCCTGTACTGCCAATACATATGGAAACTACAAGAACCCAAGTCAATCTTCATGTCTGGACCAGCCTTGGAGAAGGCATTAAAAAGTAAATGACCCATTCTGTGTTAAAGGCTATCGCTCTTCAACAAATTGGATTAACAATGGCATGGCAGACATGGTGTCTCCAAATTCAAAGTTAAAATGAATGGGTGTGGAAAGCTCCACTTTATCAAATTGGAATGAAGATGGGTGACACGCAGACCCCATTGTCTAACAATGGCCCCATCAGACAATGGTAAATAGAAATCACGGTCACATGACAGATATCAGGGGCAGGAGTAGGCAATTCGGCCCCTCAAGCCTGCCCCACCATTCAATAAGGTCATGGCTGATCTGCCCCAGACTTCAACTCCTCTTTCGTGCCAGCTCCTCAGAGCCCTCAACTCCCCTTAAAAAAAGTATATGCTGGGCTGACAAAGGCAGAGCCAGAAAGAGAGATTACATCAGCTCCAGCAGAACGAGGAAGACCCCTGCCTAGAACACCATCTTTAAACTATCTGTAGTGTTACGACCGAGGCAGGAGGAGCGGACTGTCTTTTTCTGGTTCCTCTTCTTCACAGCTCACAACATATATTTAAATGTGTACCCAGTTACCAATGCGGTCAATTATATACTCTATTTTTTTTAAAAATAAAATCCACCAACCAGGTTTCCTTCATAAACAAAAGTATTAATTTATTGTAAAACAAGACTTAGTCAATAAAGATGCAAAGCTTTAACACATTTTGAAATATGACAGTAAATGTATATATTTCCCCTTCTAAATACCCAACACAAACACACACACTCCCATTGAAGGAAAAATAAAGATGCTTTGGCCAAAGTACTTGTTAATTCTTGAAGAAAAAAGATGATGTTATGTTTCAGCTAGCATGTAGTCCGACATCAGAGTACACGTAGACAGGTCACTGGGATCTTTTAAGAAGCAGTTCATTGAGGAGATGTCGAGAGGAAGTCTTCCAGAAGCTTCTCAGGAGAAATGCTGCTTTGGTTTCTCTATTTCTTACTCAAGCCACAGGGTTTCTCAAAGAGGGGGAGAAAAGATGGAGCTGGGTATTTCTTTCAGCAGGCTACAAATCCAACTGACTCAAAACAGTATTCAAAAATGAAACCCACTCATGAGCACCATAAATCTTGACATGTCACTTCTCTTGTCAACAACTCCCATAGTCAGTAGGTACCTTGCTGTTTACTTAGCCGAAGACATGTGGCATCCAGTAAATGTTGTTTTTAAACAGTCTTTCCAGTAACCCTTTAAAAAAAACACGTCCATGGAATCCCTCCAGTCTCAAATAAATCCATTTGCACAATTCTAAAACACAAGTCCTCAAAAAATATTTTAAAATGGAAGCACTTTCATAACACCTCCATCCTTGGAGGAATAAAACACCATTTTTTAAATCGTTTCATTACAAAGTGTGGTAAAAAAAGAAAAAATATTAAAACATATTTCCACATTCCTTCTCATTCACACTTTACCTGCAACTAATACAGTTCTGCTTTGTATTCAGATAACTCAAAGCAAAGTTAAATTCTCGACAAAGCATCAGCAATTACATTGTTTTCCCCACAATGTGGATAATCTTTAAGTGATAGAGTTGCAATAGTAAACTCCATCAAAACAGTCTGGTGTTTCAATTTTTCCACAAAGGCTAAGGAGTTATGATCAGTATATACCAGTGTCTCTTTGTAGTCATGGGGGATATAAACTTCAAAATGCTTAAGAGCTAGTAGTAAGCCCAGGGTTTCTTTTTCCACTCTTAAGCATTTCTTTTGGTGTCAATTTAGCTTTTTGGAAAAGTTTTCCACTGGCCTTACTATGCCCGATTCATTGTCTTGGAACAGGACTGCACCAACCCAGAGGTCACTAGCATCAACTGCTACCTTGAAAGACTAAGTGAAATTTGGGGCAGCCAATACTGGTTCATTGATCAAAATGCTTTCAGCCTCTCAAAGGATGCTTGGCACGCCTCCTGACCACAATACCTTGGCTTTTTTTTGTAGCAAAACTGTCAGTGGAGCAGCCATATTACAAAATTTGGTACAAACTTGCAGTAGAAACCACATATCCCCAAGAACCTCATGATCTCTCATTTAGTCTTAGGAGCAGGAAACTCCATCAATGCTTGTACTTTTGCTGTTCTTGGGAGCATTTTTCCTTTCCTTACTATATGCCCTAGGTAGTTTATTCGCCCTTGTCAAAAGTGAATTTGCAAAAGGTTTATCACCAAATCAGCTGACTGTAATTTTGTCAGAGCTTTTAGTTGTTCCAAGTGTCACTGTATAATAGCACATCATCAAGGTAAGCCATTAGTAAGGAACACTGGCTACCACCTGGTTCGTTAGTCTCTGAAAAGCTGCTGGGGCTTTTTTTTTTTAGCCCGAATGGCATCACTCAGCATTGGAAAAGACCGTCTGGAATGACAAAGGCTGATATTTATTTAGCTCAGGGTGTTAAAGGAACTTGCCTGTATCCTTTTAACAAATCTAATTTTGTAAGAAACATGGCACTACCAACACTGTCAATACAGTCTTCCAAGCAAGGAATTGGATAGAAGTCAGCCGTTGTTACTGCATTAACCTTTCTGTAGTCTATGCAAAATCTAATTGAACCATCAGGCTTAGGCTGTAACATGACTGGGGAACTCCAGCTGCTTTGACTGGGTTCAAATTAGGTGATTTTCCAACATGTATTCGATTTCTGCTTTCACCTGGGCCTGTTTCTCTGGATTTAAGCAATAGGATGCTGTTTTATAGGAGAGGTTTCTCCTCCATCCACATCATATATGGCTAAGGTTGACATCCTGGCTCCTTGTAGTGAGTAGCCTTGTTAGGTCTTCTTGCTGTTCTGTATCTAAATATGAAAGCGCAGTGTCATACAGATCCCCCACCTACCAAGAATGAGGCATATTAATTTTGTCAGATGAACACTGATTTTAACTGTTGCTGGAGTGAAGAAAGGACTTGTTATAAAATCACTTGGCTGGAAAGTCATTTGCATACTAAAAGACACTGCTTGTGGAGACAAAGGGCTATACCCTGCTCCAACTAACCCAAATTGATTTTGATCACCAGACATTGAAGGTGTAAGAAAGAACATTCCAGAGACTGCGAAGGTGATCCAATCCACAAAGCCAAGAAAAGTGATCACATGACTAACTGGCTGGTCCAGGGATTTTTGAACTAGCCACAGACAGTTTGAACACAAAGACTGTTTGCTCCTGGATTGAGAAGACCTCTCCTGTCTGCTCCCATCTCCTTCTCACGGAACTCCAAACCCAATGAAGACACGTGAGCCTCAAGAGAAAAAAGTCTCCAACATCAAACAAGGTTTAAGAATACTGGGCCCCAATGAAAAGCAAGGCCTACCTACAATCAAGGACTCTACAGCGAGCTCTAATAACAGTAACCAAAACCATCTTCAGATATTGCCTCAAACTTTTCCACTTTATTACTTCTGCTCTTTTCTGTCTCTATCTGCATGTGTGTTTCGTGTATGCATGATAGCGTGGACACATCGCGTATCTGTAGGCATTAACCAAATTAGAGTTTAAGTTTAAGAAAGTTCAACCTTTCTTCTTTAAACCTAAGAAAACCAGTTTGTCTGGTTTCTTTGCCTTATAATTGGAAAGCAATGAACAAGGATTCACTAAGGGGGAGCTAAAAACACAGCGTGTTTAAAATTAAACGCTGTTACAGTGAGACCAGGTGAAGGCTGAAAGCGAACCCTAGACCCCTTTCTTACCTGGTCATAACAACAGTCTCTAATCTCCCCAACAATTCAGTATTAGCTAACCGGATAGTAGGAAGTTCTATCTTAGAATTGTCTAGGCTTCCTTCTGTCTCAACCTCAATTTCCCTTTCATCCTTCATTGTCCCTACTACCTAACATACCTGTGCTTGCTTATCCACCTCCAGGCGGTGATATTGTTTCAACATATTGATGTGACACAATCGATTCTTTTTCCGGCGATCTAGGGTAGCAGAGCTAGCTAAGGTGAACTGGCAAATTAAGTTAAGGGATAGATCAATAGATGCAGTGGCAGACATTTAAAGGGATATTACAGAATAGATACAATCCAACGAGAAAATAAAAATTCCAAGGGGAGGACCCACTATCCGTGGTTAACTAAAAAAGTTAAAGATAATATCAAACTTAAAGAAAGCACATATAGTTGTGCAAATATGGGTGGCAGGTCGGATGATTGGACAGAATATACAGAACAGCAAAGAATGATTAAATGATTGATAAGGAGGGGAAAATTAGAGTATGAGAGAAAGCTAGCTAGAAATATAAAAACAGTAAGAGTCTCTATAGATACTTAAAAAAGACTTAACAAAGTGAATGTCGGTCCTATAGAAAGTGAGTCTGGGGAATTAATAAGCGAAAATAAGGAGATGGCAGATGAATTGAACAGGTATTTTGCAACGGTCTTCACTACAGAGAATACAAGTAACATCCCAGAAATAATTGTAATTCAGGAAATGGAAAGGAGGGAGGAACTCAAAAAAATTCCAGCCAGTGAAGTGGTACTCAGCAAATTGTTGGAGCTGCGGGCTGACAAGTCCCTGGGACTTGATGGACTTCATCCTATGGTCCAAAAAGAAGTGGCTACTGAGATAGTTGATGCATTGGTTTTATTTTTCCAAAATTCCATAAATTCAGGGAAGATTCCATCAGATTCAAAACTGACAAATGTAACTCCTTTATTCAAAAAGGGAGTGAGACTGCTTAGCTTAACCAGTTAGCTTAACATCTGTCTTAGGGAAAATGTTAGAATCTATTATTAAAGATGTTACAGCAAGGCACTTAGAAAAATTCAAGGTAATCAGGCAGAGTCAACGTGGTTTTGTGAAAGGGAAATCACGTCTAACCAATTTACTGGAGTTCTTTGAAGAAGTAACATGTGCTGTGGATAAAGGGGAACCGGTGGATGGACAGTTCTCACATTTCCAGAAGGCATTTGATAAGGTGCCACATCAAAGGTTATTGCGGAAAATAAAAGCTCATGGTGTGGGGAGTAACATATTGGCATGGATAGAAGATTGGCTAGCTAACAGGAAACAGAGAGTTGGCATAAAAGGGTTATTTCCTGGTTGGCAAAATGTAACGAGTGGTGCGCCACAGGGATCAGTGCTGGGGTCTCAACGTTTTACAATTTATATAAATGACTTGGATGAATCGACCGAAGGTATGGTTGCTAAATTTGCTGATGACACAAAGACAGGTAGGAAAGGAAGTTACGAAGAGGACACAAGGAGGCTATAAAGGGATATAGTCAGCAAAGTGAGTGGACAAAGATCTGGCAAATGGAGCATAATGTGGGAAAATATGTGAAATTGGCCACTTTGGCAGGAAGAATAAAAAAGGACTATTATCTAAATGGTGAGAGACTGCAGAGCTCTGAGATGCAGAGGGATCTGGGCGTCCTGATGAATGAATCACAAAAGGTTATTAAGCAGGTTCATCAAGTAATTAGGAAAGCTAATACAATGTTATCGTTTATTGCAAGGGGAATTGAATACAAAAGTAGCGAGGTTATGCTTCAGTTGTATAGGGCATTGGTGAGACTGCATCTGGAGTACTGTGTACAGTATTGGTCTCCTTATTTAAGGGATGTAAATGTGTTGGAAGCAGTTCAGTTGGACTAATACCTGGGATAGGCGGGTTGTTTTATGAGGAAAGGTTGGACAGGCTAGGCTTATATCTGCTGGAGTTTAGGAAAGTAAAAGGCGACTTGATTGAAACATATAAGATCCTGAGGGGTCTTGACAGGGTTGATGTAGAAAGAATGTTTCCCCTTGTGGGAGAATCTTGAGCTAGGGGTCACTTTTAAAAATAAGGGGTTTCCCATTTAAGACAGAGATGAGGAGAAACATTTTCTCTGAGGGTTGAGAGTCTTTTCCTCAAAAGACCGTGGAAGCAACGTCTTTAAATATTTTTAAGGCAGAGGTAGTTAGATTCTTGATAAGCAAAGGAGTGAAAGGTTATCGGGGTAGGTCGGAATGTGTAGTCGAGGTTACAATCAGTTCAGCCATGTGGCCATATTGAATGATGGAACAGACTTGAAGGGCCGAGCAGCCTATTCCTGCTCCTAATTCATATGTTCGTATATATTTTACTGTAAAAAAAACATGGCGCCTACTCTCCCGGACTATGTCTGCCAATTTTGCCACTTGACAATTTAAGACAAGACATGCGTTTCTTCAATAATAGTTAAAACAGAAAGTGCTGGAAATACTCAGCAGGCCAGGCAGCATCCGTGGAGAGAAGCAGAGTTAATGTTTCAGATCTTTTATCAGAACTAACAAAGGTTAGAAAAGAATTAAGTTTTAAGCAAGTGAAGTGGCGAGGGTGGGGGCGTTGTGGGTTGGTGGGGAACAGAACAAAAGAATTAAGTTTTAAGCAAGTGAAGTGGCGGGGGGGCGGTGTGGGTTGGTGGGGAAGAGAACAAAAGGGAAGGTGTGCGATAGGGCAGAGGGTAGGAGAGATTAAAATAACAAAGCTGTCATGGCACAAAGGCAAAGAGTGTGTTCATGATTGTGGTGAAAGACAAAGCATTCGTCCAGAGAGGGGTGTTAATAGCAGAATAAAGGCCAGTCACGCTTTGAAATTATTGAACTCAATGTTTAGTCTGCAAGGCTGTAGAGTGCCCAATTGAAAGATCAGGTGCTGCTCCTCGAGCTTGTGTTGATGTTCATTGGAACTCTGGAGAAGGCTAAGGATAGACATGAGAACGGGGTGGCGGGGGGTGGTATTGAAATGGCAAGCAACCAGAAGCTCGGGGTCATGCGTTCAGACTCAACGGAGGTGTTCCGCAAAGCGGTCACGCAATCTGCGTTTGGTCTCACAATATAGAGGCAACTGCACTGTGGGAAGCAAATACAGTATACTAAACTGAAGGAAGGACAAGTAAATCGCTGCTTCACCTGGAAGGAGTGTTTGGGGCCTTGGATGGTGAGAAGAGAGGAGGTAAAAGGGCAGGTATTATACCTCCTGCGATTGCATAGGAAGGTGTTGTTGCAAGGGGACGAGGGTTGGGCAAGATGGAGGAGTGGACCTGGGTATCACGGAGGGAACAATGCTGACAGGGGAGGGGAAGGAAAGATGCGTTTGGTGGTGGCATCATGCTGGAGGATGATCCATTGGATGTGGAGGCTGGTGGGGTGGAAAGTGAGGACAAGAGGAACCTTGTCGCGGTTCTGGGAGGGAGGGGAAGGGGTGAGGGCAGAAGTGTGGGAAATAGGTCAGACATAGCTGAGTGCCCTACCAACCACAGTGGGGGGAATCCATGGTTGAATAAAAAGGAAGACATGTCAGAGCACTGTTGTGGAATGTTGCATCATCAGAACAGATGCTTCGGGGACGGAGAAACTGGGAGAGTGGGATGGAGTCCTTACAGGAAACAGGGTGTGAGAAAGTGTAGTCAAGGTAGCCTTGGGAGTCGGTGGGCTTATAATGAATATTAGTAGACAGCCTACCCCAGAGATGGAGGCAGAGAAGTCTAGGCAGGGAAGGGAAGTGTCAGAAATAGACCATGTAAAGGTGAGAGAAGGGTGGAAAATGGAAGCAAAGTTGATGAAGTTTTCCAGTTTGGGCAGAAAGCGGCACCGATACAATCATCAGTGTACCGGAAAAAGAAGTGAGGGAGGGGGCCAGAGTAGGACTGGAACAAGGACATATCCCACAAAAAGACAGGCATAACTAGAACCCATGCGGGTATGTATAGCAACACCTTTAATTTGAAGGATCTAATGAAAGATCACTGACCTGAAACGTTGACTCTCCTTTTCTCTCCACAGATGCTGCCTGACCTACTGAGTATTTCCAGCACTTTGTTTTTATTTATGAATAAGAGCTTTCAAGCTGTGAGACTTATGCTATTCAGCTTAATTCAAATATAAATATAAACCTAAATGTCACATACATGCTGGATACGAGTGGCAAGTCATGCGATGTAATTTCTTTGATGATAATTTTGATACTTCATTTCTATATTTACATTGTTGGATTGACTGTTATTTTGAAGTGCAAAGACGTACTAGTGCTTTTAATAATCAGTGAAAGACATCTTCTAATGTTTAGATTATGGAATAATCAACGGCAGCAGACTGTTTCATTACTGTGAAAGTTATTACATTCTTCAGAAAAAGTGACAATGCCTTCTACATAATAAAATGCATTTGTGGACTCCGTATGCCTGCATGTGCACGTGAGGCTGAGTGTGACAAAGTTATGTGCATCAGTGTCTACTTATTTTGTTCCATGACACTGTTAATTCTCAGTTTTGCCATAAAAAACAAAACAAAACAAAACAAAAGAGCCCCTTTATTGTAATAAAACATCCCAAAGGTCCTTCACAGGAGCATTATAAAGCAAGATATGCTACCAAGCCACATAGGTCAGACGACCAAAGGCTTGGTCAAAGAGGTAGGTTTTAAAGGAGTGTTTAAAAAAGGAAAGCGAGGTAGACAGATGGAGAGGTGTAAGAAGGGAATTCCAGATTTTGGGGCCTCGGCAACTGAAGGCACGGCCACCAATGAAGGAGTGAGTAAAATTGAGGATGCTCAAGAGGCCATAATTAGATGAGAGCAGACATCTGAAGGGTTGTGGGGTTGGAAGAGATTACAGAGATAGGGAGGGGGCAAGGCCATGCAGGGATTTGAAAACATGGATGAGAATTTTAAAATCAAAACATTAGAGCGCAGGGGTGATAGGTGAACGGAACAGTGCGAGTTAGGACACTGGCAGCAGAGTTTTGGATGAACTCAAGTTTACGGAGGGTAGAATGTGGGAAACCAGCCAAAAGCTCTTTGGATTGGTCGAGTCTAGAGCTAACAAAGGTATGAATGTGGGTTTCAGCAGATGAGCTGAGGCACAGGCAAAGTCGTAAGATGTTACGGAAATAAAAAAAGGCGCTCTTAGTGATGGCATAAATATGTGGTTGGAAGCTCGTCTCGGGGTTAAATATGACACCAAGGTTGTCAAGAGTCTGGTTTAGTCTCAGACAAATTGCCAGAGAGAGGGTTGGAGTCGGCAGCTAGGGAACGGAGTTTGAAGTAGGGACTGAAAACAATGGCTTCAGTCTTCCAAATATTTAACAGGAGGAAATTTTTGCTTATCCAGTACTGGATGAAAACAAAACTAAAATGTAAAGCAGAAAACTTCCCATTTGTACTGCCATAGCACAATCTCTGCTGTGCCAGCAATAGTGTACAGAAGAGAAAAATAAAGTCATGAACAAACCCTTCAATTTGTATCAGTATTGGCGGCATTAAAATCTGACCGTGTGATGGAATATAGGTATAATAGGCTTAATTAGGTAGCATTTAGACATAGTTAATATATTATACCTTTCAGAATTAAAGATTGAATAAATGGTCAGTTTTCAAGACTCACCGACATTCCCCTTTAAGAAGGTAGAGTTAAAAATTTCAAGGTCTTTCAACGTCCCTGTTATGAAGCAGAAACAAGTTGGGAAATCCCCATTTGTGTCTCTGTTGTTAGGGACTTGGAAGATAAACACACACATTAAGATATCTCGTGTGACACCAATAAAAGGTAGCAATAAACTTAATTAGTTATGGAGCTGTTGATGCAGACAGATCGGCTCAAAATGTTGTTTTAAGGTACCATAAAAAAGGCAATTATAGATAATAAAACAATAAATGGAATGGACATACAGGAACAAGAGGTCAAGTAAACACAATTACAAACATTTTGACCAGATAAATGCTCACAACTTCAAGAACAGGGGATTTCCAGTAAAACATTAAGCGGTTAGTTAATACTACCAAATATGGATTTTGAAAGCAAGAAACACACAGAAAGATAACACCTATATGTTAAGAGGTCATATGACACCTTAGCAACAGTATAAACATGAGAGTTTTTGAAGCAAAGATTAGAAGTGTTGAATTCCTCAAACAATACTTCTCACCCTATGCCTTACTTGGGGAATTTAAGGTAAAAGTTTACTTTAAATTTTGATGGATACTCTAAGATATTTTGCTGTAACATTAGCAAGGCTAAACTTTTAGATTCTAAGTTAAAAATAAGATTATGTGTTACATCTTAGTAATATTTGATATTGTGATATACTTATCCACTTAAAAGTGTATTGCATGTTAAATTCTTTAATATATAAAAGTTAATCAATCGTCTCATGTAGTGTTCTGTATACAACTACAAGAACTCCCTCTCTGTATCTCTTTATGTGGAGAGATACGTATTGAAGAGCGTTTCCCAGACCCTTATAGTAACTGGGATATTTATGACTAAGCCATAATTATTAAAATAGGCTATCCAAAAGATGGTAATATTCTCAGTTTTTTTTTTGAGGGAAAGCTAGTTCAATTCTTTGGACCCAAATAAGTGTCTATAAGAATTTGTATGGTTTGAACTTAATTAAGGGAGATTCATAGGGAAGTACTCCTGATTTGGTTTAGTCCCTATAAGGGGTTAAAGTCATAAATCACTTCACCTGAAACTTTATGACTAACATATATAATAATCCATAAATAGATTACTTTTAAATACATCACTTTTGACAATAAAGCAGATATCCTTACCCTCTGAGCCTTAGCAAGTTCTTCCTTCAGTCTTTCATAGCCTTTTTCCCTTACTTCCAGTACAAATGGACTTCTCAAATGAGATAGACTGTCTGTACTTTGTCCCAAGGTATCCTCTGCTTCTTCTTGCGTTTCATTTGCTAGTACACCTTGTAAAAACTCCACCTCCGCACGATGGTTCCCAGTATCACCTGTCTGCTGTTTTGGTGAGCCATGCACTGCTCCAGAGGTAGCACAGGACATTGAGAATTGATTGCTGGAATCATTAATACCATTATGAAAAGATGACAAGCACCAATTTAAAGAAATATGAACTAACTGACTTCACTATTCACTCAGACATGCAAAACTGTACAAGACCATTGGATTAAAGGGATAAATTGTACAAATAAGTTAGTTCTGTATTGCTGTAGCATAGCTATGATGGGCCCAATGGCCTCTTTCAGTGTTGTAAATTTCTGCAGTCTGTGTGTGCAACATAATTACAGATGCATCTAGAGACAAATTGAGAAAAATTTCAGAACCCCTTAAGCCGAGCAGACATTTCCAGCATTTAACAGCCGCACAAAACAAATTTCACGCCTCAAGTTAGGTAAACTAAACACAGTTAACATGATCTAAGCAGATCTGAAAAACAAAACAGAAAAAAAAAAGCAGGAACCCTCAACATTTAAGTAGTATTTAGATGAGCACTGGAAATGCCATAGCATACAAGGCTACGGGCAAAGTGCTGGAAAATGGGATTAGGTTAGGTGCTTGACGGCCGGCACAGACACGATGGACCAAAGGGTCTGTTTCTGAGCTATATAACTCTGACTCTATAAAACGGAAAACATTCTCTGCAAGTGTAAACTAACACTGCAGGAAGTCGATGCACATTACCTTTTGAATTACAACATGAAAGGCATGTACAGCACAAATCAATTATAGTAGTTATGAATCTCAAACTTTATCCATATCTAATGGCACGTCACTTGTTCAGCAAATTGTCACTTTGCCACCAAATTTCTCTCCTCTTCTATTGAAGGTATTAACATTTACTCGAGTATAGATCCACAAATGCTCATTTAGTATTTCACCCAAGTGTCGTTTTTTAATGGGTGTGCTTACAGTTAATGCCAAGAGATTACTTTTTTAACCATGGGGGCATCACAACCAAATCTGACCTAGTTCTCACCCACTGTGCATCGAAGTGATTTCCAATAGTGTTTAATGGATAGCAATCCGGAGTGGGAAGCCTGATAGTTTTCTCCAGCTCAAGGGTGCAGAGATCAACTGCTGCACTCTCTGGCTAACCTATGCAATCATAGCCCATCATTAGAGTCTGACCCATCATTGGAGCTTGCCAAATATCATTCAATTAAAATACTACCCTCTTGCTACTGGCCCAGACTACTGTTACAATTTGAAGATTAATGAGTTACATTAAAACCAAATCAGATACCTGCTAAAAAGGAAATAGACAAAATAAAGGTTATACGCTAAACTCAAAAAACCTATTTATCCCTCCTAAACTGATGCTTTCTCAACATAAAAGTTAAGAATATCACAGGTTAAGAACAGTTCTTTAGCATAGCCTAAAAGCTAATCAAACCTGCACGCTATACATACCTGACATTTCTTGATTCTCCACTGCTGAGATGTTTGGAGGATGGATAAATTGGCTGTGTAGGAAGGTCTACAGCAATCAGTGTACTGGGTTGAACTGGGGTTGAGCTCACCAGTGTAAGAGGGTGATAAGTAAGTCCTGAAGTCTCAGTTTTTGTAGTCTCTGGTTGAGACAGTTCAGTGCAATCTGGAGAGGAAGGCGAAGCTAAGTTCACTTCATGGAAGCCTTCAAGAGTGTTGCTTGCCATAGCAGTTCATTATATAAAGCCCTATATACATAGAAAAGTAAATATAGAAGTTATGAGGTAAGTCTGGGAAAAATTAGACCTGATAAAATCCAGTTAATTTCAGTGTGGTCTTCAAGCTCTTAATACAGGAAAGAGAAAAAAAGGTATACTAGACTAGTATGAAACACCAAAAATTTACTTTGAACTAAGAGATTTTGAACTGGCAAAGCTATTTCAAGAAAAATATCAACTGAACTGACAATGGAAATTCAAACTTTGCAACAGCCTAGTGAAAGCAGCTTTGACAGAATAAAGTACGGTCAGATAGGCACCATCCTGACATCAAGGTATATTAAAAAAGAATGTTTCCCAAGTTCCCTAGTTGACAACTGAGCTGGTTCCTGAGTTTGCGATAATCAAGAACGCTTTTTCCTTAACACACTAGTATTTTTACCATAAAGACCAATGTTCTTTCTTCTGCTTGTAATTACCTATCTCAGCAGCTGAGTGCTTCATCTTCAAATCTAATCTATATTTAATTTTCACATTCATGGATAACCAGTGAATTACAAGAGGTAATGCAAAACATGGTATTCAACAACTAAACCCCAAAATTGCATCCATTGTAATTTATAATATGATTGGGGGGTGGTGAAGGTGCAGCTCTACCGTTGCAGTGTGTTATGGCCATGTGGTGAGGGGTGTGGGTGGTTCCCAACTGTTCAACTCCCACCTGACCACAGCAAATTTTTTTCTGTTATTAGGGTTTACCCCCATTGTGCTTTGTCAAATAATCAGACCGCAACAGGTCTTGTCTGTATAAAACAAAAAAGAATCAATTATTTATTGAGAAATACGCCTTATCCTGAAATTGTCATAACCGCATGCACTCGCATACACGCACAAGGAGACAGAGAGGAAAAGGGGTAAGTGGGTTTAAGTGGGGTAGGTTTCACAAGTTACTGTAAACCTATTGAATTCTCTCGTAAGTCAAGCTCTCTGATTGCAGGCCTGAGGTTTTCGTAGGTTTCTCTATTGGTTGAGAGTTCAGTTGAAGACAGTGGATCATTTCTAATTCACTGCTGTATAAGAAGCAGAATTCTACAGCAGGGCTCTACCCTTCTGGTTTGCTGGATTTTTCTCAGGCCCTTAGCTGGAAATAAGCTTCTTGGTGAGGTTTCTTTCTGTGTGTCTCTCCTCTCTCTTCAGGGAGCTACCTTTACGGGTCAAAAATTGTTTTACACCTTTGTCTCTGTTGGGAGATGTGGATCTCCCTCCCTGTGGTGACCAACAAGGGCTTAGGATGTGGCTACTTCACACCTTCTTAGTTTCAGAAGAACCCATTCAATTCAAAAGTGTCTCTTGATGGGGTCAGGATGAGGATAATCCAGTTATGATGTTTCCACTTTATACCTTCTTTGTTTCAGAAAAACCCATTCAATTCAGGAATCTTTCAGGATGGGTGTAATTGACCCCTCCCAGCTCAAGAGGCATTGCTTTGCCCCTGTCAGACAGTTTGAATATAGCAAGACCAGGTTGCTTACCTTCGGTGGGCATTTTCAGCAGTATTGTTTATTTTTTTGGAAAGTTAAAGTCAATTTTTATAACTCTTCAGTTTTAGTCTGTATTTTGTTCATCATCACACTTCTTGTAAGCGCAGCAAGTGCTACTCCCACTAAAGCCTGGCTACCTGACCCCGAACCCAACCAAACCCAACTACATGTGTTGGGTTCGGGTCTGGTCGGGCCTATATTCGGTGTCCAGCATTCGGGCTCGGGTCAGGTCGGCTGTGATTGGGCTTCGTTTTGTATTGTTTTCTTTTTAATCTATGTTTTGACACGTTTTTATTTTTCTGTACAAATAACACATTTGATATTTTCAGGTCGGGTCGGGCATGAAAAAAAGTTGAAGGACTCGGGCCCGGGTTGGCTGTGGTCGGGTTCAGCTCCCACTGCATAAGACGACAAAAACAAAAGGTTGAATCCGTGACACGGAACCTATAGTAATTACTAAATTAAAATTTTAACAGCCTATTTCAAACTAATTTTCTTTGATCCTGAAGGGACTGACCCCCCACTGAATTATGGTTCTAAAAGACAGGTCACCTCCCAGGACATCACATCGTAACTAGCTTATTAGTTGGAATACTGTGTTGATATATAGACAAAAGGTATGGATCAAAGTTTTAGCCAGCATATCATTCAAATGGCTATAGATATCACATTTTGATTCTTATAGCCCAATTACTTAAAACTGGATAAAACAAGGGTTTTGTCAGATACAGCCTAGCAAACAACAAGACCATCAGTCGGACCAAAACACCTCTCAGTGAGGGAGTTATGCCAGGTTCTCCCAAGCTTTGGATACTGTCTTGACAAAAAAAAAAAATCAGTTGTTGTTGCTAATATTTAGGTTTGCTGTTCTAGAATTGGCTGCAAATATCATCTGTACAAGCCAGAAATTAATTTTGTGCATTGATGACTTGAATGGACATCAAGGAGGTCCTGTTCAAATTCACAAAGTTGCAAATGCATGTTATACAGCGAGTGAATCACACAAAGGCATTAACTAAGTATTTTATTCTCTTCCATCCACCTAATGGTCATTAACAGCACTTAGATTTTCTTAGCTTCAAAGTTGCAATCTGTCTATTAGTAACTTTTATAGATGATTTTCACCATCAAAAACCCTTACCATTTATAAGTGAGGTATGACTTAAACACAATATGGTACCAGCAGGAATTTCTTTCGCATGGCTTAACCTTTCAAAAACACACCGGGATAGTTTCCACTTGGTCTATCAGTGCAATCTGGATGGCAATCAGCTGAGACAGTGTACAAGATCTATTGAGCAATTTTAGACTTAAGTTAAATCAACTCTGAATCAAGTTTCCAGGATTGAAGCTGGTTTAAAAATCATTTTGACTAAAGCCGTCCCCCCACATTGATCAAAAGATGAGAATGGTATGTTTCAAACCGAGCTTATTTTCTCAAGTGCGCACACTAGTAGGCACATATTAAAAGATTTTACGTATTAAAAATACTTAATTAATTAAGTAACTGACTAGTGTATACCAATGCAACTAGTAAATAGTTCAGTATGGTTTATCATTTTAAGTGATTTGAAATCAGGTTACTCACAGGTGCAGCACTAGACACTTGTTGAAAATGCTTAATTTTTTGTAATAAACTCTTTCAGCTGCACCAATATAACTACACCAGATTATCACTGTTAAATAGATGATATTTTTTAAATGCAAAGAAATAACAATTACATTCTGTTACACTGGCCTACTGCACCGGTTCATGGAAGATTACAAGTTTTTGATTATAAAAATAAATTTTAGGGGAAACCTGAATTGTAACTTAACCAGTGCAATTTCAAGCACTATTTATATCCAATTTCTACTAAATAAGCCTACAATTTTAGATTGTTCTGAAGAATTCACTTTTAGGAAGATCATTTAACCCTGCAACAGTAAAGAATCATTATGCGATTTCTTACTATAAATACTTGGGTACCAGGATATTTATAAATTTAAGTACTTTGAAGGTATTTAAACCTATATAGTGCCCCCTCCAGCAATGTAATAAGACGACATTTTATACACGCATACACAAATTGCCCAATCATGAACATGTAAAAATACAACTATTTGTAAGTAATGGTATGTGACAAGACATTTTTCAATGTCTTCAGGACTGAATCAGGAAAATGTGTCTTTACACAGAGCGATCAATGTATGAAAGACTTTTAGCTGGAGTAGTGGAGGCCAAAAAAAAAAGTATTAAGAAATAAATAGATAGTACAATTGGGAACCTGACAAATTTTTCTGCAGAGTGAATCTAAGATGGGCCAAATAGCCCTCTTCATCTGTAATCATACTTTTATCATTTACTGACCCAGTTGTATTATCAAAAGAACAAGACTTAAACCGATGAAAATAAAATCAGCACGAAGCTCAAAAATTCCAAATGATGACTGCAGTCAAAATAATGCTTCACACACGAATGTATATGTCATTATATATCTTTAAGAAGCAAGATGGTAATATAAAGTTCAAGACAGCTACAGGCAGACTTGACATTGTTGGCATTTGTCAAGCTTGGCTGTTTGCTCACATCACTCCTGCACACTTCGTGGCATTGACAAGGTACAGTGATTTTCCACTCTCCAAAAATCCGATTAGTAAATGTGCAACGTCTTGCAGACTCAGTGTCAGACGAAAATTTACTACCTGATTCTTTTATCTTCTGTTTCAATGGTACCTTTTAACAATCTGATAGTGACCAAAACCAAAAGCAGATTTGCGGAAGCTATTTTAAAAATATATATTTTTCTTCACTGGAGTCACTAAATCCCCTTATGGTATGGGAGGAAGGAATGTTTTAGAAACGTTGAAAGTTACCTGTGAACTTATGAATGATTAAAAAAGTTTAGTTATATTAAGACAAAAGAGAAACAAAAATCTGCCTAAGTTTTCAATCACGCTAGATCAGCGACATGGTATCATATCATATGGTGCTGCTTTGCTACCCCACGTCTTGCTGAATTGAATATATTCCAGTGGAATGCTGGTTATACATATTTGCAGAAGCCATTTTAAAAGTACAGATTTTTCTTCACTGGAGTCACTAAACTTCCTATGGTACTTGAGGGGAAGACGGTGGCATAATGGTAATGTCACTCAACAAGTAACCAGAGCCCCAGGCTAATGCTCTGGGGACATGGGTTCAAATCCCACCACAGCAGATGGTGAAATTTGAATGCAATTAATAAATCAGGTGTACTTTGTGTTTCCTGCTTCACTATTGAATTGTTTGGAGTTGAGAATGAACTATTTAAAAGGTGTTGGGAGTTTTAAAAAATAATACTGAAGGACAGAACCGCAGCTCAGCCTAGCCTGTTCCAACTCTTTAAAAAGCCTGCAGAAAAAAGGGAGAGAACTTCCAAGGAGAAAAGAGAACTTCCAAAGAAGGAGAGACAGCTCAGCTTTTCAGCACCTCTCTAAAAGACCCTGAGAAGTCAACTGTGACAACTCATCTCATCTCCTGTCTTCGAAGAAAAGCCTGTTAAAATTAATTCTCACGCCGCCTGAAAAGAACTGTTCTAAAAGATCCCAGTAACCCATCTACAAGTTCTCAGAGGCCAGACTGTTTGCCAGTTTTGGAACACAACATATTCCACCTGCTGTTTCTTCAAGAATGAGCAAGTATTCAGCCCAAGTGTTTTTTTCTTTCTGTAACAGAGCTCTAAAACACAAATCACTTCTATTTTTCCAGTTAATCGGTGTATCTATACAAACATACAATGCGTGAGTGTGAGGGGCTAAGGTAAAAAGGGAACTGTAATATTTCAATCTGTGTGTTTATGCTTTACTTCATTACTGGTTAAGACTTGCTTTAAAATAAACTGATAATTTTGTTGTTTATTAAAGAAACCTGGTTAGTGTGTTTTATTCTGGGAAAAATATATGTTGGACCCGTGGAGAAGTGGAACTAGAATGAACAGTGCACTCCTCCGGCCTTGGTCGTAACAGGGGTAAGAGCTGAAGAGAGAGGGGAAATAAAAAGAAACAGTACTTTCTCAGGAGCAAGCTACTTGCAATATACTGTGATTTTTGACAACTACAGAAGCCGGACTCAACACATATAAAAGATTACAACCAACTCTAAATGGCAACTCGGCTGCTCACTATCGCAAACCTTTTGTATCTCAACCTACGATGTTTTGTGCTACTTTGAACCTTCCGTTCTTTTTCCTCCCAAGTTCCAAATATACACCATTCAGCGTGCACTTCCTCCTCCCTACACCGTACTCTTACTCCTTTGCCCCCAGGACATCAGAACTGTGAAGCTTCTTTGCTGCCTCCTCCAAACTTTTAAAATCCAAGCTTGGTGTCACTTCATCACTGGTTTGTGATATACCCAGTCTTTTCTTTCACTCTCTTCAACCTCAGCAGTACCTACACGATGGGCCTTAAACCTTCATGTTAGTTTCATAATTCTAACAAAAAAGCTGGAGCCAACGAACAAAGAGTTGCCTCACAGAACTGATCATAGCTGTTGCATTGAACACAGGACACATTATCTTGTTTATGAAATCAAACTGCCACAGTACTTAAATGGCTCGAAAGGCCTACTCCTGCTCCTATTTTTCTGTTTCTATGTTTTTAAATGCTACCAGAAATGTAAGATTAGTTATGAAGAAAGGTTAAGTACTGTGGTGATATCAGCTTATTCACTGATTTTCCTAATTAACATAGGGTCCAGTAAATGAGAGAACTCTGCATTCAATGCCCTAGAAACCTTGGATACATGTTTTTTCCCCAAAAAGGAAAGAACCTTTTTAAAATTTATTCATACAATTTTAAATGTTTAAGCCATACTTTGAAAATAGTTTGTCATAAATGGATCTGTATGCAGCAATGTAGAAAAAGGAACTGTTTAACTGAACAAGTTGTCAAATATCTAGAAATCTTCAGTAATTTTCAATGAGACCATTATGTTACTCAGTCTTTTAAAGTTTTATGGCAGTTTTAAAAGCTTATTTTCAAAAATCTTTTATAAAGGTGAACTTTTTTGAACAATGTTCTTCTTTAGAATGTTCGGTTGTTAGATAACAGATGAACATACTGAATAGAAAGCCAGTAATTAAACTCAGCAATTCTGATAGCATCATAAACAAGAGCCTAATATATAGGTTTATAAATATCAGCAGAAGCCCCTCCCCTCCCCCACAAAGGGTAAATGCAAGTATACAATATTCTTCCAAAAATATGAACAGCAAATAGATTTAATAATGAGATGAATTTGTGGTCATTTTTTTCTTTTAAATTCACAAGCAGAATTCCAAACCACGTGCAGTGTGACAATATAATATACTAATTGATATCTCAATCAGCTTCTAATATGAACTGTTCTGGTTAATTGGTATTAGAGAGAGGGAATAATTGGACCAAAGTATGCAAGACATAATTCAGTCCAGATTTTAAAGTTATACATTCATTCCTTATTTTTATATAATAGTCTCATCTTGTATTTATAATTTAAATGGCAAAATTTACAACAATTGAGAAACAGAAGCGTTTCCCAAAGTCCTGGGTGGTCTGGTAGTGCTGCCTTTGGAGTTGGAGGATGAGGAGAGCAGCCAGAAGATGGAAGATGAGGGGAACTGCACAGGAAGCCATAACCACAGCAGGTCTTCGGTGAACACTTCTATATTAACTTCACTGAAAAGCAATTTGTCATCAGCTTTACTTCATGAAGGAGGCTACAGCTACCTGATCCACTGCTGGTAGTGTGGCAACCACAAATAGAGACTCAAATAAGGATATGCAAAGCACTGCCTAGAACCATGGAAAAATTTTGACACAGGAGGCCATTCAGCCCATCGTGTCTGTGCCAACTGAACAAACTAGCAGGTACCTTTCAAAAGAATTGGTGGATTCTGCCTCCACCACTGTTCCTGGCAGTGAATTCCAGACATCCATCACCCTCTGGGTGAAAAGGTTTTTCCTCATGTCCCCTCTAATCCTTCAACCAATCATCTTAAATCTGTGCCCCCTGGTAATTGACCTCTCCACTAGGGGAAAACAGGTCCTTCCTGTCAATTCTATCCAGGCCGCTCATAACCTTATATACCTCAATTAAGTCACTCCTCAGCCTCCTCTGTTCTAAGGAAAACAACCCTAGCCAATCCAATCTTTCCTCTTGCTGCAACTTTCAAGCCCTGGCAACATTCTTGTAAATCTCCTCTGTACTCTCTCCAGAGCAATTATGTCCTTCCTGTAATGCAGTGACCAGAACTGTACGCAATACTCCAGCTATGACCTAACCAGCGTTTTATACAGTTCCAGCATTACATCCCTACCTGTGGATGCAAAAGTCACTATTGCCCTTAAACTGAATACAACAGGCTCCTTCTAGGCCAGACCAGGTGACATGGATGGATACAGAACTGGCTCAGTCATAGAAGACAGAGGGTAGCAGTGGAAGGGTGCTTTTCCGAATGGAGGGATGTGACTAGTGGTGTTCCGCAGGGATCAGTGCTGGGACCTTTGCTGTTTGTAGTATATATAAATGAATTGGAGGAAAATGTAGCTGGTCTGATTAGTAAGTTTGCGGACGACACAAAGGTTGGTGGAGTTGCAGATAGTGATGAGGATTGTCAGAGGATACAGCAGGATATAGATCGGTTGGAGACTTGGGCGGAGAAATGGCAGATAGAGTTTAATCCGGACAAATGTGAGGTAATGCATTTTGGAAGGTCTAATGCAGGTGGTCACCTCCAGGCGCTTATCCATTGTCTTTTGAGACAAGGAGGCCAAAGAAGAAGAAGAATGCAGGTGGGAAGTATACAGTAAATGGCAGAACCCTTAGGAGTATTGACAGGCAGAGAGATCTGGGCGTACAGGTCCACTGGTCACTGAAAGTGGCAACGCAGGTGGATAAGGTAGTCAAGAAGGCATACGGCATGCTTGCCTTCATCAGTCGGGGCATAGAGTGTAAAAATTGGCAAGTCATGTTGCAGCTGTACAAAACTTTAGTTAGGCCACAGTTAGAACATTGTGTGCAATTCCGGTTGCCACACTACCAGAAGGACGTAGAGGCTTTGGAGAGGGCACAGAGGAGGTTTACCAGGATGTTGCCTGGTCTAGAGGGTATTAGCTATGAGGAGAGGTTGGATAAACTCGGATTGTTTTCACTGGAACGACGGAGGTGGAGGGGTGACATGATAGAGGTTTACAAAGTTATGAGCGGCATGGACAGAGTGGATAGTCAGAAGCTTTTTCCCAGGGTGGAAGAGTCAGTTACTAGGGGGCATAGGTTTAAGGTGAGAGGGGAAAGTTTAGAGGGGATGTGCGAGGCAAGTTCTTTACACAGAGGGTGGTGAGTGCCTGGAACTTGCTGCCGGGGGAGGTGGTGGAAGCAGGTACGATAGCGACGTTTAAGAGTCATCTTGACAAATACATGAATAGGATGGGAATAGAGGGATACGGTCCCTGGAAGTGCAGAAGGTTTGAGTTTAGGCAGGCAGCAAGATCGGTGCAGGCTTGGAGGGCCGAATGGTCTGTTCCTGTGCTGTACTGTTCTTTGTTCTTTGACATCAGGGACATCTCCCAATCTGCTGTTCATTATTGTATCAGAGAAGTCAGCAAAGGCTCTCTACCCAAGGAGGAACACCTACAACTCGTCCCCTATGGACAGAGTGAAGCAGGGTGAAACAGCACTGGTTTTCACCTACATTGCTAGCTTCCCCAGGTACACCCAAATTGCCTTGTGTGCTCCCCATCACTACCCCTGGTATCTTTTATGAATAGAGAAGGATTTCACTCCTTTATCAGCTTGTTTGCAACAGGCAGCACACCATGCATGGTGTGCTGTCAATCTACATTGCAGGTAATGCCGGCTGCACTCCTACCCCCGATAATGAGCTGCCAGCAGCAAATTAATGCGGTCCCTGGGCCAACATGAACTGGCGTTTTGAGATCGCAATCCAATTTCTAGGCCTGTACTTTTGCTTCGTCTCCTAGTTTTTATCTTTTCACTTTGATTTACTCTTTAATCTTATAAACCTACTTCCTGCTCTTTTTAAACTAATGAAAGTTATCATTTTGCAGACACAGAGCAATTAAAAACTAATTTGTTAATTTAATTAACCAAGCAAGAAGAAGATTAGATTAGATGAGAGATACAGCACTGAAACAGGCCCTTCGGCCCACCGAGTCTGTGCCGACCATCAACCACCCATTTATACTAATCCTACACTAATCCCATATTCCTACCAAACATCCCCACCTGTCCCTATATTTCCCTACCACCTACCTATACTAGTGACAATTTATAATGGCCAATTTACCTATCAACCTGCAAGTCTTTTGGCTTGTGGGAGGAAACCGGAGCATCCGGAGAAAACCCACGCAGACACAGGGAGAACTTGCAAACTCCACACAGGCAGTACCCAGAATCGAACCCGGGTCCCTGGAGCTGTGAGGCTGCAGTGCTAACCACTGCGCCGCCCAAGAAATAGCAAAGCAGTGACCATCATTTTCCAATCCTCTCTGACTACAGGCATGGTGCCAGAGCTAACATTGCAACATTGTTGAGAAACATAAAAACATAGAAAATAGGAGAAGTAGGCCATTCAGCCCTTTGAGCCTGGTCCGCCATTCACTATGATCATGGTTGATCATCCAACTCAGTAACCTGTTCCCGCTTTCCCCCCATATCCTTTGATCCCTTTCGCCCCAAGAGCTCTATCTAACTCCTTCTTGAAAACATACAATGTTTTGGCCTCAACTGCTTTCTGTGGTAGCGGATTCCACTGGCTCACCACTCTCTGGGTGAAGAAATTTCTCCTCATCTCAGTCCTGAAAGGTTTACCCCGTATCCTTAGACTATGACCCCTGGTTCTGGACTCCTCCACCATTGGGAACATCCTTCCTGCATCTATCCTGTCAAGTCCTGTTAGAATTTTATAGGTTTCTATGAGATCCCCCCTCACTCTTCTGAACTCCAGCGAATATAATCCTAACCGACTCAATCTCTCCTCATACGTCAGTCCCGCCATCCCAGGAATCAGTCTGGTAAACCTTCGCTACACTCCCTCTCTTGCAAGAACATCCTTCCTCACATATGGAGACCAAAACTGCACATAATATTCCAGGTGTGGCCTCACCAAGGCCCTGTATAATTTCAGCAAGACATCCCTGCTCCTGTACTCGAATCCTCTCGCTATGAAGGCCAACATACCATTTGCCTTTTTTACCGCCTATTGCACCTGCATGCTTACCTTCAGCGACTGGTGTACGAGAACACCCAAGTCTCGTTGCATATTCCCCTCTCTCAGTTTATAGCCGTTCAGATAATAATCTGCCTTCCTGGTTTTGCTACCAAAGTAGAGAACCTCACATTTATCCACAATATACTGCATCTGCCATGTATTTGCCCACTCACTTAACTTGTCCAAATCACCCTGACGCCTCTCTGCATCCTCTTCACAACTCACCCTCCCACCCAGTTTTGTGTCATCTACAAATCCTGAGATATTACATTTCGTTCCCTCATCTAAATCATTTATATATATTGTGAATAGCTGGAGTCCTAGCAACGATCCCTGCGGTACCCTACTTGTCACTGCCTGCCATTTGGAAAAAGACCCGTTTATTCCTACTCTTTGTTTCCTGTCTGCCAACCAATTTTCTATCCATCGCAATACACTACCCCCAAACCCATGCACTTTAATTTTACATGCTAATCTCTTACGTGGGACTTTGTCGAAAGCCTTCTGAAAGTCCAAATAAACCACATCCACTGGCTCCTCATCAACTCTACTGGTTACATCCTCAAAGAATTCTAGTAGATTTGTTTAGCATGATTTCCCTTATGTAAATCCATGCTGACTCTGTCCGATTCTACCACTGTTCTCCAAGTGCTCTGCTATAAAATCTTTGATTATGGACTCTAGAATTTTCCCCACTACCGACGTCAGGCTGACTGGTCTATAATTCCCCGTTTTCTCTCTACCTCCCTTTTTAAATAGTGGGGTTACATTAGCTACCCTCCAATCTGTAGGAACTGTTCCAGAGTCTATAGAATGTTGGAAGATGACCACCAATGCATCTACTATTTCTAGGGCCACTTCCTCAAGTACTCTGGAATGTAGATGATCAGGCCCTGGGGATTTATCGGCCTTCAATACCATCAATTTCCCCAACACCATTGCTCTACTAATACTGATTTCCTTCAGTTCCTCCTTCTCACTAAACAGTGTTCCCCAACATTTCTGGTATGTTATTTGTGTCCTCCTTTATGAAGACAGAACCAAAGTATGCATTTAGTTGGTCAGCTATTTCTTTATTCCGCATAATAAATTCCCCTGTTTCTGACTGTAAGGGACCTACATTTGTCTTCACCAATCTTTTTCTCTTCACATACCTATAGAAACTCTTACAGTTTTTATGTTTCCCACAAACTTACTCTCATACTCTATTTTCCCCTTCTTAATCAATCCCTTGGTCTGAATTCTAAATTGCTGAATTCTAAACTGCTCCCAATCCTCAGAACTGTTGTTGTTTCTGGCGAATTTGTATGCCTCTTCCTTGGATCTAATGCTATCTCTAATTTCCCTTGTAAGCCATGGTTTGGCTACCTTTCCCATTTTACTTTTACATCAGACAGGAATAAATAATTGTTGCAGTTCATCCATGCGTTCTTTGAATGTTTGCCATTGCCTATCCACCGTCACCTCTTTAAGTAACGTTTCCCAATCCATCATAGCCAATCCGCGCCTCATACCTTCATAGTTTCCTTTATTAAGATTCAGGACCCTAGTCACAGAATCAACTACGTCACTCTCCAACTTGATGAAGAATTCTATCATATTATGGTCGCTCATCCCCAAGGGGTCTCGCACAACTAGATTGTCAATTATTCCTCTCTCATTACACGATACCTACGATGGCCCGTTCTCTAGTTGGTTCCTCAACGTATTGGTCCAGGAAACCATCCCGTATACACTCCATGAATTCCTCCTCTACAGTATTGTGACTAATTTGATTTGCCCAATCTATATGCAGATTAAACTCACCCATAATTACAGATGGTCCTTTATCGCATGCTGAATCCTAAACTCTAATTTCCTGTTTAATGTCATTCCCAAAATCACCACTACAGTTTGGGGGTCTATATACAACCCCCACTAACGTTTTTTGCCCCTTAGTGGTTCTCAGCTCTGCCCATACAGATTCCACATCGGCAGAGCTAATATCCTTCCTTACTATTGCGTTAATTTCCTCTTTAACCAGCAATGCAACTCCACCGCCTTTTACTTTTTGTCTGTCCTTCCTAAATACTGAATACCCCTGGACGTTCATTTCCCATCCCTGGTCACCCTGCAGCCATGTCTAGGCAATCCCGACTATATCATACCCGTTTCCATCTATTTGCGTGATTAATTCATCCACTTTATTGCAAATGCTATGCATGTTAAGGCACAAAGCCTTAAGGCTTGTCTTTTTAACATTACCTGTCCCCTTCCCACTATTTTTCACTGTGGCCCTGTTAGATTCTGGCCCTTGATTTCTCTGCCGATCACTTCTTATTCCCCTGACCGTCTTTTGTTCTTGTTCTTGATCCCCCCTCCTCTGGCTCCTTGCAAAGGTTCCCATCCCCCTGCCATTTTAGTTTAAACCCTTCCCAACCACTCTAGCAAATACTCCCCCGCGGACACCAGCCCCGGTCTTGCCCAGGTGTAACAAGTCCAGTTTGTACTGGTCCCACCTCCCCCAGAACCGATCCCAATGTCCCAGGAATCTCAAACCCTCCCCCTCACACCATCTCTTCAGTCACATATTCATCCAATATATCCTGCTATTTCTACTCTGACTAGCATGTGGCACTGGTAGTAACCCTGAGATCACTACCTTTGAGGTCCTACTTTTCAACTTACTTCCTAACTCCCTACAGTCTGCTTTTAGGACCTCATCCTTTTTTTTTAAACTTACGTCGTTTGTACCAATGTGTACCACAACCACTGGCTATTCACTCTCCCCCTTCAGAATGTCCTGTAATCGCTCTGAGACATCCTTGACCCTAGCACCAGGGAGGCAACATACCATTCTAGAGTCTCGTTTGCGGCCAGAGAAATGCCTATCTTTTCCCCTTACAATTGAATTCCCACACTTTTTACTCCTTCCCTGTGCAGCAGAGCCAACCATGGTGCAACGAATTGGGCTGTTGCTGCTTTCCCAAGAAGGCATTCCCCCCCAACAGTATCCAAAGCAGTATATCTGTTTTGCCACAGGAGATTCCTGCACTGCCTGCCTAGTCCTCTTGCTCTGCCTGGTGGTCACCCATTCCCTTTCTGCCTGTGGAGTCTGAGCCTGCAGTGTGACCACCTCTCTATACGTGCTATCCACGATACTCTCCGCCTTGCAGATGCTCCACAGTGTCCCCAGCCCCCGCTCCAGCTCTGAAACCCAGGCTTCCAGGAGCTACAGCTGGAGACATTTCCTGCACACATTCTGGTCCCGGGCACTGGAATTGTTCCCGGCTTCCCACATAGAGTACAAGGAGCACACCACGGCTTTGAGTTCTCCTGCCATGACTTAATCCTTTAAATTAAACCTTTTGGAAGATGCTTAATATCAAATAACATCAATTACTCTAGGGCCCTTCTTCCCTGGTCCTTGTTACTACAAAACTCCCTAAAAAAAAAACACTACTTACTATATATGAAAATAAACTGTCGACCTTTCTTTCCCTAGTTACTAAGCCAACTATTTAGAGCCATTCCCTAAAAGCAGTTACTCATCAACCAATCACCTTGTAGCTTTCCTGTGATGTCACTGTTGACTTTTTTTTTTCAAGCACCTGGACTGCTCTCCGCTCCACTCCCAGAAGGTAAGGGACTGGGCGCCTTGATCCTTGGGTTCGATTATAGGCTCCGCTCTTGGCGTTCTCCCCGCAGGTCCACTCCACTCCCGAAAGGCAAGAAAGGGATAGACCGAATAATTACAGGTCAGTCAGTCTAATCTCAGTCGTGGGAAAATTACTGGAAAAAAATTAAGTGACAGGATAAATCTTCATTTAGAAAGATACGGATGAATCAATGACAAACAGCATGGATTTGTTAAGGGAAGGTTGTGCCTGACTAACATGATTGAATTTTTTTGAAGAGATAACAAGGAGGTGTCGATAAGGGTAGTGTACTTGTTGTAGTCTTTATAGATTTTAGCAAACCACTTTGATGGACTGGACACTGTGTCCGGATAGCTGAAAATCGTCTCCCCCACCAGGTCCCATTTCCTCAACTCTCAAATGGCCAGCGTTCTCGGGGAGGACAAAGAAAATGCTTCAAAGACACTCTGAAGCTCTCTTTGAAGTGCAGCAGCATTGACATTGTCATGCTCACAAGACATACAGCGATGAAAATACAGAATCAAACTGAAGACTTCAAAAAATAGACTTTTCCCTTTTTAAAAAGTGGACAATGTGCTGCAAAATAGCCATTGTAGATCGGGCTGACCGGGCCTGTATACTCAAACTGTCTCACTGTCTGTTAAGGACAATAGTATACATTCCAAGCTAAAAGGTGTCAATTACACCCATCCTGAACCCATCATGAGACATTCCTGAATTGAATGGGTTCTTCTGAAACAAAGGTGTGAAGTAGCCACATCTTGGTCCATTGCTGGTCACAAGGAGGGGGTCTCCTAAATGAGGCAAATACGAGAGATCTTTTACCTTAAAGTAGCTCTTTGGAGAGAGAGGAGAGAGATCACAACATCACAAAAAGCCTGTCCAGCCAAGAGCTGTGAGGGATCCAGCAAAAACCAAAGAAGAAGCCCTGCTGCAAATTCCACACTTCAACTTGCTGTAGCAGAGAACTGAAAGTGACCACCAGACTGAAGTTTCAGCCACCAGGAAACTACAAACACCCAGAAGTGCAACTTTAAAAAGAGAAACTGTCCTCCGAGAAGATTCAATGAAAGCAAAATACTGCAGATGCTGGAAATCTGAAATAAAAACAAGAAATGCTGGAAAGACTCAGCAGGTCTGGCAGCATCTGTAGAGAAAGAAGCAGAGTTAACGTTTCAGGTCAGTGACCCTTCATCAGTACCGAGAAGCGGAGAGGTTTGAGGAACAAAGGGATTCTGGAGTGCATGTCCACAGATTCCTGAAGGTGGCCGGACAGACAGATAAGGAGGCCAAGAAGACATATGGGATATTTGCCATTATTAGCCGAGGCACAGAACGTAAAAGAAGGGAGGTTATGCTGGAACTGCATAAAACACACAACTGCAGTACTATGTGCAGTTCTGGTCACCGCACTATAGGAAAGATGTGATTGCACTAGAAAGGGGACAGAGGAGATTTACAAAGATGTTGCCTGGACTGGAGAATTTTAGTTAAGTGGAAAGATTGGATAGACTAGGATTATTTTCTTTGCAACAGAGGAGGCGGAGAGGAGACCTAATTAAAGGGTATAAAATTATGAGGTCTAGGATGGAGTGGATAGGAAGGCCCTACTCCCCTTGGTTGAGGGGTCCATAACCAGAGGGCATAGATAAGAGGTGAGAGGTTTAGAGGGGGTTCAGGAGGCACGCAGAAGGTGGTGGGATCTGGAACTCACTGCCAGAAAGGAAGGCAGAGGCAGAAACTCTCAGAGCACTTCAAAAGGACTTGGATATGCACTTGAAGTGCTGTAACCTACAAGGCTACGGACCAAAAGCCAGAAAGTAGAATTAGACTGGATGGCTCCTTGTTGGCCAGCATGGACACAATGGGCTGAATAGCCTCCTTCTGTGCCGTAAATTTCTATGATTCTATGGGGGGGGGGGGGGGGGAAAAGGGGGAGAAAAATTAAGTAAACACTAAAAGGCAATAGCAATTAATGATATTAATCTCAAAACATCAAAAATCAATTCTTACCATTATGCCCACTTTTTAAACTAATATTTACAAGTCATTATCTGTGACTGCTTTCAACATGTTACAAATGTCAGCTGTCACACAAGCTTATGTGCCTTCTTTATTTATTTAAAAGCATAAAGAATAGAAAATAAATTATTTACAGTTCTGAACAAAGCATTAGCATAAACACTCAATTACCAAATGCAAAATTAGAATGTTAAAAAGCACTGTTTACCAAATGCATATAGTCCTTTTAAGATGGAAGCATCTCAATAAACTATTCAGGAAGGAGTACATATTACTTAAAATTAGTTTCTATGCATTTAGGATAAACTTTGAAAATGTAACAAATTGACAGAAAAAGGGGTTGTTTTCAGTAAATTTTAAGTAGATGGCCATCATGCCAACTGAAATGAAATGGCACCTTTTTTTAAAAAATGGTATAAAACACCCCTTCAAGCACCGTTGCAGAATAAAGCTCCCTTTTACACTGTTCCAAAAGTAGCAATAATTCACATCTCTGAAGACTGCTACTACCCAATGTGCCATTTTCATTTCCTACATCAGTCAATTCTAGTGGTTGCTAAATGAAACTGGCAAATTAAAACAAATCACCTAGGACAAATCCAGAAAAGCAAGTAACCATGGGAATATTTATATTTATAAAACGGACTTTATTTTCAAGTCAACGTCCCTACATTTTCTTTAAAACTCATCACATAAAGGTATTAAGCCACCACCTTTACAGCATTTCAAAGGATTCAATATATTACTAGTCTCCCATGGTGGTGTACCTCAGGAGTCAAGAGCAAATAGTGTCTTAAGATAAAGCAGAGTTAGAAGGTGGGAGATTATTAGACTAGTGCATGCAGATGTATTTTATGAGTCATATATTCTAGCCTTATTTTTGCAATTGCGTTATAAATTTCTAAGTCTGCATTTATATTGGTAACTGCCAATGGACATTCTTCACACTAACAGTAACAAATGCCTGCCAGTGGTGGTCAGATTGTAGAGTGACAAGTTTACATAGGTGTTTTTCATTATAAATGTGGACATTACAAATAACAGAAAAATTTTAACAAAAATACAACAGGTCAAGTGACAATGACAAAGTGTATGCAATGTAAGATTATTATAGATGTGAATACAAAGATATATAGGTCGACAGAGATATATAATTCTTTGAGGGTACTTTAAAATTAAATAACTGGTAAATCAATCCTGCCTCCTTTTACCTATCTCCAAGTCTGACGGAGTGAGATGTGATCAAGACCATCACTGCCTGAGAAACACGTTCAAACTGCAAATGGCCAGGAATGAGCAGCTACAGTCCGCCCAGTAAAATTACAGTACTGCAAGCTCAAAGGAGTGCTACAGTGCTTGCAATCTTTAGTTGCCAGCTTTTCATTAAAGGCAAGACAGTGACAATACATAACACTAGCAATTCCCCTACCAGCAGCAAGACATAGGTTCTAAATGAACAGTTTCTGGTTTGAGTTTTAATTAAAACAACTTGCACTTAATTAGCATTGTTTACATAGCAAAAGATCAAAAAGGTGCTGCAGCAAAGGAGCTTTATCTTACAAAATTTGACACTGAACCACATAAGGAGATAATAGGCCAGATGACCAAAAGTTTGGTCAAAGAGGTAGGTTTTAATGAATGTCTTAAAAGGAGAAAAGGGGAGAGGTTTAGGAAGTAAATTCCAGAGGCTAGGGTGGAGATAGCTGAAGGCACAGCTGCCAACAGATGAGCGATTACAATCAGATAAGTTCAAGAGGCCAAAATTGGAGGAATGCAGAGATCTGAGGATTGTAGGGCTGGAGGTGGCTACAGAGATAGAAAGGAGTGAAGCCGTGGAAGAATTCAAAAACAAGGACGAGAATGTTAATATTGAAATATGGGATTTGGTGCAAGTTAGAATGCAGGCAGCAGAGTTTTGAATGAGCTCAAGCTTCATATAGAGTGAAAGGTGGGAGACCTGCCAGGAGAGCATTGGAATAGTTAAGTCTAGAGGTAACAAAAGCATGCATGAGGGTTTCAGCGTCTGATAAGCTGAGGCAAGGTAGAGTAGGGTGGTTACAAAGACAGAAACAGGTAGCCTTGGTGATGGAACAGAATATGTGGTCGGAAGCTCAGCTCAGGATCAAATATGACACCATGATTAGGAAGGGTCTGGTTCAGCTCAGCCAGTTACCATGGACAGGGATGGAATCGGTGGCTAGGAAACATTTGTCATGGGGACAAAAGACAAAGTAAATATACAGTTATCACAAATATAAACTATAGCAGTTGACAGGTTATTAACCACAATGCAGTTATTAAAATAAAATGCACCATCGATATAACACAAAACACAATTTCTTAAATTTGTATGAAAGGGAAAAAAGGGTATTCATACACAAGTTACAGCTGCTTCTCTTCAACCATTTACCTGTTTCTCAGGCAGTGATAGACTGATAGGCTTTTTAACCATGCCTCAAAAACAAAGATGGGATGAAGGGGGGGGGTTTGAAATAATTTCAGTTTATTAATATTTTTATTTTGAAGTACCGTAAAGAATATGGGTATATTCTTAGATATTTATTTTTTAGAACCAATAATACATTCTAGTGCTGGAAAGATAGTGGCTTGATACATTTCTGATTGTGATGTGAATTCGATAGAAAAGATACAAGGGGAATTTTCTTGCAATTATGCTTCCTGTCTTTGGTTCTCCAGACTAAAATCTGGCCGAACCTCAGTAATGCCACAAAATAATCATTCATTAACATAAATCAGACAAGTGAGACTCTCGAATAACTAATGAATAATCATAAGCTATCAGATGTTTTCCTCAAATGAATTATTTTAATGCTCTACACATCCCACGAAAGAAAAAAAGTCACCTTTTCAATTAATGATTTCCGATTAAAGAATAATATCTTTCTCACCTTAAGACAATGGACTATTTCCAGTGAGTTGCGAAACAGTTTTGATTAAGTTCAACTGAACTACAGATATATTTAGATCAGTTTTTTTGTTACATGAATCTTTGGAAAAAGCATGAACAGTGGATGCAAACACACTGGAGAAGACCACCTAAAATGATTGAAGTCACGACCAAAAATCTTGAAATGAATAATGTCTGATTAGAACATGATAATCTATTTCTCTTACATAGTGTCTAGATTATTTCCTAGTAACAACAGCTTATGCAATATTACATGATAACACAGATGAATATTTATCACTATAGCCAGTTATCAAAAATGGTTCACAACTTCACAAAATCATCCGTGAACTTCAGAGTTCTTTCTTAACTTACACAGTTATTACCCAGTAACCAACTGTTCGATCACTTAAAATTAGGGATAACATCACAATCTTTTTTCATTCAATGTGATCTATAAATTCCATTACTTTAAAATGAAATATACAGTAGTGATTGCAATGGGATAATCTCATTACTCCTATTGCCTCCACTAAATCAAGCCACAATATTATTACAGCGGCACACTGGCGCAGTGGTTAGCTGCAGTCTCACAGCTCCAGCAACCCGGGTTCAGTTCTGGGTACTGCCTGTGCGGAGTTTGCAAGTTCTCCCTGTGACTGCGTGGGTTTCCGCCGGGTGCTCCGGTTTCCTCCCACAGCCAAAGACTGCAGGTTGATGGGACAATTTACAATGGCCAATTTACCTTAGTGTAGGTAGGTGGTAGGGGAAGGTGGGGATGTGGTAGGAAATATGGGATTAATGTAGGATTAGTATAAATGGGTGGTTGATGGTCAGCACAGACTCGGTGGGCTGAAGGGCCTGTTTCAGTGCTGTATGACTATGACTATTCTGCAAACGTAACTTTCAATATAATTTCAGCTCCAGTCAGAGGGAATTATATGTGCTGTGAATAAAGGGGAACCGGTGGATGTATTGTACTTAGATTTCCAGAAGGCATTTGATAAGGTGCCACATCAAAGGTCACTGCAGAAAATAAAAGCTCATGGTATAGGGGATAATATATTGGCATGGATAGAAGATTGGCTAGCTAACAGGAAACAGAGAGTAGGCATAAATGGGTCATTTTCTGGTTGGCAAGATGTAACGAGTGGTGTGCCACAGGGATCCGTGCTGGAGCCTCAACTTTTAAAAATGTACATAAATGACTTAGATGAAGGGACTGAAGGTATGGTTGCTAAATTTGCTGATGACACAAAGATAGGTAGGAAGGTAACTTGTGAAGAGGACAAAAGGGGGCTACAAAGGGGGTACAGATAGGTAAAGTGAGTGGGCAAAGACCTGCCAAATGGAGTATAATGTGGGAAAGTGGGAAATTGACCACTTTGGCAGGAAGAATAAAAAAGCATATTATCTAAATGGTGAGCAATTGCAGAACTCTGAGATGCAGAGGGATTTGGGTGTCCTAGTGCATGAATCACAAAAGGTTAGTATGCAGGTTCAGCATGTTATTAGGAAAGCTAATAGAATGTTATCGTTTATCGCGAGGGGAAATGAATACAAAAGTAGGGAGGTTAAGCTTCAGCTATACAGGGCATTGCTGAGACCACATCTGGAGTACTGTGAACAGTACTGGTCTCCTTATTTAAGGAAGGATGTAAATGCATTGGAGGCAGTACAGAGAAGGTTTACTCGTCTAATACCTAGAATGTGCAAGCTGTCTTACAAGGAAAGATTGGACAGACTAGGCTTGTTTCCGTAGGAATTTCGAAGAATAAGAGGCGACTTGATTGAAACAGACAAGATCCTGAGGGGTCTTGACAGGGTGGATGTGGAAAGGATGTTTCCTCTTGTGGGAGGATCTAGAACCAGGGGTCACTGTTTAAAAAGGGGTCGCCCATTTAAGACAGAGATGAGAAGAAATTATTTCCGAGGATCGTGAGTCTTTGGAATTCTCTTCCTCAAAAGGTGGTGGAAGCAGAGTCTTTAAATATTTTTAAGGCAGAGGTAGATAGATTCTTGATAAGCAAGAGGTTGAAGGTTATCAGGGGTAGGTGGAAATGTGGAGTAATTCAGCCATGACTTTATTGAATGGTGGAGCAAGCTCGAAAGGCCGAGTGACCTACTCCTGTTCCTAATTCGTATGTTCGTAGTCTTAACCATTAATAGTAAATTTTACTTTCTTGAATTGATACTGTATACAGACATATATATTACATTGACCTCACCAAAGCCTTTGACCTCGTCAGCAGACGTGGCCTCTTCAGTCTACTGGAAAAGATTGGATGTCCACCAAAGCTACCAAGTATCATCACCTCATTCCATGACAATATGAAAGGCACAATTCAACATGGCGGCACCTCATCAGACCCCTTTCCTATCCTGAGTGGCGTGAAACAGGGCTGTGTTCTCGCACCCACACTTTTTGGGATTTTCTTCTCCCTGCTGCTTTCATATGCGTTCAAATCTTCTGAAGGAGTTTTCCTCCACACAAGATCTGGGGGCAGGTTGTTCAACCTTGCACGTCTAAGAGCGAGGTCCAAAGTACGGAAAGCCCTCATCAGGGAACTCCTCTTTGCTGATGATGCTGCTTTAACATCTCACACTGAAGAATGCCTGCAGAGTCTCATCGACAGGTTTGCGGCTGCCTGCAATGAACTTGGCCTAACCATCAGCCTCAAGAAAACAAACATCATGGGGCAGGACGTCAGAAATGCTCCATCGACCTCTGGAAGCGGTTCAAGAGTTCACCTACCTAGGCTCAACTATCACCAGTAACCTGTCTCCAGAAACAGAAATCAACAAGCGCATGGGAAAGGCTTCCACTGCTATGTCCAGACTGGCCAAGAGGGTGTGGGAAAATGGCACACTGACACAGAACACAAAGGTCCGAGTGTATCAAGCCTGTGTCCTCAGTACCTTGCTCTATGGCAGTGAGGCATGGACAACGTATGTCAGCCAAGAGCGACGTCTCAATTCATTCCATCTTCGCTGCCTCCAGAGAATACTTGGCATCAGGTGGCAGGACCGTATCTCCAACACAGAAGTCCTTGAGGCGGCCAACATCCCCAGCTTATACACCCTACTGAGTCAGCGGCGCTTGAGATGGCTTGACCATATGAGCCACATGGAAGATGGCAGGATCCCCAAAGATACATTGTACAGCGAGCTCGCTACTGGTATCAGACCCACCGGCCGTCCATGTCTCCGCTTTAAAGACGTCTGCAAATGCGACATGAAGTCCTGTGACATTGATCACAAGTCGTGGGAGTCAGTTGCCAGCGTTCGCCAGAGCTGGCGGGCAGTCATTAAGGCGGGGCTAAAGTGTGGCGAGTCGAAGAGACTTAGCAGTTGGCAGGAAAAAAGGGGAGAGCCAACTGTGTAACAGCCCCGACAATCAAATTTCTCTGCAGCACCTGTGGAAGAGCCTGTCACTCTAGAATTGGCCTTTATAGCCACTCCAGGCGCTGCTCCACAAACCACTGACCACCTCCAGGCGCTTACCCATTGTCTCCCGAGACAAGGAGGCCAAAGAAGATGATATTACATAATGGACAAATAGACTAATTTAGTTTCTGAATGTATGCATACGTCACTCAAGCTTTTTCATTGACATCAACAAATATAAGTCCGATTACACAATTCTTATTCTAACCCATGATCATTAGAAATAAAAGTAGGTAGTAACTACAGGAATATTGTGATAAAGATGACGACTATGACAGCAGGCAATACTTCTATGCTGTGAGGAAGAAATTTATAAACAAAGACTGAGTAGATTCAGAAAGACAGATGATTTGTCAACAAAGTGTTATAAAGCCTTTCCACCAGGGATTCACATGAGCATGCAAGGACGAAGGACGTGCAAAAACTACAACTGCACTGTAAGGGAGTGAACACAGAACTGCAAATTTTAATCCGATCAACTGAATAATTCTGCCATATGTAAAATTTATAGATCCAGAAATCTAAAATAAAGTAATTCAAAAAAAAGGCAATTCTATACTGTTAGTATATCTCATACATTTGTCAAAAGACTGCCTGCAGAATTATTTACGCTGTAGCTGGATATTTTTTTCCTTTGCAATGGACTAAACTAAATTCACCTTCCTAATTGCAACATATTTTCAATAAAGAAACTGATGCTTCAATCGCTCGTCTAGCAACCCTATGCACAATAAAGATTTGCAAAATCCCAGAATTCTTGTAGGATTAACTGCAAATCCTTTGATGATGACTGTAACCTATTCCTTTCACCAATGCTGCTAAATATATTTGCATTTACCCCCCCCCAAACAAAATACAGCGGGTGCAGCGAACAGCTTCCTTTTCAGGAACTGCTTTTTAAAAAAAAGCTTGTCCAACCTTATGCATTATTATTAATCATCGAAGTCAATTTCCACCCAGAAATATGCAGCGTTGCGGATTTGACCGCTACAACGAGGCCGAGGGGCTCGGTTCGCACAGACGCGAGAGGCAGAGCCAAGTTGCAGTACCTTCCTTCCCCTTAAAGGTCTGAATCAACAAGGCTTGGCTGCTGGCGGCATCTCCGCGCGTGACGACCCGGTCCATTCATAAAATCAGAACCCCGCCACTTCCCCTTTAATGGACCCAAGTTGGAAAATAATGGAACAGCGTGCCGTTAAATCCGTTGGTCGCGCGGAACACCCTGGATCCGGCAGTGGAGAAGAGAGAGACGGAATCAAGCAGGGCCCCGTGGATGTTGCCCAGGACTCTTCAGGTAGAAACATCAGGTTTCATCTAACGTCACAACCAGTGCCTCACCTGACACTCACCGAACTATAAATCTTCACCTTAAACCAACAACAAAAAAGTCCAGAGTCGTCTTTATAGTATTTTTTTTTTGCCTCACTATCAGTCGCGCTGTCTTTATCCCGGCCACACTCAACTTTCCTACACCTGCTATCGCCGTTTCCTCTCTGCTCCGAGACTGGAACACCTCCACTGAGCCACTACACCTGCGCGGCACCGGCCGTTTTTGCCCCCACCACTCGCGGCTGCGCAGCACCGGCTGTTTCCCCTCTCTGCGGCTGCGCAGCGCCGGCTGTTTTTCCCCCACCGCTACGGCTGCGTAGCACTGGTTGTGTCGCTCTGTTTCTACCGCCCCCGTCTCATCACCAGCCGCGCGATACAGCAATTGTATGTGAGCAAAATGCTGCGGATGCTGGAAATCTGCAATGAAAACAAGGCAGAACTGCTTCCAAGTGGGCATTTGTAGAAGAAAAGTGTTGTATATTGTTGCTAGCATTTGAGTTGCAAGGTTGAGCTTGGTTTACAGAGATCTCGGAGTCGTCGGAAATGTGAACAATAACTAATTTACTATATTTAGATGAACTATATACAATTTCCATAAGCATGTCTAGCTCTTACTCTGTGTAATGCTTCTTGCTTTTCCCCATTACACATGTGATCTCTTACATCATCATCACATTGGGAGGCGTTACTCTCACTGTCCCAAACATTATCCCTTTCAGATCATCATACTACATCTCCCCCCAAGTCTTCGTCTGTATATATTTTTTATCTACCTGTTATTAGAATTAGAATTAGAATCAGAATTTTTTTTTTAGAATTAGAACATTACAGCGCAGTACAGGCCCTTCGGCCCTCGATGTTGCGCCGACCTGTGAAACCATCTGACCTACACTATTCCATTTTCATCCATGTGTCTATCCAATGTCCACTTAAATGCCCTTAAAGTTGGCGAATCTACTACTGCTGCAGGCAGGGCGTTCCACGCCCTTACTACTCTCTGAGTAAAGAAACTACCTCTCACATCTGTCCTATATCTATCACCCCTCAACTTGAAGCTATGTCCCCTCGTGTTTGCCATCACCATCCGAGGAAAAAGGCTCTCACTATCCACCCTATCTAACCCTCTGATTATCTTATATGTCTCTATTAAGTCACCTCTCCTCCTCCTTCTCTCCAACGAAAACAACCTCAAGTCCCTCAGCCTTTCCTCGTAAGACCTTCCCTCCATACCAGGCAACATCCTAGTAAATCTCCTCTGCACCCTTTCCATAGCTTCCACATCCTTCCTATAATGCGGTGACCAGAACTGCACACAATACTCCAGGCGCGGTCTCACCAGAGTTTTGTACAGCTGCAGCATGACCTCGTGGCTCCGAAACTCGACCCCCCTACTAATAAAAGCTAACACACCATATGCCTTCTTAACAGCCCTATTAACCTGGTTAGCAACCTTCAGGGATTTATGCACCTGGACACCAAGATCTCTCTGTTCATCTACACTACCAAGAATCCTCCCATTAGCCCAGTACTCTGCATTCCTGTTACTCCTTCCAAAGTGAATCACCTCGCACTTTTCCGCATTAAACTCCATTTGCCATCTCTCAGCCCAGCTCTGCAGCCTATCTATGTCTCTCTGTACCCTACAACATCCTTCGGCACTATCCACAACTCCACCGACCTTAGTGTCATCTGCAAATTTACTAACCCACCCTTCTACACCCTCTTCCAGGTCATTTATAAAAATGACAAACAGCAGTGGCCCCAAAACAGATCCTTGCGGTACACCACTAGTAACTAAACTCCAGGATGAACATTTGCCATCAACCACCACCCTCTGTCTTCTTTCAGGTAGCCAATTTCTGATCCAAAGCTCTAAATCGCCTTCAACCCCATACTTCCGTATTTTCTGCAATAGCCTACCGTGAGGAACCTTATCTTTGGAAAGTGGAAAGGCTTCCACTGCTATGTCCAGACTGGCCAAGAGAGTGTGGGAAAATGGCGCACTGACACGGAACACAAAAGTCTGAGTGTATCAAGCCTGTGTCCTCAGTACCTTGCTCTATGGCAGCGAGGCCTGGACAACGTATGTCAGCCAAGAGCGACGTCTCAATTCATTCCATCTTCGCTGCCTCCAGAGAATACTTGGCATCAGGTGGCAAGACCGTATCTCCAACACAGAAGTCCTCGAGGCGGCCAACATCCCCAGCTTATACACACTACTGAGTCAGCGGCGCTTGAGATGGCTTGGCCATGTGAGCCGCATGGAAGATGGCAGGATCCCCAAAGACACATTGTACAGCGAGCTCGCCACTGGTATCAGACCCACCGGCCGTCCATGTCTCCGCTTTAAAGACGTCTGCAAACGCGACATGAAGTCCCGTGACATTGATCACAAGTCGTGGGAGTCAGTTGCCAGCGTTTGCCAGAGCTGGCGGGCAGCCATAAAGGCGGGGCTAAAGTGTGGCGAGTCGAAGAGACTTAGCAGTTAGCAGGAAAAAAGACAAAAGCGCAAGGGGAGAGCCAACTGTGTAATAGCCCCGACAAACAAATATTTCTGCAGCACCTGTGGAAGAGCCTGTCACTCTAGAATTGGCCTTTATAGCCAGTCCAGGCGCTGCTCCACACACCACTGACCACCTCCAGGCGCTTACCCATTGTCTCTCGAGATAAGAAGGCCAAAGAAGAAGATTTTTACTTTACTTACTACCCCCACCTTCCCCCACCCCCCACCCCCCAAGTCTCTGACATCAAGCGCTTGTCAAGAGGAAGAAGAAGGCTTATGTTAGGATGAGACGTGAGGGCTCAGTTAGGGCGCTTGAGAGTTACAAGCTAGCCAGGAAGGATCTAAAGGGAGAGATAAGAAGAGCAAGGAGAGGACACGAGAAGTCATGGGCGGATAGGATCAGGGAAAACCCTAAGGCCTTCTATAGGTATATCAGGAATAAAAGAATGACTAGAGTTAGATTAGGGCCAATCAAGGATAGTAGTGGGAAGTTGTGTGTGGAATCAGAAGAGATAGGGGAAGCGTTAAATGAATATTTTGCGTCAGTATTTACAGTAGAGAAAGAAAATGTTGTCGAGGAGAATACTGAGATTCAGGCTACTAGGCTAGATGGGATTGAGGTTCACAAGGAGGAGGTGTTATCAGTTTTGGAAAGTGTGAAAATAGATAAGTCCCCTGGGCCAGATGGGATTTATCCTAGGATTCTCTGGGAAGCCAGGGAGGAGATTGCAGAGCCTTTGTCCTTGATCTTTATGTCGTCATTGTCGACAGGAATAGTACCGGAAGACTGGAGGATAGCAAATGTTGTCCCCTTGTTCAAGAAGGGGAGTAGAGACAGCCTTGGTAATTATAGACCTGTGAGCCTTACTTCGGTTGTGGGTAAAATGTTGGAAAAGGTTATAAGAGACAGGATTTATAATCATCTTGAAAAGAATAAGTTCATTAGCGATAGTCAGCACGGTTTTGTGATGGGTAGGTCGTGCCTCACAAACCTTATTGAGTTTTTCGAGAAGGTGACCAAACAGGTGGATGAGGGTAAAGCAGTGGATGTGGTGTATATGGATTTCAGTAAGGCGTTTGATAAGGTTCCCCACGGTAGGCTATTGCAGAAAATACGGAAGTATGGGGTTGAAGGTGATTTAGAGCTTTGGATCAGAAATTGGCTAGCTGAAAGAAGACAGAGGCTGGTGGTTTATGGCAAATGTTCATCCTGGAGTTTAGTTACTAGTGGTGTACCGCAAGGATCTGTTTTGGGACCACTGCTGTTTGTCATTTTTATAAATGACCTGGAAGAGGGTGTAGAAGGGTGGGTTAGTAAATTTGCGGATGACACTAAGGTCGGTGGAGTTGTGGATAGTGCCGAAGGATGTTGTCGGGTACAGAGGGACATAGATAGGCTGCAGAGCTGGGCTGAGAGATGGCAAATGGAGTTTAATGCGGAAAAGTGCGAGGTGATTCACTTTGGAAGGAGTAACAGGAATGCAGAGTACTGGGCTAATGGGAAGATTCTTGGTAGTGTAGATGAACAGAGAGATCTTGGTGTCCAGGTACATAAATCCCTGAAGGTTGCTACCCAGGTTAATAGGGCTGTTAAGAAGGCATATGGTGTGTTAGCTTTTATTAGTAGGGGGGTCGAGTTTCGGAGCCACGAGGTCATGCTGCAGCTGTACAAAACTCTGGTGAGACCGCGCCTGGAGTATTGTGTGCAGTTCTGGTCACCGCATTATAGGAAGGATGTGGAAGCTTTGGAAAGGGTGCAGAGGAGATTTACTAGGACGTTGCCTGGTATGGAGGGAAGGTCTTACGACGAAAGGCTGAGGGACTTGAGGTTGTTTTCGTTGGAGAGAAGGAGGAGGAGATTTGACTTAATAGAGACATATAAAATAATCAGAGGGTTAGATAGGGTGGATAGTGAGAGCCTTTTTCCTCGGATGGTGATGGCAAACACGAGGGGACATAGCTTTAAGTTGAGGGGTGATAGATATAGGACAGATGTCAGAGGTAGTTTCTTTACTCAGAGAGTAGTAGGGGCGTGGAACGCCCTGCCTGCAGCAGTAGTAGACTCGCCAACTTTAAGGGCATTTAAGTGGTCATTGGATAGACATATGGATGAAAATGGAATAGTGTAGGTCAGATGGTTTCACAGGTCGGCGCAACATCGAGGGCCAAAGGGCCTGTACTGCGCTGTAATGTTCTAATTCTAATTCTAATCACAGATTCAATCTGTCAGGAGGCTTTGCGAATTTTGTGAGACTCGGAAGATCAGTAGTCTTTCTCTGAACTCTTGGTCGTTGACTTGGATGGCCTTCACTGAGGTTTGTAGTATCCGGTTTTCTCCGAACTTCAGGATCAGCATCGGTTCATCCAAATATATGATCGATTGATGTCTTTGAGGAATCGGAATAAGGTTTCTCCTATTTCGTCTTCTCGTACCTTCTGGAGGATGTTCTAAATAAGATTTCTAATGAGTTTCATCTCACTGGATAATTACTCCCTCTCTGCCTTGGTCTCGTATCCATACATTTTGCCCTTCCGTCAACTTGGGTAGGTTTCTGGTATGATATCTCCTATTGTAATTCTGAACTTGTTTCCTATAAGACTTCTCTCTGTCTTGAACTCTCTGATAATCCTGGAAGTAGTTTTTTGGGTAAGATAGGAAGTTGGGTTTTGAGCTTCCTCCCCATCAACAGCTCTGATGGTGCTAATCCTCAGAGCAATGGAGTAGATCTGTACTTCAAGAGTGCAGTTTGAAAATCTTCATTTTTCTTCAAAACCACTTTAGTAGTTCTGACTCCTCTTTCAGCTTCACCATTAGTTTGAGGATAACTCGGGAAACTTGTAAGATGTATGAATCCACATTTTCCTGCAAATTGTGTGAAGTATTTGCTTGTAAACTGTGGTCCATTATCTTACACAATTTCATCAGGAATGCCATGCGTTGCGAAGATCTCCTATAAAACTCTAATGACAGATTCGGTGGTCGTTTAAAACCTTTTCACCTCAATCCATCTTGAAAAACAGTCAATCACTATCATGTAGGATTTCCCATGGAACACACATAGATCTGTATCATCTTCTCCAGAGTGAGGTCTTCTTTTAACTGTAATAAATCCAATAGAGGTTCATCCACAATACCCACAACAATGCAGTGTCTTATCAGTTCTCTCTTCAGTTCTCCATACTCATATCCTTCAGCCAGTCTGTACAAATTGTTAATGAAAGTATCCATCGATTCACCCAGTTTCTGGACCCTTCTATTAAACTTGGCCCTTTCTAAGATCTTATTACTTCTTAAATTAAAATGTTTATCAGAGGCTTGTAAAACGTCATCAGATTTATCGGAAGCCTCATTGATGCCCTGCCTTGCGATCACCTCATCAACTATTGTACATATTGAGTACAGCAAAGTGCTTACTTGTTCAGCTTCAGACTTGCTGTGCAGCTGGGAAGCTATTCTGTATTTTAAAAATCTTCTCCTCCACAGAGACCAATTCTGAATCTGGTTAGGCCCTTCCAAATTCTCAAACCTTTCAGGCATCATATATTTTGGATCCATATCCTTCCTAAACTCTGTAGGTCATTTTTTTTCTTTGATAAATTTTCATTCTCACTATGGAAGTATTCCCATGCTTTTCAGAGGTTTCCCATACTTTTCCCTCGCAGTCTGCTCAAGTAATGGCTGCCAACTTTGGATCCGCCCTTTGTGAGGATTTGACTTTTCCCCGTTTTGCCTGCCCAGAGTGCCCTTTTTTTGCCCTTTTCTAAAGGTTGCTCACCTGATCTCCAACCGTTGCTCAGTTCTGTGACTCGATGCCTGGACTTGGATTTTACTCACAGACCACCAGGCTTCTGTGGTGCAGCCTGAATGCCTGTGTGGCAGACTCACCGACTCTCCGTGTCTTTTTGTCATCTACAGAGCAGCTCTGGAGCTCTTCCACAAGATCGGCAGTTTTTTGGCAGTACTGTACCAGGTTAGGCTTCTTAAAATCTTCTGGGTGTGTTCACAGTTGCCTCTATGTCATATATTAGAGTTATAGAGAGAGATACAGCACTGAAACAGGCCCTTCGGCCCACCGAGTCTGTGCCAACCAACAACCACCCATTTATACTAATCCTACATTAATCCCATATTCCCTACCACATCCCCACCATTCTCCTACCACCTACCTACACGAGGAGCAATTTACAATGGCCAATTTACCTATCAACCTGCAAGTCTTTTGGCTGTGGGAGGAAACCAGAGCACTTGGCGGAAACCCACGTGGTCACAGGGAGAACTTGCAAACTCCACACAGGCAGTACCCAGAACCAAATCCGGTCGCTGGAGCTGTGAGGCTACGGTGCTAACCACTGCGCCACTGTGCCATCCATTGTTGCTATCATTTCAGATGCTGAGTTGAGCTTCGTTTTCAGAGATCTCAGAGTCACCGTAAATCTGAACAGTAACTCATTTATTATTTTTACATGGACTATATACAATTTCCATAAACCTATTTAGCTCTAACTCTGCATGATGCTTCTTGCTTCTCCCCAAGTCCATTACACATGTGGTCTCTTACATCATCATCACAGTTTTTTTTATTCATTCATGGGATGTGGGCGATGCTGGCCAGGCCAGCATTTATTGCCCATCCCTAATTGCCCTTGAGAAGGTGGTGGTGAGCTGCCTTCTTGAACCGCTGCAGTCCATTTGGGGTAGGTATATCCACAGTCCTGTTAGGAAGGGAGTTCCAGGATTTTGACCCAGTGACAGTGAAGGAACGGCGATATATTTCCAAGTCAGGATGGTGTGTGACCTGGAGGGGAACTTGCAGGTGGTGGTGTTCCATGTATTTGCTGCCCTTGTCCTTCTAGTTGGTAGAGGTCGCAGGTTTGGAAGGTGCTGTCTCAGGAGCCTTGGTGCATTGCTGCAGTGCATCTTGTAGACGGTACACACTGCTGCCACTGTGCGTCGGTGGTGGAGGGAGTGAATGTTTGTAGATGGTGTGCCAATCAAGCGGGCTGCTTTGTCCTGGATGGAGTCGAGCTTCTGTAGTGTTGGAGCTGCACCCATCCAGGCAAGTGGAGAGTATTCCATCACACTCCTGACTTGTGCCTTGTAGATGGTGGACAGGCTTTGGGGAGTCAGGAGGTGAGTTACTCGCCTCAGGATTCCTAGCCTCTGACCTGCTCTTGTAGCCACGGTATTTATATGGCTACTCCAGTTCAGTTTCTGGTCAATGGTAACCCCTAGGATGTTGATAGTGGGGGAATTCAGCGATGGTAATGCTGTTAAATGTCATGGGGAGATGGTTAGATTCTCTCTTGTTGGAGATGGTCATTGCCTGGCATTTGTGTGGGGCGAATGTTACTTGCCAGTTATCAGCCCAAGCCTGGATATTGTCCAGGTCTTGCTGCATTTCTACACGGACTACTTCAGTATCTGAGGAGTCATGAATGGTGCTGAATATTGTGTAATCATCTGCGAACATCCCCATTTCTGACCTTATGATTGAAGGAAGGTCATTGATGAAGCAGCTGAAGATGGTTGGGCCTAGGACACTATCCTGAGGAACTCCTACAGTGATATCCTGGAGCTCAGATGATTGACCTCAAACAACCACAACCATCTTCCTTTGCACTAGGTATGACTCCAGCCAGCGGAGGGTTTCCCACCTGATTCCCAATGACCTCAGTTTTGCTAGGGCTCCTTGATGCCATACTCAGTCAAATGCTGCCTTGATGTCAAGGGCAGTCACTCTCACTGCACCTCTTCAGTTCAGCCCTTTTGTCCATGTTTGAACCAAGGCTGTAATGAGGTCAGGAGCTGAGTGGCCCTGGCAGAACCCAAACTGAGCGTCACTGAGCAGGTTATTGCTCAACGTGTTGCTTGATGGTACTGTTGATGACACCTTCCATCACTTTACTGATGATAGAGAGTAGGCTGATGGGGCGGTAATTGGCCGGGTTGGATTTGTCCTGATTTTTGTGTACAGGACATACCTGGGCAATTTTCCACATTGCAGGGTAGATGCCAGTGTTGTAGCTGTACTGGAACAGCTTGGCTAGGGGCGCGGCAAGTTCTGGAGCACAGGTCTTCAGTACTATTGCTGGAATATTGTCAGGGCCCATAGCTTTTGCAGTATCCAGTGCCTTCAGTCATTTCTTGATATCACGTGGAGTGAATCGAATTGGCTGAAGTCTGGCATCTGTGATGCTGGGGACTTCAGGAGGAGGCCGAGATGGATCATCAACTCGGCACTTCTGGCTGAACATTGTTGTAAATGCTTCAGTCTTATCTTTCGCACTGATGTGCTGGGCTCCCCCATCATTGAGGATGGGGATATTTGAGGAGCCACCTCCTCCAGTTAGTTGTTTAATTGTCCACACCATTCACGGCTGGATGTGGCAGGACTGCAGAGCTTAGATCTGATCCGTTGGTTATGGGATCACTTAGCTCTGTCTATCGCATGCTGCTTCTGCAGTTTGGCACGCAGATAGTCCTGTGTTGTAGCTTCACCAGGTTTAGAGGTATGCCTGGTGCTGCTCCTGTCATGCCCTCCTGCACTCTTCTTTGAACCAGGGTTGGTATCCTGGCTTGATGGTAATGGTAGAGTGGGGGATATGCCGGGTCATGAGGTTACAGATTGTGGTTGAGTACAATTCTGCTGCTGCTGATGGCCCACAGCGCTTCATGGATGCCCAGTTTTGCAATGCTAGATCTGTTCGAAATCTATCCCATTTAGCACGGTGATAGTGCCACACAACACGATGGACGGTATCCTCAATGTGATGGCGGGACTTCGTCTCCACAAGGACTGTGCGGTGGTCACTCCTACCAATACAGTCATGGACAGAAGCATCTGCAGCAGGCAGATTGGTGAGGACAAGGTCAAGTATGTTTTTCCCTCGTGTTGGTTCCCCCACCACCTGCCGCAGACCCAGTCTAGCAGCTATGTCCTTTAGGACTCGGCCAGCTCGGTCAGTAGTGGTGCTACCGAGCCACCCTTGGTGATGGACATTGAAGTCCCCCACCCAGAGTATATTTTGTGTCCTTGCCACCTTCAGTGCTTCCTCCAAGTGCTGTTCAACATGGTGGAGTACTGAGTCATCAGCTGAGGGAGGGCGGTAGGTGGTAATCAGTAGGAGGTTACCTTGCCCATGTTTGACCTGATGCCATGAGACTTCATGGGGTCCGGAGTCGATGTTGAAGACTCCCAGGGCAACTCCCTCCCTACTGTATACCACTGTGCCACCACCTCTGCTGGGTCTGTCCTGCCGGTGGGACAGGACATACCCAGGGATAGTGATTGCAGTGTCTGGGACGTTGTCTGTAAGGTATGATTCCATGAGTATGACTATGTCAGGCTGTTGCTTGACTAGTCTGTGGGACAGCTCTCCAAACTTTGGCACAAGCCCCCAGATGTTAGTAAGGAGGACTTTGCAGGGTCGACAGGGCTGGGTTTGCTGTTGTCGTTTCCGGTGCCTAGGTCGATGCTGGGTGGTCCGTCCAGTTTCATTCCTTTGTATTAACTTCGTAGCAGTTAGCTACAACTGAGTGGCTTGCTAGGCCATTTCAGAGGGCATGTAAGAGTTAACCACATTGCTGTGGGTCTGGAGTCACATGTAGGCCAGACCAGGTAAGGACAGCAGATTTCCTTCCCTAAAGGACACGAGTGAACCAGATGGGTTTTTACAACAATCGACAATGGTTTCATGGTCATCATTAGACTAGCTTTTAATTCCAGATTTATTAATTAAATTCAAATTCCACCTTCTGCTGTGGTGGTATTCGAACCCATGTCCCCAGAGAAATACCCTGGGTCTCTGGGTTACTAGTCCAGTGATAATACCATTATGCCACCGCCTACCCTGGGTGGTGGGTGGGTGGTGTTACTCTCACTGTCCCAAACATTAACCCTTTCAGACCCTTATACTACAAGAAAGAGCAGTGAATTAAAACTAATACAAGAGCAAAATACTGTGGATGCTGGAAATCTGAAATAAAAACAGAAAATGGTGGTAATACTCAGCAGGTCGGGCAGCAACTGTTTAAAGAGAAGCAGAGTTGACATTTCAGGTTGCTAACCCTTCGTCAAAACTTTCATTCAACGTTGACTATGTACACACATCTCAATTATGTGGATATACACACACACCTCTTATACATGTATACATCTTGCAGAACATATAGACACAGCTGAATTTATACATTTTCACAGGTCTTATACATATTTGTAATCCACATTCCTACCTCTACACGCCAGAGATTTAAGACAGAGCAGGAGAAATGTTTTTACACAGATAGTTGTGAGGTTGCAGAATGCACTGCTGGAGTTAGTGAGTGAAGCAGATACCATGTGAACATTTAAGTGTCGGTTAGATGGTTGAAGGCAAAGGGATCAAAAGGATATGTGCATATCAGATTAGGACTACTGCTAGCATGCAGGATAAACACCAGCACAAATTAGTTGGGCCAAATAGCATGTGATAATTTCTGTGTTAAAAATATACACATGAACATTCAGATACACACATATCCATAGATCAATGATGCATAGACATATCTGTAAAGAGTGATGGGGAGAGACAGAACAGTGCAGGGAAAGAGAGGGGGTGGAGAAAGCAGAAGAGGGAGACAGGGAAATGGACAGTTGAGGGGAAGAGGAGGAGGACAGAGCAGGGGGAGGTGATTCAGGAGAAGGAGTAACAAAAGACAATGAGTTGGGCTCGATATCTGAAAGATGGAATTGGAAGAAGGGCACCTGGTATTGAACATAATGCATGATCAGTGCAGTTGAGAGCAAAGCATCTAATCTCTGCAGAATGTTGGTGAAGGAGCTCAGCCACTATCTCTGTTCAGTGGGGCGTATGATGAAGGTGGAAGCGATGTCTCAACAGTTAAGTTAGGAGGATAGGAACTGATATCAGCCTGTATCACTGCTCAATGATATGGAAGGAAGCAATATCTGATCAGTTGGGTATGGAGGATTGCGGGGGTGGGAAATGGTCACAAGTTCCTTCTGAGAAGTTAATTTTCCTTACAGATTCATTCTGCTTGCTTGGACATACCTTATATGCAGGGTACTACAATTTTTTTTTTAACATGACAGCTTTCATCTGTATTGCTCAGTGTTCAATAAGGGAATGTTAAGGATGCTGCATTGTAAATCAATTTATTATGTTGTTACATTCACATCCTCACCTACTGATGTAGCATCTTTGGTATCTTGACACTACTCACGATTAATATATTAATCTATTAATCTATAATAAATTTCTGTCATCTTTGAACTCAATTTGAACCAATTCTGTCTACATTATTGTTTTGGCTTTGTTAGAAACAATAGTAATGTAAAAACATTAACAGCAGCTTATATTTATATAGCACCTTTAATGTAGTAAAACGTTCCTGGCTACCATTCCACAACCAAGCTCCTCTAACCTTGTTGGGCACCTCCCAGTCCCCTTTGCTCTCCTCCTCAACTTATATCTCCTCCAGCCACTGCTAATAATAATTCTCCATTTTCATTTTTCCTGGAACATACCCCTCTTGTTTCCCAGCCCTACTTGATTCTATTTCTCTGCAACAACTCCACAGAATTCTTTTCAGCCATTGTAGGTATCTTTTTGCCATCACTGTCTCTCCCAAAACTTCAAACTGTTATGACCGCCCAGGACAAAGCCCCCAATCAAAATATATGATTCTGATTGCGGTGGGAGCAACGCACTGTCAATTCAGTCCCATCGCTCCACAGGTTGAATTATATATCTTTAAGCTTTCCAAATCGACGAAAGAAGCAGCCAAATTGAAACAATCTAGAAACCCTCAAATGAGGTGAACCAAACCAGGTATCTTTAGATAACAACAAATTTATTTTTTAAAAAATCTTAAACACTACTAAGATAAAGCAGTATCTGAAGACTTTATAAATTCTTATTTAAAAAAATGAACTCCCGCATTCGCAAACATATACTCGAACTAACAGTAGTTTAGTTTTTAATTAGCTGCACGAAAAAATAGAAAAAAAAGTAAAGTCTTTGCAGATTATGCTTCCGATGAATGGTTTTCTGACACAAAACAGTCAAAGTTCACTTGCAGTCTTCCAAGGTCCGATGAATCCAAAGATCTTTCCAGAGATAGGAATTCAGCAGTTCAGTTCAGCAGTTCTAGTATTAAACTCTTCTTTTTCCAGCAATGAACACAGTAGATCAATAATTTGTTATTTCTTTAATCTGACTTGATGCTTTTTTTAGAATTTTGAGAGAGAAACTACACAAATTGACTTGGAGAGCTCTCCTTTCTTCCTTCACATGCTGGCACAGCTGTCCACCTCTGCAAAACCAGTTTTTGCTAGCCTGTTTCAAAGTCAAAATTGATACATTGAATGTCTGTTCTCTGTCTCTTTTTGGCTGTAACTTAGCAATCAGAATGCACTTTCGCTTACAGTCTTTGGGGCTTGCTACCTTAACGAAGTACTGATCTTTTACAGCCTTAAAGGCGCATTGCAATATTTCCCGAGGAAACAAAACAGGATCGTGACACAAACCTAAATACCTCAACTACCTCTTTTTTTGCTAGTGCTCGCTATTATAAGAAGCTCCCTTAGCATTGCTCTCTTTCCCTTCAAAATCAATCCTCTTAAAAATCCCTCTGTCTAATTTCCCTTCCCTCTCTACTATCATTCTCATCTCTCCAAAAACTTCCTTTATGAATCCTTTCAATCCAGTTTCTGCTCTGGCCACAGTCCTGAGACTGCCTTATTCAAAGAGACCAATGACATCTTCTGTGAATGTGACCAAAGCACATTATTCTTCCTTGCTCAATTGAACCTATTTGTGATATTCATCATGATCGATCATTCCATCCTTTCCTCCATGGTCCACATCCTGGGAACTGTCCTCACTTGGTTGCACTTCTACCTATCTCAACATAGCCAGCACATCTCTAACAATGTCTTCTACTCTAAGTAAACAAATCTAGGTAATTGTACTGACTTACAAAGTGGTGAGATGAATCAGAGGACCGAGGTTAGGGTTCAAGGTCAGTGAATTGCTTTCTGATTTTGTTGTATTCTTTCCTGGGATGTGGACATTGCTGGCAAGGCCAGCATTTGTTGCCCATCCCTGATTGCCCTTAACAACTGAGTGGCTTGCTAGGCCATTTCAGAGGGTAGTTAAGAGTGAACCACATTGCTGTGGGCCTGGAGTCTCATGTAGGCCAGACCAGATAAGAAAGGACAGTAGATTTTCTTCCCTATGGGTCATGAGTGAACCAGATGGGTTTTTATGACAATTGATGGTAGTTTCATGGCACCATTACTAAGACTAGCTTTCAATTTGAGATTTTTGTTAATTAACTGAAATTATGAATTAATTGAATTTAGATTCCACCAGCTGCTGTGGTGGGATTTGAACTCGTGTCCCCAGGACATTAGTCTGGGCCTCTGGATTACTAGTCCAGTGACATTACCACTATGCCACCATCTCTCCTGATACATTTGTAATAAAGCATGACATTTTGAGGTACAAGGGTTTTAATTTTTCTTCTGGTAATTCACTGTCAAACTGGTAACACTAAACTTTAACACAGGGGCTAAAGCTGTACAACATCATGTAGTGCTATATGGCTTCAGCTCCTCCGTAACCATGACCGTTTTCACTATTTCACTGATGCTTGTTGCCTCTACTATAATCAGCTTACCTGTCGTATAATAATTTTTATAAATTATCAACTCCATTATATGAAAACAGCAAATATTTTCTCCATATTTTGTGCATGAATTCAGTATCTCAGTTCTGGCAATTTTCACAATCCACTTAAGCTTCATTATTACAGTATTACATTTATTACCTCACATTCATTTTGCATTACTAATATAGGATGCGAGTTCATGTACAGAGTTCTCCAAACATTGAGATCCCAGTTTTATCTGTGCAACCAAAAGGAGGAAGTGACTTGAGACCAGGTGCTCCCTAACAGACAGCAAAGGAACATTCCAGGACAATTCAGCCTAAACTGCACCCACTTAGCTCATAGCAATCAACTCACGATCCTTGGCAGAGGCCTTGGAGCTGGTTGCCTGCCAACCATCGCAGCTCACTAATGGTGAGTGATGAAATTTAAAGACAAAATGGAGGAGAAAGTAACAGTGGAAATAGTTTCTCTTTTGTCTGTGACATATTGTTATTTTCAGGCCACTTGTTTATTTATAGAGAAAACAGTCACTGAAGGATTCCTCTGTAATGATCATGTGATGTCCATTCCACGGGAGAGAAATAAACCAGATGTGCTCCAATGATGTCAGCCAGTAGAATAGCACAGGGAATTCCACTATCTGTTTTATATCTGAGCTGACCTGAGCTGTTATGTTCCGAAACCAGTTGTGCGATTATAACAAGTCAACATGGTTTTACTAAAGGGAAATCCTGTTTGACAAAACTTATTAGAGTTTTTGAAGATGTAACTAGTAGGGTAGATAAAGGGGAACCAGTAGATGTAGTATACCTAGATTTCCAAAAGGCATTCGATAAGGTGCCACACAAATCTCATTGAAACATAGAAGATTCTGAAGGGGCTAGGTAGGGTAGACACTGAGAGATTGTTTCCGCTGGTCGGGTAATCCAAAACATGGGGGCACAGTCTCAGAATAAGAGGCCGATTATTTAGGACTTCATTCAAAGGTTTGTGAATCTTTGGAATTCTCTGCTCCAGAGGGTTGTGGATGTTCCATCATCGAATGCAGTTAAGGATAGGATAGACAGATTTTTGGTCTCTCAGGGAATCAAAGGATATGGGGAGCAGGTGGGAAAGTGGAGTTGAAGCCTAAGATCAGTCAGGATTGTATTGAATGGCGGAGCAGGCTCGAATGGCCATATGATCTGTTCCTGCTCCTATTTCTTATGTTTTTGTGTAGGGCCTTGATTGCAAAATTCAGGTGCAAATGGACAGAGTGTACACTGCACACACTCCACAGTTGAGCCAGGCATGAAACAGCCAAACCAGCAATCCTTGAAGAGACTGCCAACTTTGTGCCTGCTTTGGGCACAAATTGAATTTTTCCCCTGGTCTTTTGAAAACATTAACAATTTACTGGCCGAATACTCCATCTTCAATGTAAATATCATCCCGGATTCAAAGTGTTCCCTCTTCTGGAAATACTTAGTAGGTCTGGCAGCAACTGTGGAGAGAGAAATAGGGTTAATGTTTCAGGTCTGTGACCTTTCATCATTTGTGTTTAGTAGTTTAGCCTGCTACAAAAAATATCTTGTGTGGCAGATATGGGAGTTAAATTTCCATCCACTCATGTTTCCTATGGGTAGTGCAGTGGGGCAGGGTGGGATACAACTTACCCCTCCTGTTCTGACCTACAATGACCTAATCTTATTTTCCTAGGTTGGGGTAATTTAAGTGTGTATGGCAGACTGCCAACTCTCTTCAATGGAAGCTTGTTTTTGTGAGAGATGGAAATCTCACTGCATTGTTCACTCTCGTTAGCAGCTGAAACGAGTGGGAGAAATTTAAAGGGAGCAACATGCGCCCAAAATGTGCTAGGTTCATATTTATAATTGGTTTTGTAACAGCCCAGCCACACAAGATGGGCAGGTGGAGGAGCAGGATTAAGTAGGCCTGACCAAATCCCCACATGGCGTAAACCTATTAGAGTCCATTCCACCTGCCTCACAGCACCCTACCACTTCCTCCTTACAAGCGTTCCTTTCCATCATCAGAGCAAAGGCAAGAATAGGGAGAATCCATCAAAGACCTAAGTCTGACCCCCTCGCTATGGACAATTTGATAGGCAGTTGCCAAAATCGGAGGGGAAAATCTCAGCTGCAATTTTTAGTGGGGAAAATTTAGTCAAAGTCCCCCCTGTCCCATTTTCCTTAAATGCCCAAATCTGCCTATCTTCAGGATGTAATATGGAATAAAATCTGTCCCCATCTAGTTACCTTGTAAAGAGATAAGAAATAATAGAATTCTATCCATTGTCCAATAGAAGTAGGCATCCATCCATCTCGGAAGATGATAGACTGTGTCCGGGGTATATGTCACTTCTGAATCGAACATCGCCTGTTTTAGCTGTAGAGGTAAATTCCACCATTCAATTCAATCGTGCTGATCTTAGGCTTCAACTCCAATTTCCCACATTCTTCCCATATCCCTTGATTTCCCTGAAAGACCAAAAATCTGTTTATCTCAGCCCAACGATGGAGCATCCACAACCCTCTGGAGTAGAGATTATGCATTATGTTAATTGATTTGTCCCACTATGTGTCACAGACCTGAAAAGTTAACTCTGTTTCCCTCTCCACAGATACTGCCAGACCTGTTGAGTATTTCCAGCACTTTGTTTTTTTTCAAATTTCCAGCATCCGCAGTATATTGCTTTTATTATAGTTTCTGTAATCTCTCCTCGTAATTTAACCTTTGGGGTCCAGGCCTCACAGCTCCAGTGATCCGGGTTCGATTCTGGGTACTGCCTGTGTGGAGTTTGCAAGTTCTCCCTGTGTCTGCGTGGGTTTCCTCCAGGTGCTCCGGTTTCCTCCCACATGCCAAAGACTTGCAGGTTGATAGGTAAATTGGCCATTATAAATTGCCCCTAGTATAGGTAGGCTTGGCCATGTGAGCCGCATGGAAGATGGCAGGATCCCCAAAGACACATTGTACAGCGAGCTCGCCACTGGTATCAGACCCACCGGCCGTCCATGTCTCCGCTATAAAGACGTCTGCAAACGCGACATGAAATCGTGTGACATTGATCACAAGTCGTGGGAGTCAGTTGCCAGCATTCGCCAGAGCTGGCGGGCAGCCATAAAGACAGGGCTAAATTGTGGCGAGTCGAAGAGACTTAATACTTGGCAGGAAAAAAGACAGAGGCGCAAGGGGAGAGCCAACTGTCCAACAGCCCCGACAAACAAATTTCTCTGCAGCACCTGTGGAAGAGCCTGTCACTCCAGAATTGGCCTTTATAGCCACTCCAGGCGCTGCTTCACAAACCACTGACCACCTCCAGGCGCGTATCCATTGTCTCTCGAGATAAGGAAGCCCAAAAGAAAAGAAAGAAAGAATAGGTAGGTGGTAGGGAAATATAGGGACAGGTGGGGATGTGGTAGGAATATGGAATTAGTGTAGGATTAGTATAAAAAGGGTGTTTAATGGTCGGCATAGACTCGGTGGGCTGAAGGGCCTGTCTCAGTGCTGTATCTCTAAATAAAATAAATAAAGTATCATTTTGGTAAATCTATGCTGCACTCATTCCAAGGCCAATATTTCTTTCCGAAGATGTAGTGCCCAGAACTGCTCACGTAATTGCAGATGTTGTCGAACCAGAGAAAGCTCACTGCGTCCTCCGGGAGGTGGGCGACAGCTTCGAGCGCCAGTACCAGCAGGAATTTGCCGACATTGCGCTGCAGATGTGCTGCATTAGAGAACCTGAAGGAAGTCAGGTACAACAAAGGCAAGGTCTCCTTCCATGCTGTACAGTGGGGGACACTGATATTGAGGAGGCCGTGCAGGCTGTGGGCTGGCCTGCTCGCCAGGATCACGATCCACTTGTTGACGAAAACGATGCAGATGGAAGCGAACAGGTTCACCGAGAGTCCGATTTACCTGATGAGGTCCTTTCTTAAGTGCATTACTACTAACCAATTAATGAAGGTACCCCACCAGCATTCAGATCACTAGAGGACAATGGTGGGAGCTGATGAAATGTTCTATTATCTTCACCCCCTTCCTCTACCCCCTCCCCCCCCGCTCCCCCTTCCCAGCTCCCCCCTTGCGCCCCCCCTCCCAGCTCACCCCCCTCGCATCTCCTTCCCCCCCACCCCTTCGTACCCCCTTCCCAGCTCCCCCCTTGCACCATCTTCCCCTCGCACCCCCTTCGGCAACCACGCTCTGCAAGTGGTTCAAGAGTTCACCTACCTAGGCTCAACTATCACCAGTAACCTGTCTCTCGATGCAGAAATCAACAAGCGCATGGGAAAGGCTTCCACTGCTATGTCCAGACTGGCCAAGAGAGTGTGGGAAAATGGCGCACTGACACGGAACACAGAAGTCCGAGTGTATCAAGCCTGTGTCCTCAGTACCTTGCTCTATGGCAGCGAGGCCTGGACAATGTATGTCAGCCAAGAGCGACGTCTCAATTCATTCCATCTTCGCTGCCTCCGGAGAATCCTTGGCATCAGGTGGCAGAACCATATCTCCAACACAGAAGTCCTCGAGGCGGCCAACATCCCCAGCATATACATCCTACTGAGGCAGCGGCGCTTGAGATGGCTTGGCCTTGTGAGCCGCATGGAAAATGGCAGGATCCCCAAGGACACATTGTACAGCGAGCTTGTCACTGGTATCAGACCCACTGGCTGTCCATGTCTCCGCTTTAAAGATGTCTGCAAACGCGACATGAGGTCCTGTGACATTGATCACAAGTCGTGGGAGTCAGTTGCCAGTGATCGCCAGAGCTGGCGGGCAGCCATAAAGGCGGGGCTAAAGTGTGGCGAGTCGAAGAGACCTAGTAGTTGGCAGGAAAAAAGACAGAAGAGCAAGGGGAGAGCCAACTGTGTAACAGCCCCGACAACCAATTTTATCTGCAGCACCTGTGGAAGAGTCTATCACTCTAGAATTGGCCTTTATAGCCACTCCAGGCACTGCTTCATAAACCACTGACCACCTCCAGGCGCTTACCCATTGTCTCCCGAGACAAGGAGGCCAAAGAAGAACTTTATATAGCTGAAGCATAACTTCTACCCTCTATTTCTCTAGATATAATAATTGAGTGCTACTCCAATTAAGAATAAGTTGTTTAAAAAAAATAACTGTTTATCAATTTTTGGATCACAATAGAATATAGGTTTGACAACAAAGTGTTAGCCTCCAAAACCTGAACCATGAGCTTGAAGTCCAGCATTCATTGATTTGAAAACTCGCCATGGGGGAAGATTTCCTCTGTGCAAAATACTTAACAAGATTACAACATTGATTCAGATATGCCACATATTTCCTAATATTTAATAATTATTAATTCTTGGCTAAGCCACTAGATGGAGCCACTCTACATTTTTTTATACTTACATAGGATGTGGGCATCACTGGCAAGGCCAGTATTTGTTGCCCAACCCTAATACCTGAATGGCTTGCTAGGCCATTTCAGAGGGCAGTTAAGAGTCAACCACATTGTTGTGGGTCTGGAGGAGTCACATATGGTCCAGACCAGGTAAAGACAGCAGATTTCCTTTCTCTAAAGTCAACCAGATGATTTTTTATAACAATCGATGATAGCTTCATGACACCATTATTCAGTCTAGCTTCCAGATTTTTCTTAGTTAACTGAATTTACATTCTACCAGCTGTTATGGTAGGATTTGAATCTGTGTCCCCAGGGCATTAGCCTAGGCTACTGGGCCAGTGGCATTACTGCTACACTACCATTTCCTCTGCCTAGCAAAGCAGTCTGCTGAAAGGAAAGGAATGAGCATCAGTGTTATTTCTATTAAAGTGAAGCATGGCAAAATGTGCATGTGGTAGATACATAAAAACAGAAGCCTGGCAATGAGAGGTTGAGGGTTTAAAGTCGCAAAACTGGAAACATGTCCTCATAAATTGTGATTTCAATGGATTTAGTGTTTCAAGAGTGAAATTGGATGAATTAGTGTATATACAGTAACTTAAAATTTTGGGGCATGAGGGAAAAAGTACAATTCAGCTTATTTCTAAATAGTATTGTTTACATCTACACATTGATAAAGTAGCAAAGTAAACAGCAGCAGATAATTTACACACATCACCAGTAGGCAAAGATCCCAAAAGAAGCATTGTTACCTTCAAGACACTTGAAGCAGAAAAGTACTTAATCACTGTATTGCAATCACATCATCATATCTCGGGAGCTATATCTACTTACTTTTTTATATCTTTCTTAACATCTTCAGAAATATTCTCATTTTAGCATATACAGCAATTAGATTTGGACTTAGGAATAAGTAACTCAGTCTCAAAATTTGCAGCTGATGCCAAAAAGGAGGGTATAGCTAACACTGAAGGAGAATGCAACATAAGACATTTGAAAACTTGCTTTCTGTTCAGTTAAGTGGCAAATTAACTTTAGCACAGATAAATGTGAGGTGATGCACTTTGATAGGCAAGCAGAGTTATCACCTACACCTTAGAAAATAATAAACTGAATAGGGTAGAAGAGCAAAGGGATCTAGGGCCATCCGAGCTCATCACAAGATTGCAGTGTGCAGGCAAGCTGGAGAAAGTGGAGGCTGAATCCAGGAGCTGGCCATAGGCAAATGCAAGTGGCTGCAGCTGTTTCAGTTGCTTAAGGTAATACTGATGGATCCATGCCATCCAGACTGTCATGAGCAGAGCTATGGAGGTTCTGCAGCAGTGTGAAGACCGTACCTCTGGAGTTCAGGTTGAAGGGGAACTGCTATCAGATGAGAATTGATGGCTGCATCTAGAAAGAAAGAAGCTGGAGATCTACCCAAGGAAGTTCAGAGCTTTGAAGAACCTTTTGGCTGTAATTTGTACCATATCTGTTGAATGGACTGTCCAGTAAATCTGTGAGATCTATCTTTGTTCTATCTGATTGTTAATGTGTAATTTGTAATGTATATCGACCATGAATTGTCTGTTAATTCATGTTTAATTTATGTTGATTTTGGTTTGATTATCAAAGTAAAAGTTATAAAAGTGAAATCTTGTCCATTTGTTTTTTTTATTGGGGTCGTTCGGTAAATTTGGTTCTTTTGCTTTGTTGATCTCCACGGGAATCAAAACAAGCACATGAGAGAAAAGGAATAGAAGGAAAGGATGAGACGAGGTAGATGGAATGGGAGGAGGCTTATAAAGGATGAACACCAGTGCAGACCAGTTGAGTCAACTGGTCTGTTTCTGTGCTGAATATTCTAATGTAATTCAACTGTTTCCCAGTCACTATCATAATACACATTCCAGTGTTTTTTACACTTTACAAAGAATTGAGTGAGCCTGAGGAATTCCTCTTGATGTCATTAGTGATGATTTTCCTGACTCCCTCTGCCTTGGCGTTGACAAGAGAAATGAACCTGAAAGGCACTGCTCCCATCCAGGCCCAACAGTGGTGGCATTTCCTGTCCCAGACTATTTACAGTGGCTGGGCAGAGTTCAGGTATAGGCCCATCTCTTGATTGGGCTGTAAACCCTAAACCCACGAGGAAATGCAGGTACCTAAAATGCCTCCAACTGTGATCCTGACTTTGCAAAGATCAGGGCCTTAGAAACCTTCAAGGGTTGGGGGTGGTGCGGTTTCAAAGAAATTTTATTGCTCACCTCCACAAAACTCAAAAAAATACCAGGCAAATGTAAAAGCACAGAGACTCAGTGAAACAAGTCCCATCTGGACCCATCAGTGAGGTCAGGGAAATCCACTCCAATATCCCATCAAAATACATGCAAATAAACTGAATATCAATATAGGAAAATAAGGTCATAATTCTGGCTCCTTATTACCAGAGAATTAAAACCTAAGAATATGGTAGTGTACAAAAGCCTCAACTCATTTTAATAATATTCCTTTATCTGCAATTCTAAGAGGTTGACTCCCTGTTTATTTTAAACAGTAATATCTTTTGAAATAGTGGACAAAGGCCTATCATTGAATGTGTTAATGGTAAACTAATCTAGGCTTGTAACTTGGATGCTATTTAAGAGATTATGCACAATGTTATTTGATCAAGTTTTGTACCACAAAAGCACATATTTGCTATTGCTTGATGTTTCTCTCTACTTGTACCAGTTCAATTGCATTACAGTTTCAATGTAGCAATAATTTATTTACTCTTGTATGTTTTATTTTCCTTTTTTATGGAAATGAATAAGAATCATTCCTGATGTTAACCATTGAAGGCAGAGCCTTGGCCCAACAATTAAGTATTTTTTCCCTAAACCCCTCTGCCTTACTACTGCTCTTCCTGCTTTTTGGTTACCTTTCCTATCTCCTGTACTCCTACTTCTTCTTCTCTGTGAAGCCCCTTTGGCTATTTGTTCTTTTAACGATATGATATAAATGCTGATTGCCAGCTCAGCCATAGAAAATGACCTAATTACGAATACCTGTACATTTATAGAAGGCTTGGAGGAAACTATGTAGCCTTAAATAAACAAAAGAGTTAAGAAAATACCAATCATATCTGCAACAGTTCTTCCTGCCGGAACTATACAATATCTCAATGTAAAAATGGATTGAGATATGAACAGAAAATGCTAGAAATTCTCGTTATGCCCCCTCTCCCCATCACCACCACCACCCCCCCCCCCCCCCCCCCCCCCACAGGAGCAGGCTGGTAGCGGTGGGGGGCCGTAAAATTGAGTGGGAGGCCGGGTGGCCATTCCTGATGCCTTCCCCCCACCCCCACACTGCAAATTTACCAGGGGTGGGGGCGGTGAAAAACGGCCTGCCTGGCCCAGGCCAATCAAGGCCCTTAAATGGCCAATTAACTGCCACTTAAGGGCTTCCTCCCACCGCCGCTGGTGTTTTACCAGCGGTCGCCTCAGCCCCCAGAAGACCACCAGGTAAAATCTGGCGGCCTCCTTGCGGGCTGGTGGTGGGCCTTCCTAATCGGGCACTCTGTGCCCCCAAAGCCCCAATGCCCCACTGAAATAAAGTCCTCCCCTTTCCCAACCAACACCCCTTCCCTCGCTGGGGCCCAGACGATTGTCTCTGGCGAGGCCCCAAAAACTTACCTTTGTTCCAGGGCTGGCGTCCATGAGCCTTTTGTGGCTGGGTGCAGTCCCAAAAATGGCCTCCCGCCGAATGAAATATTCTGGCCACTCAACCTGAAAAGTTGGGCGAGATTTTACCAGCCCCCGGGTGGCAGACTAGGAGGCGGGGCAACCGGTAAAATGCCAAGGAGCCCCGTCAGGAGGACTCCCCGATGCAGTCCCGCCGCCAGGCCATTTTACCAGCAGCAGGAACGGCAGTAGCTCGGCCGCCTGCCAACCACAGGCGGGCGACCAATTTATCCAATTAAAGGCCCAATTAAGGGCCATTTCTCCAGGCAATCGGCATTTTGCAGAGCCTAGCAGCCGTACCCCCCAACACCACCACCCCCCCCCCCCCCAACCCTCCCCCGGCCATGTGGGGAGGCCACTAGCTGCCTGGAGGCAGCCTCTCAGCAGCTTCCCGGGAGGGGGTGGGTTGGGGGAGAACCATCATATCCAGAGGCTCCTTGGTGGCACTATCGAGGCTGCAGAGCTGCTGGCCCTCTGATTGGGCCAGCTGCATGGACAGCCAGCCTGCCATCCTTAATTGGACAGTGGGCCTGGCAGTGGCTGACTAAGAGGTTGCTGCTGGGAGTATTGCTGCCGCAGTCCCACTGCCCAATCACACGGGCTCAGGACACTGCCGAGGAAATCCCAGTGATTAACTGTTTCCCTTTTGACAGATGCTGCCTGACCTACTGAATATGTTCTCTTTATATTTCAGCTTTCCAACATATTGGGAGCACTGGGTATGCACAGTGTTACTCACAACCTTGAGAGGCCCTTCACTCTTGTTTCTAACTTGTAAAAGAAAACACGTATTCAGTGGATTTTTTTTTCTGTAGTGCAGTAGTTTCAGGGTGGGAACATCTGCATTTCAGTCCAACAAGTAAAGGCCGGCTCTGGTCTGCAAATGAAACCCGACCCAGGCCCGACAGAACCACGTCCGACCCGAGCCCGACCTAAGCCTGACCCGGCCCAAGTCCTTTCATTTTTCCCGCGCCCGACCCAACCATCAGTTAGCTGAGCTTCCGTTTTTCACTTTTTTGCTTATCTGCACAAGCTTAAAAAAACTGTAACTAAACAACCTTTCAAGTCAAAAAAGTGCATTAACATTGGAGCCACATACCAGAGGTGGTGATAGAGTCTGTTCGACCCAGCCCGACCCGACCCGACCCGGAATGTCGGACCCGGAAGAGCGACCCAACCAGACCCAAACCCGACACATGTTGTCAGGTCCCATCGGGTTCAGGTCAGGTAGCCACGCTCTACCAACAAAATTAGAAGCTCTGGAGAAAAATTATTTTATGTTTCTACTTTGCAAGTCCACCTTCACGCACAACTGTGGTAAGTGGCCAAAACCATTCTCTGTCCCAATATATCCCTTTGTCTCTCTGCTCTAATGTATATCTGTGTTTCCTTCCTTCCTTCTACCTCTCTATGTGCATGTGTAGTTGTGAAATGAGGATTGCAGGAGTTTTCACATGCAGGTGCATGAATGAGTGAGCATGTGAGTTTGGAGGAGGAAGAGAATGAGACTGGGAGTATGAGAGAAATGGTTTTACTTATATTTTCATGTTTTGATTTGATTTGGTGTTGTCAACATATCTTCAATAACCTCATGGATGCAGTCTGCAGTTGATCCCTAATGTAAAGGCCGGCTACCCGACCCAAACCTGATGGGACCCGACGACATGTGTCAGGTTTGGGTCGGGTCGTACTTCCGGGTCCGGCATTCGGGCTCGGGTCGGGTTGGGCTGGATCAGACACACTCTCTCACAACCTCAGGTATGTGACTCTAATGTTAATTTACTTTTTGCACTTTAAAGGTGGTTTTGTTACAGTTATTTTAAGCTTGTGCAGGTAAGGAACAAAGTGAGAAACGGAAGGTAAGTTAACTGATGGTCGGGTCGGGTTGGGTCAGGCGCGGGAAAAAATGGAAGGACTTGGGCCGGGTCGGGGTCAGGCTCGGGGTCGGATGGGGTTCTGTCAGGCTTGGGTCGGGTCTCATTTGTAGACCCGAACAGGCCTTTACCCGAATGCAATTTTATGCACTGATTGTTAAAATTCCACCGGGAGCTGGTTATTTCACATAAAAACACGAAGGTGAACAATAAAGGTGGTGCATATTATAATGTAAAATGTAAAAATGATCTGTAACCTTAAACACATATAGTGATATTCTGAAACAGTAAATGAGATGAATGACCAGAAAAATGGTTTGGTGATATTGATAGAGGTATAAATATTAGTCAGAAGAACTTGTCTGCTCTTCTTTAAATTGTGTCACAGAATCTTTTACATGCACAAGAACAGGAGGATGAGGGCTTGTTTCAATATCTGATCTGATAAACAGTAGCTGAACCACTGGCAGAGTTAACGGGTGGAGAGGAGGGGAGGGGGGGGGAATGTGAGGGGCATCATGAGCCATTTAATTATTTTGAGGTTGAACAAACTAGAAGGACTGCTTTCAATTCGTCCCCTCTGTCACCCATCTTTGGCCTCCAAGTTCTGGCAGCATCTCAGTGTGGTTCCTGGCTCAGCCTTCATTCTAGTTATGTCAGCATTTCCCACTTCCCATCTTGGTCCCCTTCTAGCCAAGTCAGCCAAAATATAAATTCAACTCCACCACCCTCCCCAGCCTGCCAAACCTAGCTTTGCCATTGGCTACAAAAAGCAGCACTTTGTCATCACCATATGAACCCAATTAGAAAAGACAGTTATCTTTGTAAACATTAAATACTCTTTCATGGCAGCAGGCACTTTTAGTTTAAGTTCTTTACCTTGGGGGAAAATCTAAAGTTTTCATGTATGCATGCATATTTTAATAGCAATGCAAGTCCTGTGTAATAAGTAAGCAGCCCATTTACTGCACCCCAAAATGTTTTCTCAATGGTATTGGGAGCATATTGGGAAACAAGTGCTCATCAATCTCCTTGAGCTTTGTCAGGAGTTGACCCTGCTACTGACTCTGCCGTATCCACAGTTGCATTGACACCCCGTTCCTAAGTGCTTATTCCCATGTGTACAGTTATTTAATGATTTTTGATTTAGATTTGATTTAGAGATGCAGCACTGAAACAGGCCCTTCGGCCCACCGAGTCTGTGCTGACCATTAACCACCCATTTATACTAATCCTACACTAATCCCATATTCCTACCACATCCTCACCTGTCCCTATATTCCCCTACCACCTACCTACACTAGGGGCAATTTATAATGGCCAATTTACCTATCAACCTGCAAGTCTTTTGGCTGTGGGACGAAACTGGAGCACCCGGAGGAAACCCACGCAGGCACAGGGAGAACTTGCAAACTTCACACAGGCAGGACCCAGAATTGAACCCGGGTCGCTGTGAGGCTGCGGTGCTAACCACTGCGCCACTGTGCCGCCCGTTTAAGTTTTTACTTTATTATGATTTACCCTGTCTTCTCATTATTTTAGCTGTAGGAGCAGTAAGAGCTGTAGGCCTTAGCCCTTCACTTTTCTTTCTCAATAAACAAAAAATAGTTGGTGGTTGAAGTTGTAATGGATTTTTTCAAGAAATGGATATTCTTTTCCTTTACATGGTCCATCTCTGACACTTCCCTTCCCTTCCTCGACTTCTCTGTCTCCATCTCCGTGGATAGGCTGTCTACTAATATTCATTATAAGCCCACTAACTCCCACGGTTACCTTGACTACACTTCTTCACACCCTGCCTCCTGTAGGGACTCCACGTTCCCTCCACAACACCCTGCTCCACTCCTCCATTATCCCCAGCACCTCGTCCGCTTCTCACGGCACCTTCCCATGCAATCGCAGGAGGTATAACACCTGCCCTTTTACCTGCTTTTTCCTTACTATCCAAGTCCCCAAACACTCTTTTCAGGTGAAGCAGCAATTTACTTGTACTTCTTTCAATTTAGTATACTGTGTTCACTGCTCACAATGTGCTCTCCTCTACGTTGGCGAGACCAAACGCAGATTAGGTGGCCGCTTTGCGCAACAGCTCCGCTCAGTTTGAAAGCATGACTCCGAGCTTCCAGTTTCTTGCCATTTCAACACACCCCCCTGCTCTCATGCCCACATATCTGTCCTGGGCTTGCTGCAGTGTTCCAGTGAATATCAATGCAAGCTCGAGGAACAGCATCTCATTTACCAATTAGGCACACTACAGCCTGCCAGACTGAACATTGAGTTCAATCATTTCAGAGCATGACGGGCCCCCCTTTTTATTTTTAGTTATATTTTCTTTTTTTTAATGTTATTTTATTTTAGTTTGTTTCATCATTCATTTTTCTACCATGTGCCTATGCACTGTTTTTTTTCATGTTTGTGCTTTGGGCCAGGGCTTTTCATTTTTCTGTCAATTAACACCCTCTCTGCACTAACACTTTGTCTTTCAGAACACCGTTAACATACCGTTTGCCTTTGCTCCATTCTGGTCAGTTATTCTCTGTCCTATCAACACCTTGCCTTTTGTCATCTCTTGCCCCGCCCCTGCTTTATTTGCTTAAGACCTATTACATTTCTAACCTTCGACAATTCTGATGAAGGGTCACTGACCTGAAACATTAACTCTGCTACTCTCTGCACAGATACTGCCAGACCTGCTAAGTATTTCCAGCACTTTTTGTTTTTATTTCAGATTTCCAGCATCTGCAGTATTTTGCTTTTACTCCTTTGTGCTAAGTTTGACTCTAACCAGTGGCAAGTTGTCTCCCCCAATTCCCATTGACTTCAATTTTGCTAGGGCTCCTTGATGCCACACTCAGTCAAATGTTGCCTTGATATCAAAGGCAGTCACTCTCGCCTCACCTCAGGGATTCAGCTCTTTTGTCCCTGTTTGCACCAAGGCTGTAATGATGTCTGGAGCTGAGTGGCCCTGGCGGAACGCAAACTGAGCATCCACAGGCAGGTTATTGCTGTGTAAGTGGTGCTTGATGGCACTGTTGACGACAGTGTACATCACTTTTGCTGGTGATTAAGAGTAGACTGCTGAGGCAGTAATTGGCTGGATTGGATTTGTCCAGCTTTTTGTGGACAGGACATAACTGGGCAATTTTCCACATTGTTGATAGATGCCAGTGTCGTAGCTGTACTGGAAGCTTGGCTAGGGGCACAGCTAGTTTTGGAGCACAAGTCTTCAGTACTACAGCAGGATGTTGTTAGGGCCCATAGGCTTTTCTGTATCTAGTGCCTTCAACTATTTCTTGATATCACATGGAATGAATTAAATTGGCTGAAGATTGGCATCTGTGATGCTGGGGACCTCAGGAGGAGACTGAGACAGCTCTTCTGGCTGAAGATGGTTGCAAATGCTTCAGCCTTGACTTTTGCATCTATTTTGTAGAATAAAGTCTCTGAAGGCCTGAGAGTTTAAACTGACTATTTTTATTTCAGTTGAAATATGCTATGAAACATTGCACTCTAATACTGAGCCATTAAAGGCAATTTTACTGATGATGAATAGGAACAGGTCACTTTTGATGTTTCAGTCTTCTGTGTCCTCACGACTGTCCAATATATGACGAGATTTAGCAAATCCCACTCTATTGTTTCCCCGGTCAAAAATGGTGTAGAATTTTGCAAGAAAAACATCCCCCAGAATCCAAAGAGGTCCATTCGAGGAATATATATTTATTGCTTGGAATCCATATAGACACACTGAGTGTTCGTTAAACTTGTGTAATGAAAGAACAAAAAGTCATATTGAAAACTTTACAAGCAATAACATAATTTTTATTTATAATAATATTTTGTAATAAAAATAAAATGTGGATTAATCCAGTTGAAAGGGGTACCTTTTTAATATAGTCTTTTGCTTCCAATGTATATGGCACTCCTCCAATAGTGAAAGTCACACTTGGCAGCATGGGTATTTTTTTGCATTCTACCATAATCTGACAATTAAGAAACAGGTTATGGATTAAAGGGTTCACTTGAAACATTGCACACTATTTAAATGACTTGCTTAAGATCTAGGTTCTCTCTGTCTATATATTTGTCAAAGTACCAAAGTGGATGCAGATATAATCCTTGCTAAAATTAATGACCTCAAAACAGATCAGGCTGCTGACCCTGATCATATTCTCCCCAAGTTGCTCAAAAATACACAAATTTGGTTATATCCAAGTTGTTAGAGGGACTCGTTAAAGATATACTGTACAATCACCTCAACAGAGAAGGGTTATCAGGGAAGCTCAGTGTGGCTATTGGAAAAAAAAAGGTCATATTTCACCAATGTCATTAAATTTCTTGTGGAAGTTACAAAGATGGTGGATTTGCCAGGTCGACATTATGTATCTTGATTTTCAAAAAGCCTTTGACAATATTCCGCACATAAGGTTACTAAATGAGGTTGAGTCCTGTGGAAATGGTGGGAAAATTTTGGGTTGGATATGGAACTGGGTGCATTGCTGTAAACAGAAAGAAATTCTTACTGGTAGTGGTTCTATATGGCGACTGGTCACTAGAGGAATCTGGCAGAAATTGATGTTAGGACTATTGGTCTTCACCATCTTTCTCAACAATATGGACAAAGATTACAAAAGAGCTGTCCACAAATTCATGGATGACACAAAGGTATGTGTGTGTAAGGACCTTAGATGAAAAGAATTGATGGCAAGCGAATCTAGATACAATGGCCGGATAGGCCATACTTGTGTAGGGGCAATTTCAGGCACGTGTACACAGTGTAAGGTTGTGTGCTCAAGACTGCTGAGTGGGAGAAGGACCTAGGGTTATAATCCATGAGTCATTGAAGGTCCATAATCAGTGCCACATGGCTGTCATAAAACAAGATTGTTGAGCTAGGACACTACCCCAAGGAAATCCTGCAGTGATGTCCTGGGGCTGAGATGATTGGCCTCCAATAACCGCAACCATCTTGCTTTGTGCTAGGTATGACTCCGCCCGGTAAAGAGTTTCCCCCCTAATTCCCATTGACTTCAATTTTGCTACGACTCATTGATGCTGCATTTGGTCAAATGCTGCCTTGATGTCATTCTCACCTCTGTTACTGGGTTTCAAATTTGTGTTACATTAAAGCAGCAAAAATTTTGACAATCAATTGACAGAATGTAACATAACAGAAATAAATTAACTCTTCTAGGACCTTTCTAGTTGTATGTCTCAATTTCACACAAGGCAGTGTATTTATTCACAGATCCATTAGGAAAGCCAAGATTGACATTTCTGTCATTGTTTGCCATCCCATAAGTAGCCTGATATGTATTCTTGAGTATTTTATACAGAAATGTGATATTCATTGGTTTGACAACAATTGAATTTTTGACTAAAACTCAGAAAATTGATACAATCTGTAGATTCATGGGGATGCCTCAGTTATTATATTAAGTACCCAACACCCATAATCCCAGAAGTAATAAATAATTTCATAACTAGTGTCACCATCTAATTGTAAATCTCCTAAATGTTTCAATGGCGAATTTAATAAAGTACAGATAAATGTTTGACTGATATGTTAATGTGGTAATGTCAGCATTGCAAAATATCATATTTTTCTAACAAAACTCATAAGTTTTGTATTGAGTTGCACAAACATTTAGAACTATATATCCCTATGTCTTTTAAAATTAAATAGGTATGATCAGTTCAACAAATGTCAAATTAAAATTCATACCTCTCCCTTGCCAAGCTGAATTTCAGGAAAATCAGGAAACATATTTCTTATTGAGCTGTAAGGACCAGCTATCAAAGATGTTCCAGTGTCAACTATTGCAGTACATCCCTTGTGACAGATGACAGTGTCTTGATATGTTATACTGGATGGAAAGCATTGCATAATGTAAGTAATCCCTGAATCATAAGCACAGCAGATCAATCTTTACTCATTCAACATGACTGGTAATTCAGATACAGATCTTGATTTCAGATTCCAAATTGATACTGGTGTGCATCATAGGACTGAATTGTAACTCCCAATAGTGGATGGGTTGGTATTGTATCAGAGGTTAAATTTCAAAAAATGTGAAATAGAAATCCAACCTGCCTCAAACCCATCCAATTCTGGTTTTAACTGGGGTGACCAATCCTCTTGTGGGAAACAGGTCCATCATTTAAATATTATAATGAGGCTGCCTGCCTTCATTTTAGCATCATTCTATTATGATCTCATGTCAACTGGGCTTCCCAAACCTCAGGAAACCAAAGCGGTGAAATGAGGATTAGGAGTGTTTCCTCCAGGCCCAACAACCGACCGGGTAAATCACCCCACCATCCATCTCCTCTTTACCCCTCCCACACCATCTGACCCCTACTCAACCACCATCAGACCACTTCCCTCACCCACCACGATTGAGATATGCCCCACCACCACAATTGGTACACCTATCCCCCTGTGATTGGGAGCCCCTAAACTGCAGCACATTGGAGAAACCTGCTGTTCCGGTTTTCCTGACCTTAAGATCGTCCCCATCATGGAACATGCATCCGGACTAAAATTCAGGCCATATTGTTAGACCAACTTGGAGCTAATACGTACGGCCTATATCCAAGGGAAAGATTTGTTTTTGGGAGGAAATGGTACAGCTCAGGATGCGGGCATTACTGGGAAAGCCAGCATTCATTGTCCATTCCTAATTGCCCTTGACAAGGTTGCAGTGACCACTTTCTTGAATATAACTGAGTGGCTTGCTCGGCCATTTCAGAGTGCAGTTATGAATCACCATATTGCCATGGGTCTGGAGTCACATATAGGCCAGACCAGATAAGGATAGAAGATTGTCTCCCCTCAAGGACATTAGTGAACCAGATGCATTTTAAGATAATCTAGTAGTTTCACGGTTACCATTACTGATACTAGCTTTTTATTTGAGATTTATTTAATTAATTGAATTTAAATTCACAAGCTTCCATGCTGGGATTTGAACTCGTGTCTCTGGATTGTTTATCCAGGCCTCTGGATTACTAGTCCAGTAACATAACCAATATGCTACCATAACCTTATTCTGAGTAACGTATCAGAGAAGCCGCTCCATTTGCCATCAAAAAAGATGTACTGAAAGCTATCAAGACTGGGCTAATTAAGATTCACTGTTCCTTTCTGATTTATGACTATATAAATAATCTTAAATTCAGATGCTTTAATTGATTAAAAAGGTTAAATGGCCTTCCTTAATAAGAACAATTCTGGCAGGTTCCGGATAGTATCAACATGCATCAACAAATAAATAGACACTGCACACAACTGCAATACAGATTCTTTATGGTACTGTGCTTTCGCACTCACTTACCTTCGCACTTTTATTTGCCAGTAACCCTCTTGGGAGACATTAACCCAATTAATTGAGCCTGTGTAGCGCGAATGGTCGATGCCTCCCAGCAACAATTCACCACCATTTTCACTATCTGCTTCTCTAGAAAAATAAAAATGCATTTAGCGTACAAATCAAAAAGACTTCGGATGAAAAATGAAACTACAGAATTTCTATATTAGCATGACTCACATTTGCGATATACATTTGTCTCAGAAACTTGTGTTTGTATTATTTTCAAAGCACTTGTCGTCCCTCTCAAAGTTCTGCAGCATTGCACAATTATTTGGTTTAAATTAATAATAGGAGTGTGATTGGCGTTCGTGTACACCATTTATGCTATTACCACTATCGGCAGAGAAGATGGGACTGGTTTGTGGAAACACAACTTGCCAATGTGAAAATTTAAGGGTTCAATTTGGAGAAGAGGTGGCCTAAGACTAAGGAAATAAATTGCAATTGTCATTGCTGTTATTTCCCACAACAAGGTTCCTGTGAGAAAAATATCATTATTCAACATCACAAGTTCACTATTTGTTCCCTTGCAGAGATCAATATATGTGTCTAGCGGTTTGGGGTCCATATGAACACATCATTGTCATTCCTATTATGTTGCATTGATTCCCCTTCCGGCTGTTTTTCTGCAACTTCAGGATCTTAATGCACAGGTGATGTTAGAATTGCCTGCAGCTAAATTTCTTCATCATCCAATACCACTTGGGCTTGTCTTGGGTACATGCAGATGTATGTTTTGGTGTCATTTGTAAAAATCATAAACACCCATAACATATCAGTGTGAATTCTGTTGATATTTGTTCTACGAAGTCCAAAAAAAAATTCAGATGGGTTTTAATCAATTTCGAAAGAAACTCCATACAATAGCTATATGAATGATTATTGTGTATGGCTAAGTGTTTACATTCATATGTAATACAACTTGTATATCTTTACTGCAACTAATGATGGCAACCTTAAAAGCTACGTACACTTTTAAAGTGACAGATTTACCAAAGTTATCAGGGCCACTGGAGCTTATTTTTCCATTTTGTTTCAATGCATGTTATCCTGAAAAGCTTCTGTGGATATAAGCATTAGTAATGGTGATGATCTCCCAGTAGCAGCGTGCCACAATGATCTATTATGGGGAATTCGAGACTTCTCTTTTAATTTTGCAATATCAATTGTCATAGTGTAGTCACAGATTCTGGCCACTAGGTGGCTCTGTAGAGTGATTTCCAAAGCATTTCTCCCAACTCTGTTGCTCTTATTTTTATTAAAAAATTAACATATTCATCAACTATGAGAAATTTGGTAGTATATATAATTTCTGTTTATTTTGTTTGAGATATAAATTAGTGCACTACAAACACTACTGGTTTTATATAGTATGGAGATGCTGTAAAACAAACCTGTTTATTAGGACAGAAAATACAGGTTCTTTCAACAAACCCTGCTGCATCATTCTGTCGAACACTGGAATAGCTCCACCTTCAGCTAAAGAAGGATATCCTAGACCTAAAATACCATCAAAATGTGCTAGAGTAAATGTCGAACCAGGTTCATAGACAGATTCACCAAATTCTTGTCCATTTATAGTAACATTTCCAATCTGTAAAGAATGAAGAGAAAGAATAATAGATGTGCAGTTAGAAGACTGAAATCCAACTCATGTGATGATCTTAATCATGAAAACTGGATGGTATTTTCACTTTCCAGCCTCGCATGTGAAATCTACATTTTATTTTATATAATATATGCTTTTAACGATGTGTTGTTCAAGTCTGAAAAAACATTGAGACCCATAGCTTGCATATCACTGGGTCTATATAATAGTTTGAAGTAACTAACATACTAAAAATTGGTTTAAAAAGATACTTTAATGAAGTTGATGCAAAATGCCATCTTGCTATTTACTCCATTGGCCCTCATGCAGTTTTGAGCTGATATGCAGAATTATGTTCAGACTCTACACAGAATACATGGTAGCAACAGTCTGAGTAGCAAGAGATACTATGGCAATGTCACAATCATTGTGTTGAACAGACCCAAGGTAAATTGGTCTTAGAGAAAATTAATTGAACAGTAAAATAGATAGACTGTAATGAAAAAGTAAGGATAGTAGTTGGTGTTATGACAAGTAAGACAAACTTATGAGAAGGAAAACATATACAAGAAAAATTAAGGGAAATAGAAACAGAAAAAGACTTGCGGGTTGATGGGTAAATTGGCCATTGTAAATTGCCCCTAGTGTAGGGTAGGTGGTAGGAGAATTGAGGGAAGGTGGGATGTGAGAGGGAAAGGGGATTAATGTAGGATTAGTATAAATGGGTGGTTGATGGTCGGCACAGACTCGGTGGGCCGAAGGGCCTGTTTCAGTGCTGCATCTCTCTATGACTATGAGAAAAGGTATAGGTAATAAAAAAATATAGTTGAGTGAAATTGAGTAAGAGGGCTAAAGGAGCATTAGTGTACATTAATGAGACTTCATGGAACTTGTGGAGATGTGGATTGCCATGAATTAACACTAGTTCAATATGCTAGTTTAAATAGGTTAATTTTCTTGATTATCATGTAATGCAGCACTGAGCATATTTGAAGCACTATAGTATTAAGCGGTTCATTCCTGCAGAGGCAAAAACTCCAAAAGCAAGGACATTTTATATTCAATCAACAGCCCCTTCTAATTACCTGTATAAGCATTTTTGGTTGTTTGCAATGGTTCAAAGGCATATGTATTGGTGGGCTATGACACATTATATTAAAAACATTTTGACATATAACATTGGACACATCATTTATTAAACTAAAGTACAGTAGTGAAATCACTGTGGAGATAGGTTTCAATGATCTAACTGTAAACATTCTCCAGTTTAGATTTGTTTTAAATAAAGCCTATCAAAGGAGGATAAAGAAATAGGACTAAGAAAAGACACTCATTTGGGTCACCCTGTTAAGATCTATGTGCAGGTCCCACTCAAACTATGCTATGTTGTAATTACTGAGATTCTGTACAAGTTAACAACGGTTTTAATCATGCTTACTTTGACTTTATCTTTACCCAACACTCCTATGAGTTGCCCAGTGCCATATCGTATGGCAAAAGAGTTTCCTCTGGGAAAATATGATGATGACAAAAATGATTGAAAGCGTTGATGTTGTTCTATATAGAAAGAAGAAACAATTATAATTGGTAGATTAGTATTTTTATTCTATAGGACTAAGGATTGCTGCCTAGTCGATGATACCATTGGCCGGTCAGTTGATCTCAGCCTGGGCAGCAGTAGAGATACTACAAAGAACCTCAGTGTCTTGAGCTAATAAAGGGGGGAAAAAACAGCCAGGGCTATCGCCTTTGATCATTATCCTGTGATTGCTGCTGTAAAGTGGATTTGTATGGACATTGCATGAGGGCAGGATTGGGCTCAGCTAAGATGTCATCCACTGTGAATAACCTGCCAACACTCATGGTCAAGGCTAACACATGAAAGATGCTCACTAAGCCAAGGTACTGGAGGTCTGTTGCACTGTTAGAACTTTCCTCCAGCATAAGTGAGGTCCTTCAAGAGAGGAGAAAGTTAAGGAGAAAGGTTAATTGAAGAAAATCTCCACTTCTTTCTGGATCTTCTCATTGATATCACAGCAGATGAGGGAAGTAATCAGAGTCCACTGTCAAACTCTGTGAAGATTCATAGCAAGAACACCTATACTATGATGTTATTATTGCATTGACCCCCTCATCACCACGTAGGCTATTTCAAAGAATACTTCCAGGTAACTCAGTCCTGACTTTCTTGGCATACGCTAAATTCGCCCCATCAAAAAAAACTGCAGAAAAAGTGATGCCTTCCACTTTTCAGTAAATATTCAGTACAGAAAAATTCAAAATATTCCATAAAATTCATCAGAATATGCTCCATTTTACTGCTAGCTCATTTCTAATTGATAGTGAGCATTATAGCAATTCATTTTAAAACTAATGCAGTATTTTAAAGTATATCAGAAGTAATAACAGGATGTAGTAATAGAAGTTATATGCCTGTCCCAAATTAGCTCAGAGAAATTTCCCAACTTATAAATTTTGCCTTCCCGATCTGGTCCATGCTACTGTTAAGCCAGGTGTGAGTGGGTATATTACCAGTGAAAGAGGACAATGCACAAATCTTCCCAAATACACTCACCTTTCTTCCATGTAGTACATCTTCCTGCTAATAAAAAATATATTTTGTGCGTGCACCTCACGCATAGCATAAGCACACAACGTCCAATATGCAAATTCAAATAAAGAGTACATGAAGCCGCTTGCACAGCATAGCCTCAATAATCAATAGAATTGAAATGCTGAACCTGAATTCCAGCAGAGTCTCAGTATAAACAAGATGAATTTGAGTGCTTTTGTTTTATTGTATTTAAATTTAGCCTTTACCCCAACATCAAGATTTGCTGATTTCAGGGAGGTTTGGGGCAACATGGTCACTTTTTTGCAACAGCAGAGAGGAGGAGAAAGGTGCTCGAGTCTATTATGGTTTTATTCACATGCACAATCTGAACTCTCCTAACCCGAATTCTCAATTGAAATTTCAAAAATTTGGATTTTTGTTTTAATTAGCTAAGGGTATGAAGGGTTAGAGAGCCAAGGCAAGTTGGTGAGGTTAAGATACACATCAGCCATGAGCTAATTGAATGGTAGAACAGGCTCATGCGGCTGAATGGCCTCCTCCTGTTACTAACCAGGAAGAATAGAGAAACAAACAGGGAAGATTCCACAGAAGATTATAATCTTATAAGCAATAGCATGGATCTATCCAAGGTGGAATTTATAAGTTGACAAACAGTCAACAGCTCAGAAAGACTCCAGGATGACCACCCACAAATATAATTGTTTCTATAATAAGCAAACGAAATGTAGACTGAAATTTAACCCCCTCCCTGGGCTCGGAGGCGGGTGGGGGGGGTGCATAAATTTCTGTGGGAGGCGGGTTGTGCCCTGCCCATCGCCTACCCGCCACCGCTGCTATTTTACCAGAAGTAATGGAGGTGTCAAACGGCCCACCCACCACAGGCCAATTGAGGCCCTTGTGGCCAATTAATTGCCACTTAAGGGCCTTTTCCTGCCACTCTGGTCTTTTACCAGCAGCGGATGGACACTTCGGCACCCGAGGAGGCCGTCTAGTAAAACGTGGCAGCCTCCATTGCGGGCTTGGGAGGAGACACTGCTGATTGGGCACCCTGTGCCCCACAGAGGACACCCCACACAGCACAGGTCACCCCCACTATAACTACCTTGCTCTCCGACCCACCCACACCTCGCCGGGACATAGACGATTGTCCCAGTGAGACCCAATCCTCACTTATCTCTTTGAAGGGCTTCTTCTTGCTGGGTGCAGTTGCAGTAGTGGCCACTGCTCCCAGTGGCGCTGCTGGGACTGCGGAGCTGCCGACCTTCTGATTGGCTGGTAGCTTTTAGAGGCAGGACTTCCTGACTCAGAGGGACGGAAGTCCCAACCAAAGCCAATTAGGGGCCTGGGCCACCCAAAATAGCAGCGTGGCTTTCAGTCCTGGCAGAGATGGGCTCTCGATCCCCCGGCTTTTCAGTTAGCGGGCAGGGCCACCGCTTCAACATTAAATTCTGGCTGTAGGGTTGCCATGTATTGTTGGTTTGAAACCATGTGTTTGTAGTGTGTTGGTTATACCAGCAACATACTGCAACTCTATATTTCCATTTTAAATCAAACAGAATTATTTCATCTGATAGAATATGAATTGATGTAACTTTGATTTTACTCACTGCATGCCTCGCTGATGCAGTAGGCTGAAGGCACCCAGAGATTTGATGAGCCAGTGTCAAACACTACAGTAAATGTCTGTGGTGGAGTTCCAATACTAATCTCTCCATAATATTGGGCCTAAATGTTCAAAAACACAACATTAAACCATGGCATCATTTAAAGCATTCACAGTAAATGAAGTATTCCAAAAACCTAAATTCTCTTCCAGGATGCAACTGAGCTACTTCCAGGAGTAGCTCTCCCACGCTGGCTGCATGGGAGTGTTGTGGAAATCATTTATAAATCCTAACTTTAGGTTCCATAATTTACTCCCTATTCACACTCGCCTCTCATTCTCAGATTGACTCAATGGAGCTGACTTTTAACTTGCCGCCTGGGTATAAAACTGGTGTTGAGTATTGGATAAATGGAAATGAAAATCGGGCAGCTGATCTGCAATGACCAGTTTTATGCCCGGGCAGCATTGAAACTCCAACCCCTTATCTCCACACATACTTTTTGGACAAGTACTTATCTCATTAGCCTCAGCTTCCTACTGTGACTGACCTGGTTTGACCCATGGGCCAGCTGCTTTCTACTTTCCTCATGAGTGCCTCTTGAATCCTCACCTCAGACAGGCCTCTATCTATTTTAGAACTACTACTGATCAAACTGAATAGTCCCAGATCTCTTGTTGGAGGGTGAGCAGGAGCAGCTCAGGATTAATTGAAAACAGTAGTAATGCAAGCCAGAGCAGAAATACAGATGATGAGCTGAAGAGAGTGAACCAAATGAAAGTAACATAACTGTGACTTTACAAATTAGAGCTTTGTGAATATTAGACAGTAAGTATAGGGACTTCTGGGGGACAAGTTAAAATTAGACAGTTACTGTAGTGTTGTTCAAACTCTGACAGAAAACAAGTGCAGCTTCAAGGAACCTTTACGGACTGCTGGTTAAGCCAAATGTCGACGAGGTAATTATGAGTGCTGCAGGCCCAATACTTGCTCCATTCAGTTCAAATCAATTTCCAAACTGGGTCCTAAAACAGGTATTAGGCCCCTTATTAGCAGATTCAAGATGCTTAATACCTGTTTTGGGAAACTCTACTCTGTTGGAACCATTATAGAGTTGACATGTTTTTGACATTGCATTGCCTAAATTGGACCTCTGAGGCAGTTTTACACCCAGGAAATGAGTGCAACAAAGTTCGATTTCTCCCGCTATGCTTTGTTTCCAGGGTAGGTTTAGAAAAATTAGACTGCTGGAGGTCAAGACCAAAAAGGGAAATTTAAAAAAATACCTTCATCTGGAGGTGAGAGCAGCAGGACTGCTCTCTCAACTCCTTAGTACTATTGCAGGCTGCAGCTTGCCCTCACTCATCTCCCCTCCTATTCTCCACCCCTTTCTCAGGGTTTACGTTAGATCCACTGCTGGCGAGCCATTGCCAACATTGCAGCATACCACAGGGGCAAACATCCTCTGGAGGCATGATGTGCACCAGCAGCTCACTCAGATTATTAAGATGAGGCCTGAGGATCAATTTCAGGTGGTCCTCAGGTTGGTCTCTTCTGGCATATCCAGTGTGCGTGCCCCCCCCGGTTCAAGCCCAAAAATGGGCGCAGATCAATTTACTTCCCCTTTGAATTCAGGATATTTAGCAATCCTAAATAGCTGCTCAAAATGAGATGATGGCCCTGAGAATATAATTTAGTTAATGCGCAAGATTTTTCTATATTATATATACAGCATCCTGTAAGACTCTGATCTGTACAGTGTGGAATGCAGTCAGGCAGCTCAAGTTGTACATTGCATTCTGCCCATCGACAAAGGAGCTCTGGCATGTACATATTTTTACACATTCACAGATTTCCACTCTCCTGTGGGATGAATTGTTTTCTTAACATATGGCACAAAAATCACTCCTAACATTAGAAATATTGGAAACTAAATTTATAATGTCCCAAGGTCATGGGAACATTTTATGCTTCCTTTACACCAGGCTGGTGTTATACTATGCCTGGTGAGAAACCCAGGTCGCTTGCTCACTAAGCTGGTTCAAATCATAAAATATTTTCTTTAGAAATGTTTCAGCAATTACAGACTAACATTGTCCATGAAAACTGTACAGGTGCAGGGTATTTACAAACTGGAGTGTTATGAAAACAGTATGTACTGGAATTTTACCAAATGGCAGCCCCAGGGCTAAGGGAATAGAGTGGGGCCATGGGACTGATTGGATTGCTCTACAGAGAGCTGGCATGGACTCAATTGGCTGTGCCATAATGATTCTACAACTCTATGACTCTATATTATTCAGTAAACTTTGCTGCCCTGAAGATTGTGAGTTCTAGAGGAATTGAATTTCAAGATTGTCAAGTTCCTTTTATTTATTCACCAAATAGTTCAAATGATGCTTTGCATTTGCTTTCCTGCAACAAGGATTTTCTTTCCTTAACATCCAATTGGCATAAAGAAGGGAGACCTTTCCCTCCTCCCACCAGGTGGGTTTTGACGCCATTTTGAGCTATAGGCTTAACACACAGACAGTAGAGACAGAGCGAGAGACAGGAGCATGGCAGGAGCAGAGGTTTAAAAAGTGCTCCAAAAGCCCAGAATCGGAGACCGTAGACAGAACGAGACAGAGAGGAGCACGGCGGGAGGGGAGCAGGGAAAAATCGAAAAGTGACATCAGAGTGACATCACAACCAACAGAGAAAGCATGGAAACAAATAGCTGCTGGGGTGAGTATACAGGTAAGCTTTTAATTTAATTTAATTTAAATCAAACATAGCATCAAACATCACAGGCAAGCAGGTAGGTGATTGGTTTGGGAAGAAGCTACATGTTTGGTGAGTATCCGGTAAGTGATTAAGGTCCATTCTAATCCTAAAGTTTAAAATAGTAAAGGGACTAGTGGTAAGCTTAATAAAATATATTTTAAAAAGGAAAATAAAATAAATAATTGAATAAAATAATTAAGTAGTTAATTAAAACACATTAAGGATGGCAGGACAGGTGATGTGTCATGGCTGCAGCATATGGGAGCTCCTGGATGCCAGTGCGATCCAGGACAAACATGTCTGCGGTGTTTGTGGCTTGAAGAGTTTCGGCTCAGAGTCACTGAACTGGAGTCCGAGCTGCAGACACTGCAACACATCAGGGAGAGGGAAAGTTACCTGGACATTTTGTACCAGGAGGCAGTCACACCTCTTAGGATAGATCCTTCGTATTTGGTCAGTGGTCAGGGACAGGAGAGTGTGGCTGCAGCTGAGGCAGGTAAGGGGACCCAGAGGGCAGGAGTGCAGGAGCCTCAGCCTTTGCGATTGCCCAACAGGTTTGAGGTTCTTTCAGCTTGTTTGGATGAGAGTGGGGGCTGCAGGGTGGATGAGCAACCTGACCATGGCACCATGGTACAGGAAGCCATTCAAGTGGAGGGAGAAAAAAGGAATGTAGTGGTAGCAGGGGACAGTATAGTGAGGGGGATTGACACTGTTCTCTGCAGCAAAGAGCGAGAGCCCAGACAGCTGTGTTGCCTGCCGGGTACCAGGGTTCGGGACATCTGCTCAGGGCTGGAGAGGAAATTACAGATGGAGGGGGAGGATCCAGTTGTCATGGTCCATGTAGATACCAACGACATAGGCAGGACAAGGAAAGAAGTTCTGCATAGTCAGTATGAGGAACTAGGCGCCAAATTAAGGAGCAGAACCTCAAAGGTAATAATCTCTGGATTATCTGGATTATTACCTGAGCCACGTGCAAATTGGCATAGGGCAAATAAGATTAGAGAAATTAATGCGTGGCTGAAAGACTGGTGTGGTAGAAGTGGATTCCGGTTCGTGGGGCACTGGCACCAGTACTGGGGAAAGTGGTGGCTGTACCGTTGGGACAGTCTACACCTGAACCGTGCTGGGGCCATGTTCTAGCGAGCCGCATAACTAGGGAAGTAGAGAGGGTTTTAAACTGAATAGTGAGGGTAAGGGATCAAATTTGGGAAGATATGGTAAATCAAGGAGTACAGATAAGGCAAGAGAGAAAGGTATGAATATGGGAAATGATAAACAGACTGTGACAGGAAGGAACAGAGCGTACAAATCTAAGAGTAAATCAACAGATAAGGTTAAAGGTTACAAAAATAATAAAAGGACAAAACTAAACGCATGTAGCATTCGAAACAAAACAGATGAACTGAGAGCACAAATAGAAATAAATAAGTTCGATCTGATAGCCATTACAGAGACATGGCTGCAGGACGACATAGATTGGGACCTGAATATTGAAGGGTACATGGCCTGGAAGGACATGAAGCGAAGAAAAGGTGGAGGGGTAGCTCTGTTAATTAATGATAGTATTAGTGCAATAGAGAGGAATGACTGTGCAAAGATGGGAGGCAGGTAAGAAGATTGGACAGAATATAAAAACAGCAAAGAATGACTAAAAGATTGATAAGGAAGGTAAAATTAGAGTACGAGAGAAAGCTAGCAAGAAATATAAAGACAGATAGTAAGAGTTTCTATAGATATTTAAGAAAGAAGTTAACAAAGTGAGCGTTGGTCCTTAGAAAGTGAGTCTGGGGAATTAATAACGGATAATAAGGAGATGGCAGATGAATTGAACAGATATTTTGCATTGGTCTTCACTATTGAGGATACAAGTAACATCCCAGTATTAGCTGTATGTCAGGAAATGGAAGGGAGGGAGGAACGCAAGAAAATTACAATCACCGAGGAAATTGGTACTGAACAAATTGTTGGAGCTACGGGCTGACAAGTCCTCGGGTTCTGATGGACTTCATCCTAGGGTGTTGAAAGAAGTGGTTAGTGAGATAGTTGATGCATTAGTTTTAATTTTCCAAAATCCCCTAGATTTGGGGAAGGTTCCGTTAGATTGGAAAATTGCAAACTTAACTCCTTTATTCAAAAAGGGAGGGAGACAGAAAGCAGGAAACTACAGGCCTGTTAGCTTAACATCTGTCTGAGGGAAAATGTTAGAGGCTATTATTAAAGACGTTTTAGCAGGGCATTTGGAAAAATTCAAGGTAATCAGGCAGATTCAACATGGTTTTGTGAAAGGGAAATCATGTTTAACCAATTTATTGGAGTTCTTTGAGGGAATTACATGTGCTGCAGATAAAGGGGAACCAGTGGATGTATTGTACTTAGATTTCCAGAAGACATCTGATAAGGTGCCATATCAAAGGTTATTGTAGAAAATAAAAGCTCATGGTGTAGGGGTTGACATATTGGCACGAATAGAAGATTGGCTAGCAAACAAGAAACAGAGAGTAGGCATAAATGGGTCATTTTCTGGTTGGCAAGATGTAACGAGTGGTGTGCCACAGGGATCTGTGCTGGGGCCTCAACTTTTTACAATTTATATAAATTACTTGGATGAAGGGACCAAAGGTATGGTTGCTAAATTTGCTGATGACACAAAGATAGGTAGGAAGGTAACTTGTGAAGAGGACAAAAGGGAGCTACAAAGGGATATAGATAGGTTAAGTGAGTGCGCAAAGACCTGGCAAATGGGGTATAATGTGGGAAAGTGTGAAATTGACCACTTTGGCAGAAAGAATAAAAAAGAAGCATATTATCTAAATGATAAGAGATTGCAGACCTCTGAGATGCAGAGGGATCTGGGTGTCCTACTGCATGAATCACAAAAGGTTAGTTTGTAAGTACAGCATGTAATTAGGAAAGCTAATAGAATGTTATTGTTTATCACAAGGGGAATTGAATACAAAAGTAGGGAAGTTAAGCTTCAGCTATACAGGGCCTTGGTGAGACCACATCTGGAGTACAGTATACAGTACTGGTCTCCTTATTTAAGGAAGGGTGTAAATGTGTTGGAGGCAGTACAGAGAAGGTTTACTGAACTAATACCTGGAACGGGCAGGCTGCCTTACGAGGAAAGACTGGACAGACTAGGCTTGTATCTGCTGGAATTTAGAAGTGTAAGAGGCGATTTGATTGAAGCATATAAGATCCTGAAATGTCTTGACAGGGTCGATGTGGAAAAGATGTTTCCCCTTGTGGGAGAATCTAGAACTAGGGGTCAATTTAAAAAGAAGGGGTCACCCATTTAAGACAGAGATGAGGAGAAATTTTTTCTCTCAGAGGGTCATGATTCTTTGGAATTCTCTTCCTCAAAAGGCAGTGGAAGCAGAGTCTGTGAATATTTTTAAGGCAAAGGTAGATAGATTCTTGATAAGCAAAGGGTTGGAAGATTATCGGGATTAGGTGGAAATGTGGAGTAATCAGTTCAGCCATGAATATATTGAATGGCGGAGCAGGTGTGAAGGGCCAAGTGGCCTACGCCTGCTCCTAATTCGTATGTTCATATGTACTAGACTTCAGTCATGAGCTCAGTGGACACCTTGATTCCAGAATTCATATCTCAGGTTTATTTCAGACTCCAATGGCTTTAGCTGACAGCTTCCAGGTACTCCCATCCCTATGTGATATGTGCTCTTGTCAGGTGAGACTGTTCTGGTATCTAGTAACCTAGTTTTAAAAGCAGTTCAAAGCAGACTTCTATTAAACCTCACATTAAAAAAATAAACTGGGTCCAACAACCGCATAGAAATGGTTCTCAAAATATAGTGGCCTTCCCACTGATTTCACATCATACACTACATTTTTCTTTGGGTACTTGATATCATTTCACTTTTGATTGGTTTCTAACATATATTTCATTAGTTAAATGTTTCTAGATTTCTAAACAAATCTGCCATCAAACTTTGTACCAATTCCTTTGAGTGTCAAGCCCAGGTGATATACGATAGCCTTCCTGAGCACATCTCATACCACTGTTAGATTTAGTTCAGCTCCAGAGTTATAGGGACTGGTGGCAGTATCCAAATTGCAGCCTTTAACACGGGGGCCTGGAACTCATTTTTCCTCCAATGTTCTCCGCACAACACAATATAAGTGGGAAGTGCTTAGTGCACCAGGAGCCTATACATTGGTTGTGCACAAAGCTAGTGAAAGGAAATTCCTGATTGACCAATTTATTAGAGTTCTTTGAGGATGTAACAAGCAAGGTGGATAAAGGGGAACCTGTAGATGTGGTGTACTTGGATTTCCACAAGGTGCCACATCAAAGGTTACTACACTAAATAAGAGCTCACAGTGTAGGGGGTGACATATTAGCATGGATAGAGGATTGGTTAGCTAACAGGAAGCAGGGAGTAGGGATAAATGGGTCATTTGCAGGTTGGCAAGCCATTACTAGTGCAGTGCCACAGGGATCAGTGCCACAAAATTAAACAAGTTCATGGGAAAGGCTTCCTCTGCTATGTCCAGACTGGCCAAGAGAGTGTGGGAAAATGGCGCACTGACACGGAACACAAAAGTCCAAGTGTATCAAGCCTGTGTCCTCAGTACCTTGCTCTACGGCAGCGAGGCCTGGACAACGTATGTCAGCCAAGAGCAACGCCTCAATTCATTCCATCTTCACTGCCTCCGGAGAATCCTTGGCATCAGGTGGCAGGACCATATCTCCAACACAGAAGTCCTTGAGGCGGCCAACATCCTCAGCATATACACCCTACTAAGCCAGCGGCGCCTGAGATGGCTTGGCCATATGAACCGCATGGAAGATGGCAGGATCCCCAAGGACACATTGTACAGCGAGCTCGTCATTGGTACCAGACCCACCGGCCGTCCATGGCTCCGCTTTAAAGACGTCTGCAAACGCGACATGAAGTCCTGTGACATTGATCATAAGTCGTGGGAGTCAGTTGCCAGCGATCGCCAGAGCTGGCGGACAACCATATAGGCGGGGCTAAAGCGTGGCGAGTCGAAGAGACTTAGCAGTTGGCAGGAAAAATGTCAGAAGCGCAAGGAGAGAGCCAACTGTGTAACAGCCCCGACAACCAATTTTATCTGCAGCACCTGTGGAAGAGTCTGTCACTCTAGAATTGGCCTTTATAGCCATTCCAGGCACTGCTGCACAAACCACTGACCACCTCCAGGCGCTTACCCATTGTCTCTCGAGACAACGATGCCAAAGAAGACTAGTGCAGTGCCACAGGGATCAGTGCTGGGGCCTCAACTATTTACAATCCATATCTTGGATGAAGAGACCGAATGTACAGTAGCTAAATTTGCTGATGACACAAAGATAGGTAAGAAAGTAAGCTGTCAAAAAGATATAAAGTGTCCACAAAGGGATTTAGATAGATTAAGTGAGTGGCAAAAATTTGGCAGATGGAATATGGGAAAATGCGAACTTGTCCACTTTGCTAGGAAGAATAGAAAAGCAATATATTATTTCAATGGAGAGATACTGCAGAACTCTACAGTACAGAGGGATCTGGGTGTCCTGGTACATGAATCATAAAAAGTTAGTATGCAGGTACAAGAAGTGATTAGGAAGGAAAATAGAATGTTGTCATTTTTCCAAAGAGAATCGAGTATAAAAGTAGGGAAGTGTTGCTACAGCTGTACAGGGCCTTAGTTAGACTGCATCTGGAGTACCATGCACAGTTCTGATCTCCTTATTTAAAAAAGAATATAATGCATTAGAAGCAGTTCAGAGAAGGTTCACTTGACTGATTCCTGAGATGAAGGGTTGATCTTATGAGGAATGTTTGAGCAGGTTGGTGATTGGAAGAATGAGAGGTGATCTTATTGAAACATATAAGATCCTGGGGGAACTTGACAGGCTGAACGCTGAGAGGATGTTTCCCCTTGTGGGGGAGTTTAGAACTGGGGGACACAGTTTAAAAATTAGGGGTCTTCCACTTCAGACTGAGATGAGGAGAATTTTTTACTCTCAGAGGTTCATTAGTCTGTGGAATTCTCTTCCCCAGAGAGCAATGGAGGCTGGGTCATTGAACATATTCAAGGCTGAGTTAGATAAATTTTTGATTGACAAGGGAGTCAAGGGTTATGGGGGCAGACAGGAAAGTGGAGTTAAGGCCACAATCAGATCAGCCACGATCTTATTGAATATCCTGCTCCTGCTCCTAATTCTTGTGTTCTAGTTAAGATTACTAATTGTATTTACAGCACCAAAACAGGCCATTCAGCCTGACACATCCATGTCACTGTTTATGCTCCACACAGGTCAGAGGCTGAAAATTCTGCAGCGCGTAACTCACCTCCTGATTCCCCAACCCCTGTCCACCATCTACAAGGCACAAGTCAGGAGTGTGATGGAATACTCTCTACTTGCCTGGACGAGTGCAACTCCAACAACACTCAAGAAGCTCGACACCATCCAGGGCAAAGCAGCCCGTTTGACTGGCACCCCATCTGCAAACATTCACTCCCTCCACCACCAGCGCACAGTGGCAGCAGTGTTTACCATCTACAAGATGCACTGCAGCAACTCGCCAAGGCTCCTTCAACATCACCTTCCAAACCCACGACTTCTACCATCTAGAAGGACAAGGGTAGCAGATGCATGGGAACACCACCACCTGCAAGTTCCCCTCCAGGCCACATACCATCCTGACTTGGAACTATATCGCCGTTTCTTCACTGTCGCTGGGTCAAAAACTGGAACTCCCTCCCTATCAACACTTTGGGTGTACCTATACCACGTGGACTGCAGAAGTTCAAGAAGGCGGCTCACCACCACCTTCTCAAGGGCAACAAATGCTGGCCTTGTCAGTGACTGACACTCACATCCCATGAATGAATAAAAAAAAGAGCCTCCCCCAACCCTTCTTCAAGCCACATCAACATGTCCTTCTATTCCTTTCTCCTTTTGCTTAGCTAAAAGTGCTCAGCTTGCTTCCCCTTGAATACATCTATGCTATTCACTTCAACTACCCTTTGTAGTAGCAAGCTCCACATTCTAATCATTCTCTGGATAAAGAAGTTTCTCCTGAATTCCCTATTAGATTTATTAATAACTGTTTTATATTTATGGCCCCCTAGTTCTGGTCTTGTTCCCAAGTAGAAACATCTTGCCTATGTTACCCTATCAAGTCCTTTCTTAATCTTAAAGATCTCTATCAGGTCACCTCCTTAGTCTTCCCTTTTCTAGAGAAAAGAGTCCCAACCGGTTCGATCTTTCCTGATAAGTATATCCTCTCATAGGAATGTAAGAAATAGGGGAAGAAGTATTCCTTAGGGCTCCGTGAGCATGTTCTGCCATTTAGTAAGTGTGATGGCTCCTCCTCAACTTCAAGTCCACTTGCTCACCCTATCTCTAAATCCATTAGAGAACAAAACTCTATTGCTCACAGCCTTGAATATACTCAACAACTGTGCATCCACAGCTCTCTGGGCTAGAGAATTTCGAAGATTCACAACCCTCTGAGAGAAATTTCTCCTCATCTCAGTCCAAAATGGCCATTCCCTTATCCTGAGATCATGCCCCTTCGTTCTGGACTCTCCAGCCAGGAGAAACAGCCTCTCAGCTGGAAAAGCAGGGCCTTTTTCTAACATATATTTGCACAAATCCTACTGTCAAACCTCCCACAAAGCCAAGCATTGAGCAAGAGGAAGGTGCCAAAAACACTAACTTTGCATATCAGATACAAGAGAGTCTTTCCTGCAGCTGAGGCAGAAAAGAAAAGATGGTTAAAAAAAAACTGTAATGAAGACTTGACTATTTTGAGATTGGCCAAACCAAAGTAGACAAATCACGATCGAAGAAAGGCTTTGAGTTTGAATGAATAGGAAGTGCACTGATGGACATTTGAATGTGGGGAATAAATGGTTTTATGGACATACAAATTGGAGCAATGAGGGCCAGTGTCGAGGATCAGTGTCCTGTGCTCTAAGGGCACTTTGATATAGTCTGACCTGATTTGGGTTGGGCCATTTTTCAGGTATCTCGGCTGGCCACCTAAATCAGGTGTTAGGCATATACTATTGAGGGGCCTATATCTGTTTTAGAATCATAAATATCTACAGCATGGAAGGAGGCTGTTCAGCCCATCATGTCCACGCCAGCCGACAAGGAGTCATTCAGCCTAATCCAGGTTTCCAGCTCTTGGGCTGTAGCCTTGTAGGTTACAGCTCTTCAAGTGCAATTTAGGGCCCCTCTGGGAAATTAAATCGCCCTGAATTCTAATGAAGGCTGTCCATACAGAATGTTTGTTTAATTTTTCTCTTTCCAACATTTTCTGATTTTATTTCAGATTTTCAACATTTACAGCTCTTTTTATCTTCAGTCTATGTTAATGATAACTTAGAGTCATGGAATCATTTGCGGCAAAGACGGAGGCCATTCGGCTCATCGAGTCCATCCTGGCTCTCCACGGAGCTATCCAGTCAGTCCCACTCCCCCTCTCGATCCCTCTAGCCCTGTAAGTCTATTTCCCTCAAGCGGCTATCCAACTAACTCATGAAGTCCTTGGTTGTCTCCACTTCCACCACCCTTGTGAGCAGTGAGTTCCAGGTCATTACCACCTGCTGCATAAAAAAGTGCTTCCTCACATTCCCCGTGCATCTCCCAAAACTTTCAATCTGTGTTCCCTAGTCCTTGTACCATTAGTTAATGGGAACAGTTTTTCCTTGTCTAACTTATCTAAACCTGTCATAATCTTGTACACTTCTATTAAATCTCCCCTCAATCTCTTTTGTTCTAAGGAGAACAAACCCAGTTTTTCCAACCTAACTTTGTAAATAAAACCCTCTGTCCCTGGAACCATTCTGGTAAAACTTACATCCATATAATTTGATAAAGGCTCAGAAGTGACACCAACATCACGAGTCATTAAAATTTCAGAAGGATAACAGCTATTGTATTTGCGGACAAATGCATCGGAATTGTGATGTCGTAGAAATTCTTCAAGTGCATTGCGTTCGCTCAGGACTCTTCTTATTGTCTTGAAGCGGATTAGGGGAATCCTGTAACATGCATTAAATTCTCAGTTAGATACATCAGACTTGAATAAATGTAGTATTACAGATTACAACATGCAGGTTCGTTCTTCACTTATATTAAAATGCTCCTAATTCAGAATTTTCAATTACCATCTGTTATCCTCCCTTTCTTGAGATCATCTTAGACTACACACCATTTCTTGATTGAAAGGGCAGAGGGGTTGGTGTGGGCAATTTATGTCCATATATCTTGGCAAACAAGGAGTCATTCAGCCTAATCCAGGTTTCCAGCTCTTGGGCTGTAGCTTTGTAGGTTACAGCTCTTCAAGTGCAATTTAGGACTCTTTCCCATTATCCATCGTTCTCTCCCGCACTCAGTCTCAGTACCAGCTAGTACAAGGAACTCAGCATATGGGGCAATCATCACATGACCTGTGTACAAGAAATTTAATACATAGGCCTACCAGATTGCCTACTGACTTTCATTAACATTTCACTTTTCAAAACCTGACAGACTCTGTAATATTGCTACAAAACCAAATTTAAAAATACATCAGGATCAAAAAGTTCCTTTAAAGCGACTAACCCAGAATACATATGTAAGAGTTCAATGTTCCAGAAAAAACATATCATATGTAGTCATTTAGATTGTGATCTTTCTAAATGTATACACATCTGGTTTTATTTATAAGCAAATTTATCATTTTTGTGATATATAAAGTACTCTTGAAAAAAGCACCTGCAAGAAAAAAAATTACCAAGTTGTTATTTTTGAGCCTAAAACATTGAATAACATATGAATCCCAGGTTGATTGAAAAATATAAGTAATTTCAGCAATATATCAATGTCTGAATGTTCCCTTGGGTTTCTTGGATTTATCTAGTTGTTTTTAATATCAGTCCATCTTTAAAATCCTTGTCCTGCACTTTCTCACATCCAGCCCCCTGTTGTAACTCTTATGCAATGGTTTCTTCTGTTGATTTTCTCACCAGTTACCCTTGTATGAGGCTGCTAAGAAATACGGGCTCACTATTATAAACTCAAGTCCTGGAGTGGAATTTGAATCCACAACCTACCAACTCAGTTGGGCATGCTGCCAATTGAACCAAGTTCCAGTTATTAGAATTTATTTTCTGTTATATTTCAGAAGCCCTAAACCCCGAGAAAGCATTGTCCTCCAAAAGAATTACAAAGGCAGTATTTGAAGGCTGCATAATGGGTTTCCTCATGGAAATCCCACTTTATATAATATATATTTTCAGCCCAGCAATGACCTGCTTCCTCTTGCTAACCTCTCTATGGTCTCAGTAAAATCCATTCTACTCATAGCTAACCATCACATCTTATGTAGATATGTAGACAGCTGCTGAAAAATATCATGAGCCTCTAGGGATTGAGGCAACTGTTCTCTCAGAGACCCAAGTTCTAGAATAGACACAGGACAGGCTCCTTGGCAGATGAAAGGTTCTGCAAGGACCTAATGGGATGAGAGGAAGCAGCCCCTGGGACACACCACCAGCTTCCTCATTGGTACTAGGAAAAGGATAGTGATTGCAGCAATCAATGGAAGAATGGACTGTATTGATTCCCTGTGTCAGCCACATCCGTTTACTCCCTCTGAGATGCTAAGTGTATACTTAGCAAGCTGGTCGACATTGACTTCTCCAGATGGTAGCAATAAGGTCTGTAGTATTTCATTTACTACCTGCAAGACTGACTTGCCTGATCTCTCATGAAGCAGGGGAAGATTTGAAGTTACCACTTTCTCCAGGCTGTCCACTATTGAGTTGAAAGCCTCTTGGATGTTGGCATACAGGAGGGTAGTTCACTCCACTGCTATCCCATTTGCCACACATCTTGGGAGAGGCTAGGAATTTCATATTCTGCTACCATCATTCTCTTCATCGCAGGACTCTTGAGATCATCATTCATTTGCTCTGCAGCCAGCATTTGATATGTCTTCCATCTCCACTCAACTATGTCAGGCTCCACTTCCATATCTCCATCCTCTAGCTTCCTTGTGCTCTGTATCTCACCATGTGCCAATTACTCATCTACATTGTCTGTACTTCCTCGAGTGTGTGTCTCTGGGCTGCTAAGTGCAAGGGAAAAGGTGAATGATGGGTTGGATGAATGGCCCCTATTGTTGCCATAGGTAGAGGGAAGTGCGGGGTCTTGCTCTTCAGCATCATTCTAATCTGTCTCCTGGTTTGCAGCTTCTGGAGGATAAAAACAGTACTACTAACATGAATCTACTTGAGCAGAATTCTATCATAATCAGCTACTTTTCAGGATCTCTTCTGAGGAAAGTGGTAACTGCTGAAGAGATTGAAGAATATAAATAACAGTAAATAAGAAAAAAATACACATTCTTATGAACCCACTGAAGGCACTCCTACATCTCCATCACAAGTGTCGGGCCAGAACTGAATCTAATTATTACCACTCCATGCTCTGCAAAATGTCAGATATTGGCAGAACCTCCCCCTGTGGCCTGGGATTGTGTGCTCTCTTCTTCAGCAGGAGGAATGCATAATGTTAACTGTCTGCTGCAGTCTCCAGATCTTTCAGTCACTGTCAGTCAGGAATTGTAAAACAGATAATAGTAATGGTAAGTTTCAGGAAGCAAAGAACTACAATATGAGGCTTCAATGTACTGGCATGCATTACAGGATATGAACCACTTGACATAAATACTGCTAGTTGACTTTGCTCCTGGGACAAAGAACATGGTACCATGCAATACAGGCACTATTTGATTATTGTGCAAGGGAATTGTTTCTCTGTGATTCATTTGCCTGCCCTGTTATTGGACAGCATTGGGATTTTGGTGCCAAATCAGTGGAAGCTAGTGCACAGGTAGAACAAGTAATCACATTTCTTACCGCATCCCTTAATCATTTTAACCACTTCAATTAGATCACTCAATCTTCTAAACGCAAGGGGAAACAAGCCAAGTTCATGCAACCTGTCCTTATAAATTAACCCTTTAAGTCCTGTTATTATTCTAGTGAATCTGCACTGCAGCCCTTCCAAGGTCAATATATCCACGATACCCAAAACTGAATGCAATATGTCAGATCAGGTCTAATCAACTAAAACTTGTTCCTTTTTATATTCCAGTTCCCTGGAGATAAAAGCCAACGTTCCATTAGCCTTTTTGATTACATTTTGTACCTGTGCACTAGCTTTTAGTAATTTATGCACAAAGGCACATTAATTCCTTTGCTTCTCCACAGTTCCTAGCCTCCTGCCAATTTTAAAAAAATGTCAATTTGCCAGTCTTCAACCCAATGTGAATGCACCAGCTATTTCAGTCCCTATTCCAGGAGCCTGACCAGGTCAGCCTATGCAGAATTCATGTGCATAAACCCTGCCCTGCTGCACTTGTGATTTTTTCCCCCCTAATGTTGTTCCATATTTTGGTTGCACTTAAGCTTTTTGAAACATGCAATGAGTATCTTACATCCTTAATTTATCTTCCAAACTAATGTTTTATTTGGGTGTTGTTTCTGATTTTGCCCTAAACCTTGATATAACTATTTCTCATACTTTAAAACTATGCTGAGTATAAGAAATTTCCAAATAAAAGCTCTGCATGCAAATCCACAGTGTCAATACTCATTGGCAACTTAAAATTTTTGTTACGCAACAGAAAATGAAAGCAGACACAAAAAAAATCACATTTAAGTTTTTCTTTCACATATTTTCATGCTGAAACTGTGATCAAAAGACAACAAAAGCACAATTTTGAGTTCAGTACTCAATAATCAAATTGTAATATTCAGTTTATTTGGGTGTATTGGTGTAAAACGTGCACCTGGGACTATTCTGCCAGCGGAAAACAATTAACCACAGTGCTATATTAATTTTTCCCGAGCTTTATGGACAGAAGCCTCTGCAAAGATAGGACCTATGTATCAGGTGAAGGTACAATATACATGTCACATTTTTATGTATCTATATTCAATTTTCTAGTAGTTAGCAACAACATTGTTTTATTAGTTAAATTCATTAATAACTTAGACGGAAACAAGACAATATCAACTGCAAGCTCATAAGTTCATATTGTTGCTATTACACATACCTTCAAAATCAGATTTCATCCATTCCTCGGGAATGTTTCACACTCGAGTTTACTTCCATTCAGATGAATACTTTAAGATAGGCATTTGTCACGAGACATTGCATTCATTTCAGTAACTTTAAAGAATCCAGAAACCACTCACCTGATGGCACATTCTGTAAGGTAAATTGAAACTAAAACTGTTATCAGCCACTTCATTTCTGCTCTGACTGGACAGATGTAACTGGAGCTATTAACTTCAATGTATGTCAGTAACACTAAAGTGATTCAGTGAATTATTGAACTTACTGTCATCAAGACCCCATGGCAAACAAGGTAAACAAAAGGCATCATCACTGTTAGGCAGCAAAAAGTCCATTGTTTACATTATGCAATAGTGTAATTTGTGATTTAAAGATTTCATTGACATCAATGAGCAAATTAAGCTCTGTTTCTAAACAATTTTTGGGTGAGTAGTCTGATCATGGCATATGTTTTCAGTTTGGCACATTTTTGTACATTTGCTTCCATGGCATAATTCAGTAGAAGACACCATAGACACGTTGTGTTACCACCTTCCAAGCGCTCTGCACCATTCTACTGATACGCTGGAATGCCAAATAGGCCAAACACCTTTACTAATTTCTTGGAACCGCAACTGTGTCTGTGAGGTGTTGATGCAGTTGATCTAGGTTGAGCTGAAACCTTAATTTTTTTTTATTCCTTTAAATAACCTCTATGGCTTTTGAGTAGTGCCAAGTACAGGCATAGTCCTCTGTAATTCACTCCTCCAATTTGAACATTCACCTTAGAAATTTCACTTAAACAGCCAACAATATATTAATAAATTCCATTCTTCCAAACAAGGGTTGTACCTGGAGAGAGGATTCTGAGACATATAACGCTAGGCTAAAGTACTGGTGAGTACAGGTCTATCTTAGGTGCTTCTTCTTATGGTGTTTCTATGGTCAGACACCACCTGAACGTTAACTGTATGGAATCACGTTCTGTTCAGGAAGGCAATAGGGTTGATGTGAGTTGACTAGATGGGTACATGGATGCCACCCCCTTTGCCCTGGACTCTTGGCAACCCTGCCTGATGGGGAAAGTTCTGTCCAGATGATGTCGCCTCTCCACAAAGGACGTGATGAAAGTGTTAGCCTTATATGGTGTGTCTATGGACTGCTGACTGGCTGAGCAGAGGTCCACTTTAATGATTTGGAAGTATTTGGTAGCACTAGTGAAAAGCCATCCCTGTAGTAGATGTTATCTGCAGGTCAGCTTGAATAGACAGCTCTCTAGTGAGACAGAAGCAGAAGCAGCTAAAATATATCATCTGACATGCCCATGTAGTAGTGTCAATAAATGCTGATGGATATAGATAGAATGTCAGAAGTTGATGAACCTGGATTTGGTGTCCCATCATGAACTCATCTTCTTCATGTCAGTTATTAGCACTGTGAGAACCTCTCCAAGGAATTTCCATCTTAAGTACTTTATTTGCTGCAACTTCAACAGTGGCAGCAAGCTAGAAGCTTGGGGAAAGTCTTCTGAAAACTTGCTCTAATGCATAAATGGCACCTCCATAGTAAAATGAAGCTAAATCTAAGACCAAGATTCAATTAAACATCAAGGTTTTGATTTTTTTTAAAAATCAGAATCTTACCATTAACTTTTTCTAACTAGCTTTAGGAAGGCCACTGTATCAACCACATGCTCATTTTGTATGGCAAACTGAGTATTGAGGATAAAGCTAGCTCAGGGGTCATGAGATTTGAACTAGGGCCTGATTAATATAATTTGTATATTGTAATGAAGGCCACCAATGAGCCTCCCTTTCCCTTCCAGTTTTCTATGCAATAGAATGCTAACTGCATGAACAAAAAATGCTTCCAAAAGGTTCTGTGCCATCAAAGCATTAAAAGATAAAGTTTCATAAGTCTAGGGTCTGAGATCTGGCACACCATAAATGTCACATAAAAAAAAATCATGTCAGTATAACTTGGATTTTGAAGAAATTTCATCTGCTCAAATGATTTATAAAGAAGTTTCATTATCTATCGAAGCCTAGGCAAGTCCAACAATAGGATAAATGACAACCAGGGATGGTAGTTAAAATCAGCGACATATCATGTGTAAATATGTGTGAATTAATTTTATAGACACGTTTACATTTATGTTAAGAAAGAACTTTGAAGAATGTATGCCTTTTGATTATGCATCAACAGTACTGATCCGTAACTTTCACGTGCAATCTCTGTTGGCTCAGCACTAAAGGGGCATCTTGACCTGCTACTGCTGATAGAACAGTTTGATACAGCCTGTTATGTTTGCGAAATTCTACAAGGTACTGACAATACAAAACTGGGGATGTAAACAATCTACAGGAAAACTAACCCTTATCGTGCCAGCGCCACTGCAGGATTCTAGACCTGCTGTGCAGTGATTATGTATTTGAACATTTCATCCTGGACACTGTTTTAAGAATTACATAATGTTACAGTAACGACAATACTGAAGCATTTTTTTCAATGTTTTGTTTTATCTTTACTGGTGTCAGCCTTGCCTCAGTGGTATCACTCTTGCCTTATAGGTTCAGAGACTTGAGCACATAATCTAGGATGACACTTCAGAACAATTATGAGGGAGTGCTGCACTGTCCTTTGTATGAGATATTGATTATAGACCCTTTCTGGACTCAGGTGGCTATAAAGCATCCCATGGCAAGATTTCAAGAAGAGCAGGGGTAGTTCTCCCATTGTTCTGGCCAACATTTAGCCCTCAACCAACACCACTAAAACAGGTTATTCAGTCATTTAACTCATTGCTGCTTGTGAGACATTGCTGTGCACAAACTAGCTGCTATATTTGCCTTCATTACAACAGTGACTATGCTTCAGAGTACCTCATTGGCTAAGAAGCACTTTGGGAGTTCTGAGGGCGTGAAAGTCAAACTGCTTTCCTTCCATTTCCATGTACTTAGAGTAGAAACTTGCCTTTGAGTTTTTTTTAATACTTTGTACTTGATAGCTTTTCGTTATTTTACTTTGACAGAACAGACAATACTTTTACAACCACATACAAAGAATAACAGGAATAAATATTCAATATTCTTCGGTTAATTTACTTAAATTCCTTAGTGTAGTGGTATGGAAAGATAGTCTAAGAGTCTTGATTAGCAATGTTATCTAAATCAAGTTAACAGGTAAACATAATGTCATGGGAGAGCAGCAACAGTGTCAATATAATGGCATCTTACTTCAATGAACATCGCTTAAGTCAGAACCTGTTATAGACTGGGCATTTTGGATTCATGGTTATTGAAATTCCAGGGGAAGGGAGAAATGGGTAATAAAAAGTCAACTGGAGCTTATAGGGGGAATATACATACAGCAATTCACTGTTCCCACTTGAATAGTAATAAAATACCCCTTGGATGAACATAGCTCTCTCAATACCCTAGCTGTTACCTCCAATCAAAGGCATCAATATTTTCAAAGGGTACTCCAAAAGATACCAGCCTGGTGTTTCCGCTCAGTTGTGCTGATTTTGTTTTTGACGCAAATCGGCATAACCGGTACAAAATATTGCGGAATTTTAAATGCAAATTACATTCAGTGCAACTAGAGTTTCTGTGATCTTTTTTACTAGTTTAAAAATATCATGCTAAAGCTGGTCCTGTCCACAAAACTGGCCAAGCTCCCAGGATGAATTAATCACCATTGGGAGTTTCCATTAATTATGCTCATTTGCAGGCCTTCAGGGAGACTCTAAAGCTGGCTCCTTTTGGTGCATTTTAGAACATCATTAAAAGAAAATGTTTTAAAAGTCATCAATTGCGCCCAGAATGGAAACTCTACCCTTTTATATTTGAAGGACGTCTACAAGATGAGCTGGATAAAATATGCAACTGGACAGAACATTGGCAGGTGAAACTTAATTATAGTTTAGTGCACATAAGAGAAATGGTGCTGCACAGATTATTTTGAAAAAGCAAAGGATGAAGTAAAAAAAACACTACCAGTCTTGGTAGACTTGGTTTTCAACATTGTCAGGCAAACCGCACTGCTCCCCGCCCCCCACCCGCAACCTACCAAGACTGAGGCACCAATTATTTCGCCACATGAACATTAAAACTTAAAAGTGCAAGCCCCTGACTGGAAAGAAATGTTTGCATTGTAACAGATGGTGTTGAAACAATGGGGATCCAGTAGTTGCTTCCCCAATACACAGAAGTGGTCAGACCAGTTTTAGTCACATGAATAACTGGCTGTTGCAGAGAATTTGAACTTCCAACAAAGAATTTTGAAGAGAACGCCGTGTGCTCATGGACTAAGAACATCTCCTCTCCTGTCCGCCTGCCTTCATCTCTTTAAACGGAACTGAATCTTGTGAAAACACGTGAAACTCAAAGAGAGAAAGGTTTCCTATGTGAATATGGTTTTAAGAAGACTACTGGGCCCCAATGAAGTGCAAGGCTATATCTTCAATCAAGGACTACAGCGACCTCGAGAAACAGTAACAAGATATTGTGAACTGTATTAGAGTTTAAGTTTAAGGTTTAATATATTTCATCTTCTTCTTTAAAGCAAAGAAAGCCTGTTTGTGCTCATTTCTTTGCCTTATAATTGGAAAGTTGTGAACAAAGATTCACAAAGGGGGAGTTCAAAACACAGAAATGCTGGAACCACTCAGCTGGTCTGGCAGCATCTGTGGAAAGAGAAGCAGAGTTAACGTTTCGGGTCAGTGACCCTTCTTCGGAACTTGCAAATATTAGAAATGTCAAAGGATATAAGCAAGTGAGCCGGGGGTGGGGCAAGAGATAACAAAGGAGAAGGTGTAGATTGGACAAGGCCACATAGCTGACCAAGAGGTCATGGAGCAAAGGCTCAGGTCACTGACCCGAAACGTTAACTCTGCTTCTCTGTCCACAGATGCTGCCAGACCTGCTGAGTGGTTCCAGCATTTCTTGTTTTTATTTCAGATTTCCAGCATCCGCAGTATTTTGCTTTTATTTTAGTGTTTAATTCACTGCCACTTCTCTTCCAGGAATGCCTACCTTGAAGAAGTTCTGCTCTTCCCTCCAACGGGATTTTCAAAGAATAAAGAACAGTACAGCACAGGAACAGGCCATTCGGCCCTCCAAGCCTGCGCCGATCTTGATGCCTGCCTAAACTAAAACCTTCTGCACTTCCGGGGTCCGTATCCCTCTATTCCCATCCTATTCATGTATTTGTCAAGCTGCCTCTTAAACGTCTCTATGGTACCTGCTTCCACCACCTCCCCCGGGAACAAGTTCCAGGCACTCACCACCCTCTGTGTAAAGAACTTGCCTCGCACATCCCCTCTAAACTTTGCCCCTCTCACCTTAAACCTATGTTCCCTAGTAACTGACTCTTCCACCCTGGGAAAAAGCTTCTGACTATCCACTCTGTCCATGCCGCTTATAACTTTGTAAACCTCTATCGTGTTGCCCCTCCACCTCCGTCGTCCCAGTGAAAACAATCCATGTTTATCCAGCCTCTCCTCATAGCTAATGCCCTCCAGACCAGGCAACATCCTGGTAAACCTCCTCTGTACCCTCTCCAAAGCCTCCACGTCCTTCTGCTAGTGTGGCGACCAGAATTGCACACAATATTCTAAGTGTGGCCTAACTAAAGTTCTGTACAGCTGCAGCGTGACTTGCCAAATTTTATACTCTATGCCCTGACCAATGAAGGCAAGCATGCCGTATGCCTTCTTGACTACCTTATCCACCTGCGTTGTCACTTTCAGTGACCTGTGGACCTGTACGCCCAGATCTCTCTGCCTATCAATACTCCTAAGGGTTCTGCCATTTACTGTATACTTCCCATCTGCATTAGACCTTCCAAAATGCATTACCTCACATTTGTCCGGATTAAACTCCATCTGCCATTTCTCTGCCCAAGTCTCCAACCGATCTATATCCTGCTGTATCCTCTGACAATCCTCATCACTGTCCGCAACTCCACCAACCTTTGTGTCGTCCGCAAGCTTACGAATCAGACCAGCTACAGTTTCCTCCAAATCATTTATATATACTACAAAGAGCAAAGGTCCCAGCACTGATCCCTGCGGAACACCACTAGTCACATCCCTCCATTCAGAAAAGCACCCTTCCACTGCTACCCTCTGTCTTCTATGACAGAGCCAGTTCTGTATCCATCTTGCCAGCTCCCCTCTGATCCCGTGTGACTTCACCTTTTGTACCAGTCTGCCATGAGGGACCTTGTCAAAGGCTTTACTGAAGTCCATATAGACAACATCCACTGCCCTTCCTTCATCAATCATCTTCGTCACTTCCTCAAAAAACTCAATCAAATTAGTGAGACACGACCTCCCCTTCACAAAACCATGCTGCCTCTTGCTAATAAGTCCATTTGTTTCCAAATGGGAGTAAATCCTGTCCCGAAGAATCCTTTCTAATAATTTCCCTACCACTGTCGTATGGCTCACTGGCCTATAATTTCCTGGATTATCCTTGCTACCCTTCTTAAACAAAGGAACAACATTGGCTATTCTCGTTTGTCTCTTTTACCTTGTTCACCTTCATTGCTTTCTATTTCCCTCCTGGTGGTTGATAAAGTGTCTACCAAAACTTGTTTTCACAGCCACATCTCCTTCCTCAGTGACTGCCTCCGGCTCTGAGTTATTCCACGTGGATTCCAACTGTATTTTCACCCATCATGTTTTGAATCCACCCAGGATTACAGGTATCTCCGAGAAATACAACGTTCGTCGGACTGCTACTCTCACCGCATCCTGGGATCCACACTCAGTGCTATGCGCCACCACATGCACACACCGATACTCTCTCTCCAGCAGCACCGCCTCACCTTATCTCAAAGCTGTTCGACTCCGCAGTTTCATTTCATCTTTCACCTCATCCGACGCATTAACAAAAAACTTTTTTTCTTCCTTTCAGATGTCAAGGAACGCTAGCTCCAGCAGCTGATGGGGACGAATACTCCTCCAGATCCTCCTTCCGCTTCACTTCCCTCTGACCCCACCCCTTCTGATCTGACCCCTTACCGTGTATTCACTATACCCTCTGACCTCCCCCTCTCTGATGCTGAACGTTCTGTACTCAGCAAAGGTCTCAGTTTTATCCCCTTACGTCCCCACCTCAATGAACTTCGCGCTCGGCATGACGTTGAGCTCTTCTTCCGTCGCCTCCGTCTCCGGGCTCACTTCTTTGACCAGGAGTCCTCCCCCCGACCAGCAGACCCATTCACCCGCCTCCAGCATTCTCCCTCCACCTGGACCCCTCCCCCTGGCCTCTTACCCGCTCTTGATCTCTTCATTGAAAACTGTCGGCGAGACATTGGTCATCTCAATTTCTCTGCCCCCCTCACTCATTCTAACCTGTCCCCCTCTGAACTTGAGGCACTCCGTTCTCTCAGGTCTAACCCCGACATGGTCATCAAACCTGCAGACAAGGGTGGTGCTGTTGTTGTATGGCGTACCGACCTCTACCTTGCAGAAGCTCAACGCCAACTCACAGACACCTCTTCCTACCTCCCTCTGGACCATGACCCCACCACCGAGCATCAAGCCACTGTCTAAAGAACTGTCACTAACCTCATCTCCTCTGGAGATCTTCCGTCTACAGCTTCCAACCTCATAGTCCCGCAACCCCGGACAGCCCACTTCTACCTCCTTCCCAAAATCCACAAATGGGACTGTCCCGGCAGACCTATTGTGTCAGCCTGCTCCTGCCCCACTGAACTTATTTCTTCCTATCTTGACTCTATCTTTTCTCCGCTGGTCCAGTCTCTTCCCACCTACATCCGTGACTCTCCTGACGCCCTATGTCATTTTGACAATTTCCAGTTTCCTGGTCCCAACTGCCTCCTCTTCACTATGGACGTCCAATCGCTCTACACCTCCATCCCCCACCAGGATGGTTTAAGGGCGCTCCGCTTCTTCCTAGAACAGAGGCCCACCCAGTCCCCATCCACCACCAACCTCCTCCGCCTGGCTGAACTTGTTCTCACATTGAACAACTTCTCCTTCAACTCCGCTCACTTCCTTCAAGTAAAAGGTGTTGCGATGGGTACTCACATGGGTCCTAGTTATGCCTGTCTTTTTGTGGGGTATGTCGAGCGTTCTTTGTTCCAGTCCTACTCAGGCCTCCTCCCCCAACTCTTTTTCCGGTACATTGATGACTGTATCGATGCCGTTTCCTGCTCCCGCCCTGAACAGGAAAACTTTATCAACTTTGCTTCCAATTTCCACCCTTCTCTCACCTTTACATGGTCCATCTCTGACACTTCCCTTCCCTTCCTCGACTTCTCTGTCTCCATCTCTGGGGATAGGTTGTCTACTAATATCCATTATAAGCCCACCAACTCCCACAGCTACCTGGACTACACTTCTTCACACCCTACCTCCTGTAAGGACTCCATTCCATTCTCCCAGTTTCTCCGTCTCCGACACATCTGCTCTGACGATACTAGCTTCCATGACGGTGTTCCTGATATGACCTCCTTTTTCCTCAACCGAGGATTCCCCCCCACTGTTGTTCACAGGGCCCTCAACCGTGTCCGGCCCATTTCCCGCACCTCTACCCTCACCCCTTCCCCTCCCTCCCAGAACTGTGACAGGGTTCCCCTTGTCCTCACTTTCCACCCCATCAGCCTCCATATCCAAAGGATCATCCTCTGCCATTTCCGCCACCTCCAGTGTGATGCCATTACCAAACGCATCTTCCCCTCCCTTTCCCTGTCAGCATTCCGAAGGGATCGTTCCCTTGGCGACAACCTGGTTCACTCCTCCATTACCCCCACCACCTCATCCCCGTCCCATGGCACCTTCCCCTGCAATCGCAGGAGGTGTAATACCTGCCCATTTACCTCCTCTCTCCTCACTATCCCAGGCCCCAAACACTCCTTTCAGGTGAAGCAGTGATTTACTTGTACTTCTTTCAATGTAGTATACTGTATTCGCTGCTCACAATGTGGTCTCCTCTACACTGGGGAGACCAAACGCAGACTGGGTGACCGCTTTGCGGAACACCTCCACTCAGTCCGTAAGCAGGACCCTGAGCTTCTGGTTGCTTGCCATTTCAACACTCCCCCCTGCTCTCATGCTCACATATCTGTCCTGGGCTTGCTGCAGTGTTCCACTGAACATCAACGCAAGCTCGAGGAACAGCATCTCATTTTCCGATTAGGCACACTACAGCCTGCCGGACTGAACATTGAGTTCAATAATTTCACAGCATGACAGGCCCCCCCATTTTACTTTTATTTTTAGTTATTTTTTAAATTTTTTACAATTTTTTTTCTTTTGTTTATTTCATTTCATTGTAGTTTGTTCAGTTTGCTTACCCACTGTTTTTTTTCATGTTTGTACTTGCTGATGTTCAATCTTCAGTTCGTTAACACCCTATCTGTACTAATGCTTTGTCTTTCAACACACCATTAGCATATTGTTTGCCTTTGCTCCATGACCTCTTGGTCAGCTATGTGGCCTTGTCCAATCTACACCTTCTCCTTTGTTATCTCTTGCCCCACTCCCGGCTCACTTGCTTATAACCTTTGACATTTCTAATATTTGCTAGTTCCGAGGAAGGGTCACTGACCCGAAACGTTAACTCTGCTTTTCTTTCCACAGATGCTGCCAGACCTGCTGAGTGGTTCCAGCATTTCTTGTTTTTATTTCAGATTTCCAGCATCCGCAGTATTTTGCTTTTAGTTCAAAACACAGTGTGTTTCAAATTAAACCCTCTTACAATAAGACTCGGTAAAGCGAGCAAAAGGCCCCTCGAGACATTTCTCACCTGGTCATAACAGAAACTGGGTGCTAGCATCCAAATTGTTACCCACAGACAAGTGAGTTAAATTGGAAGTGGGGAGCCAAATTGTTCACAAACAAAAAAAGCAAATCAATACAGGTTTTCTTGTGGTTGTGTGTGATTGTATACTAACATGTCTGCAACTGAAACTAATAGCTCTCCAAGCCAGGGTGAAGTAACTTGGGATAAGTTAAAAGCACTGTCTATGGAGGAGTTGAGAAAAATGGCTGAACAGTATGGAATCACTGTACATGGCAAGGCTAGGAAGTCTGAACTCCTAAGGCTAGTGGACAACCATTTTTCCCTTGAATCTGAAAAAGTAGAAATGGTTAGAAGCAGAGTAGTGTTAGCAAAGATACAATTAGAACAGAGGAAATTTGAGGAAAGCAAGAGGGAGAAAGAGAGGGCCTTCCAAAAGGAACGTGAAGAAAGAGAAAGACAGGAGAAGGAACGAGAGAGGAGAAAGAGGGAGAAAGAATATTCCGGAAAGAATGTGAAGAACGAGAGTTGAAGCGGCTTGAGTTAACCAGGGGGCGACGGAGTAACCCTAGTGAAAGCAAAGCCAATATGGAGGAATATAATGCAGGGCTAGGTACAAGGTTGCTAAACCTCACTCAATTTATTCCAAAATTCTATGAGGAAGATGTGGAAACATTTTTCGTGTCTTTTGAGAAACTGGCAAGGCAGCTAAAATGGCCAGCTGAGACCTGGTCTCTTTTACTGCAAAGCAAACTAACCGGAAAAGCCCATGAGGTTTATTCCTTGTTGCCAGATGACAGTTCATCAAATTAAGAACTGACCAAAAATGCTATCCTTGGGGCATATGAATTCGTACGCAAAGCCTACAGCCAAAAGTTTAGAACCCTCAAAAAGCAAGCCAATCAAACTTATCTGGAGTTTGAAAGAAGCAAGCAGCTGGTTTTTGACCAGTGGCTGAGGGCTCTTAAAGTACAGCTCAGCTATGAGAATCTCAGGGACGTAGTTCTGTTAGAGGAATTTAAAAATTCTCTCCCATTCTGAATAAAGACCCATGTAAAGGAGCAGCGGGTTCAGGGAGCCCAGCAAGCGGCCGTTCTGGCCAATGGGTTTGCTTTAATTTATAATGTAAATATCTGAGGGACTTGAGGTTGTTTTCGTTGGAGAGAAGGAGGAGAGGTGACTTAATAGAGACATATAAGATAATCAGAGGGTTAGATAGGGTGGATAGTGAGAGTCTTTTTCCTCGGATGGTGATGGCAAACACGAGGGGACATAGCTTTAAGTTGAGGGGTGATAGATATAGGACAGATGTTAGAGGTATTTTCTTTACTCAGAGAGTAGTAGAGGCGTGGAACGCCCTGCCTGCAACAGTAGTAGACTCGCCGACTTTAAAGGCATTTAAGTGGTCATTGGATAGACATATGGATGAAAATGGAATAGTGTAGGTCAGATGGTTTCACAGGTTGGCGCAACATCGAGGGCCAAAGGGCCTGTACTGCGCTGTAATGTTCTAATGTTCTAATAAGTCGGTTTCCCGGGGATAACCTTTCCTAATCACCCCCACAAATCTGAAAAGGACAAAGGGTGGGAAGGTAACAACTGCCCAGGCAGTCCTGGAAGAGAAAGGAAAGCAGGAGACATAGGGGGCCCTCCTCCAGCCAAAAGGTAAGGTGCTGTGAGCAAGAGTGAGACCCGGAGACCTATGTGCTTCCATTGTAATAAGGCAGGGCATTTAAAAGCTGACTGCTGGAAACTAAAGGGAAAACCAGTAGGGTTAATCGGGGCATACCCGCTCAGTGAAGATGAGGGCCTGATGGAAAACACAGAACAACCTGTGGCTTTAAGTGCAGTAAGAGTGCAACCCTGGAAGCTTACTACGGCCAGTGCAGGAAAAGTTAATAGGATTCCTGAAGGTTATAAGGGTTTTGTATTTGAAGGGAAAGTAACCCTTGAGTGGGGCAAGCAAGCTCTTCGTGATTCTCAGGGACACGGGGGACACCAGATCACTTTTACTGGGAAAAGGCCTGACCTTTCCTCCAGAGAGTGCACCAAAATGGTGGTGAATGGTATGGAGGGCAGTGTATGTCTGTACCTGTACACCGGGTGCACCTGGAGTGTGACTTTAGTTTCGGGACCAGTGTGCCGAGTTTGCCTGTGGACAGGGTTGACCTGCTTCTAGGTAATGATCTGGCAGGGGTGAAGGTGGCAGCCCCCCCCACCCCCCCAGTAGTGAAAGAAAGACCGCAGAAGGTCAGAGAGACAGTGCAGTGACAAGAGACAGACCCCTGCAGAGTCCCTGAACGTGTAATAGGTCAGGTCATGATCAAACCAGCTCCACCAGAAGAGATTGCATTGACACTGTAGACAAATGAGCAGGAGGTCTGCCTGTCTGAGACTTTCTTTGGAAAGTTAGGAGACCCAGGGAATGAATTCAATGGATTTTCCCGAGGTGAGGCTTAGGGAGCTGACCCAGTATTGCAAGAGATAGCACAGGCTGCCCAGTCTGAAAGTTAAGCAGAGGGAGTCCCTGATTGCTGCTATTTAAAGAGTGAGGTACTGATGAGGAAATGGAGTTCTCCTCACAGACCTGAGGGCAAGAAGTGGACAGTAGTTCACCAGTTAGTGGTGCCACAGAGAAATATTAAGAAGGGCCCACGAGACTACAGAAGCTGTACATGCCTGTATACAAAAGACCAAAACCCGTATAAGACAGCAGATTGACTGGCCAAAACTCCACAAAGATGTGGTGGAGTACTGCAGGAGTTGCCACATGTGCCAGGTTGAGGGGAAACCCCAACCTACAGTGAAACCTGCACCCCAAGTCCTGTACCGGTGTTCGGAAGACTCTCCAGCAGAGGGCTGGTGAATTGTGAGGGACCCCCACCGAAAACAAAAGGGGACAGGCAGGCACATGGCTCGCAAAAGTTTAGAAAGAGAAGGGGAAAAGGTAATTAAGAGGGCAAGTTTAAGGAAGTCTGGGAAGAATCCTGAATGAAAACCCCTACTGTCTGGTCAACCAACCCTAAAAAATGTTAAAAATTAGACCCCACTTCCTCCTATGAGAATGCTAACAGCAGAGGGGGCAGAGAAACAATGAGGGTGATGCCTCACCTAGTCGAAGTGTCACAGGAGAATGCAGTTAAGTCTGCACAAATACCTGCAGGTAGGAGTGTCCCAGAGAACAAAGGGGAGATTAACAAAGGATCCTCCCCCACAGTCAGAGGAAAAGGGAACCACCCATCCCCTGAAGCCAAAAGTCTTTGCATGAATCAGGGAGTTCAGGATAGACCCTCCTCCTACTAACTCTCCTGAGACAAAAAAGGGGGAAATTAAAGCAGCCCTGGCACCCAGAAAAGACCATTTTTAATTAGCTTTAAGATTGGCGAATGAAAGGAAATGGATGAGAGAAATGCATGGTTTTCTTTCTGTATCTTATATTTCTCTCAAACTCTAATGAAATGCGCCATTTTTCTTCAAATCACATTTCATTCCCCTGGGTGTGGAGGTGTCAGGCAAACACCCCACCTACCAAGACTGAGGCACCAATTATTTCACCATATGAACATTAAAACTTAAAAGTGCAAGCCCCTCACTGGAAAGACAGTTTTGCATAGTAACAGACGGTGTTGAAACAATGGGGATCCAGTAGTTGCTTCCCCAATACACAGAAGTGGTCAGACCAGTTTTAGTCACATGAATAACTGGCTGTTGCACAGAATTTGAACTTCCAACAAAGAATTTTGAAGAGAACATCGTGTGCTCATGGACTGAGAACATCTCCTCTCCAATCTGCCTGCCTTCATCTCTTCCCACAGAACTGAAACTTGTGAAAACACATGAAACTCAAAGAGAGAAAGGTTTCCTACGTGAATAAGGTTTTAAGAAGACTACTGAACCCCAATGACCATATCTTCAATCAAGGACTACAGCGAGTTTGAGAAGCAGTAACATGATATTGCCTCAAACTGTTCTACTTATTTTTTCTTCTGCTCTTTTCTGTCCCTATCTGCATGTTTATATCGCGTGTGCATGTTAGCATGGGCATGTGATATATCCATAGGCGTGAACAGTCTTAGAGTTTAAGTTAAATTTCATCTTTCTTCTTTAAACCAAAGAAAGCCTGTCTGTGCTCATTTCTTTGTCTTATAATTGGAAAGTTGCGAACAAGGATTTACAAAGGGTGAGCTCAAAACACAGTATGTTTAAAATTAAACCCTGTTACAATAAGACCAGATAAAGACAACAAAAAAACACATTTCTCACCTGGTCGTAACAACAAGTTCAATCAAAGCAGAACTGCAATAAATGAAGCAATTACAATACTGAACTATATAGCCTCAATCGTATAATAGAAGATAGAGGAAATTCTTCTCTAATTCTATAGTGCTTTGGTTTGATTGCACCTTGAATCCTGTGTCCAGTCTGGTCACAGAGACACCAAGGAATTAATGAACTCAGGAAGAAGTTCAAAGAAGAGTCGCGACGGTGATCCTTAGAATCAGAAGGCATGAGAAAAGACTGAAAAACGTCAGTTTTGAAAGGAGGCAACTATTAGAACATTACAGCGCAGTACAGGCCCTTCGGCCCTTGATGATACGCCGACCTGTGAAACCATCTGACCTACACTATTCCATTTTCATCCATATGTCTATCCAATGACCACTTAAATGCCCTTAAAGTTGGCGAGTCTACTGCTGTTGCAGGCAGGGCGTTCCACGCCCCTACTACTCTCTGAGTAAAGAAACTACCTCTAACATCTGTCCTATATCTATCACCCCTCAACTTAAAGCTATGTCCCCTTGTGTTTGCCATCACCATCCGAGGAAAAAGACTCTCACTATCCACCCTATCTAACTAATGGCGATGTGATACAGGTACGTGATAGTAAATAGTATGGGATAAAGTAGACCCATAAAATTACTTCAAACCAAAATGGTGTGTCTAGAATGAGGGGCGAACAGATTCAAATTCTTAAAATACAATAGATAAATAAGTAAATAAATAAATAATACAAACAAATAGGGTAGATATCTGGAAGTTTTTCTCACACCGGGTGACCTACACATGGAATAGGCTTCCAGGTGCAGCAGTGGAGACAGAAACCTGGAATAATTTAAGTAACAATTGGATACTGTGATGGGAAAAATGCAATGTGTTTCTGAATGGATGAGCTAAGATGAGTCAAATGGCCTACATCATCCATATTGAACTTAGGAACAATTGCACATGAGGAGTTATGTGTTGTTAGGGAATATGAGACCGCCACCCTTCCTTTAAGATAGATTTCTCCCCAACCCCTTCTCCCTGCACTACATATTATCCACAACCAAAAGAACAGGCAGCTTCCTGACTATAAGGCCTCCAAGAATGCGGCTTGAGAATGAGCCTCTAGAAGGTGTGCAGCACTGAACTGGGGATAATGTATTCTCAGATTTTCTCCCACTACTTGGTGCATTGTCACAACATTAGAAACACAGCATGTGGGGCTAGGTCGGTCCAAACCTCTGCCATAGCATATTGGAGGGTTAGCCCCCTCACACCCCCTCCCTCGACTAGTTACATGTGGAATAAACACGTTGGCTTTATAAATTAGAAAGTGATCACTTAACCCAACAGAAATGTTAGGATCTTGTGTGATTCATTTTTGCATGCATTTCCGTTCTCCGTGATAACTTCATAAATTATACTGCATTAATTAACCATATACATGAGCAGGACTATGATTTCATATTAAAGGACGAAATAAGACCAGATTTCTGTGCGTTTTCACAGTATAATCCATGTTGTTCAAACAATCAGATCTAAAATTTCTTATCTTGAGCTCGGATTTGGTAGAATTAATTTGTTTCTCACACACCCCGACCGAAATAGAAATGAATGTTGTGGGTGGGGGGGGGGTGGGTGGGAAGCTTTGGATAATAAATACCTGGAGAGCAGCCAAGAAAAAAAACAGGCTGGTTTTCTGAAAAGATGATGAGAAGTAGAGTTGGCAAGAATCCCTCCTCTGACTTTGCCAGCTATTTGTGTCAGCGTTCCAATATACTCAATCAAATGGTGCATTAGACAGAAAAGTTCAACATAGTTTCGTTGATTTAAAAATAACTTGTGTTCACACTGCACCATTTCCTAATTTATGAAAATTAAACATATGACGGACAATTAGCTCTGGCTTGCATTAACCGTTGTTTGAAGTATGTGTGACAGCCTGGCCACATACAAATTACTGGAGTGTAATTTATAACCCGCTGTTTTCGGGATTGGTAAATATGTCTCACAAGAGCACCACTTACGACTGTAGATAAGGAAGGAGATGGCAATGTTGTGCTGGAACCTTAACATATATGGTCTTCACTGTAAGGTCACGTTCAACTCGCACTTCAGCCAGCACTCTTTGTTATCAGGAAACCTCTCTGCAAGCTCAACTATTTAAAAGCATTGAAGAGGAACATCGCCCACGAAAAGCTTAATCGAGGTGGATTTTACATTACAGGAGTACCCGTAGAATTAAAGTGTTGGAACCGACTGGAAAATGTAGCAGCCGTTGGGATGGGAAATGCTATAATGTCTGTGGTTGCTTTTTTCCCGTCGAAATCGTGCCAGAAATACCTTATCGGAGGTGACATCGAAGAAATGCCACCAGATAAAATGATGGATTTGAGTGGGAAACATCTGAGGACGTTTCCCCTTCAGGTCTGTGCTTTTACAGAACTCATGAAGCTGTACCTGAGCAACAACAGTCTGAGGAGCCTTCCTCCTGAGTTTCATCTGCTGGGCTGCCTACAGATTTTAGCTCTGGATTTCAATTGTTTTAAAGAACTCCCCCAAGCGGTGTGCCGCCTCCGCCAGCTCTCCATCCTGTACCTGGGCAACAACAGTCTGTGTGACCTGCCAGCGGAGCTGAGCCGGCTGACTGAGCTGAAAACACTGTGGATCGAGAGCAACTGTTTCGAGCAGATCCCGCAAGTCGTTTCCGAGCTGAGGCAGCTGAGGGTCCTGCACGCTGGCTGCAACCAGCTGGAGATCCTACCCAAGGAGCTCCGGCGCATTCCAGAACTACAGAGCATTTGGATCTCGGACAATCTGTTCAGCGAGTTCCCCCAAGTTCTGCTGGAGATAAACAGTCTGGAGATCATCGACGTGGACAGAAACAAGATTAGGTCCTTCCCCAGTTTGGTTCACATGAAAAACCTGAAGCTGGTGATCTACGATCGTAATCCGTGTAAGAATGCCCCCAGGGTGGCTGAGGAGGTCAGGAGAGTGGGCAGGTGGGCTGATTATCGCCCCGAGGACAATAACAAATTGTCACCGGAGGAAATGGTTGAGCAAATTGGAGAAAACGAAGACATTGAAACGACAGAAAAGAATAAACAAAACAAAGATTCTGGTCAGAAGGTGTTAGATTTAACACCGAAAGCGACTTAATCCCCTGTGGCGTAATTTTCAAGCTTCCAATTTCGCTTTAACTATGCAGAAATATATGCAGTAATGGTAAATGCACTGTTTTTTCTCTCTTGGTGAATGTCTCATTATGGCGCACTCTCCTGCTAGTGATGTCTGCCCCTAGGACCTCAACACAAGTGGTAATTCTTCAATAATAAAAATTGAAAATGATGGAAATACACAGCAGATCTGGCAGCAACTGTGGACAGAGAAACAGAGTCAATTTTTCAAGTCGATGACCTTTTGTCAGAACCGGAAAAAATTGGAGCTGTAACAGATTTTAAGCAAGTACAAAGGCTGGGAAATGACAAAAGAGATGATGGTGGAAAGCAAAAGGGAATGGTACTGGGACAAGTAGAGGAACAAAATATGGGTCTAAAGGAGGTGTAAATGGGCATAACTGAATCAAGGCTGTAATGCCTAATTGAAAGATGAGGTGCTGTTCCTCGAGCTTATGTTGAGCTTCAATGAAAGAGTGTAGGAGGCCGGGGACAGAGGTCAGAGTGAAGCAAAAGAATTTTTTTAAAGTGGCCTGAAGCTCAGGGTCACACTTGTAGACTGAACTCCCCAATGTAGAGGAGACTGCATCATGAGCAGCCTGATCTTGGCCCATGGAACTGATTTCTTCCTTTCTTGACTATTTTCTTTCTCCTCTTGTCTAGTCTCTTCCCACCTACATCCACAACTCTCGCTTAAAGTCTTTTTCCAGTTCTGATGAAAGATCATTGACCTTTAATGTTAACTGTTTCTCTCTCCACAGCTGCTGCCTATTTCAGCATTTTCTGTTTTTATTTCAGATTTCAAGCATCTGCAGTATTTTGCTGTTGTGTTAGAATCATAGAATCATAAAAATTTTAAGGCACAGAGAGAGGCCACCTGGCCCATGTGTTGTTATAATCCTTCATATATTTTTTTGAATTACAAATAATGGAATCGTTGGATGGTGCAATACGGTGCATTGTTAATCATCTCTGATCAAAAGATGATGGAGAAAACCTGAAGACTGCCAGGTAGAGCAGGAGGATGAGAAAGCTGGAATGCAAAAGGCCTAACACAAACCGTGCACTCAATATACCATACCCCACATGACCTTTGATGGTGGGAGTCAATCCATAGAGGCTAGCAATGGGGAAACGGCGTTGCTGGTTGTCATGGGCAAGCAGAGAGGTCAGCGTTTCCATAACAAGACCCAAAATGGTGGGTTGCTAATATTTGCCCTTAACACTACCCAGAGGTCAAAAGCATCTCAGGAAAACCCCCTTCTCAAGGGAATTAGGGTGCCTCCCGCACTGCTGGTGCTTTGTTTTATAGGGGTGTTTCTGATAGCATGCTTGCCACTGGAGATAAAACAGTGAAGCAAATATGGCATTACTGTGCATCTAACCTATTCTGTATCTGATCTATGAGCAATTCACTATAGCACTTGGTATTCTAAGTGGATATGCGTTTGATTCCAATGAGGGAATGCTGCACTGTGGGAGGTGCTGCCTCTCGGATAAGATGTTAAACAGATGCCCCATTTGCCTGCTCGGGTGTATGTAAAAGATCCCACAGCACTCTTTCAAAGAAGAGCAGGGGCATTATCCCCGGTGCCCTGGCCAATATTTATCCCTCAATCAACATCACAAAATAATAGATTGTCTGGTCATTATCACATTGCTGTTTGTGGGAGTTTGCTGTGTGCAAATTGGCTGCTGCATTTCCTACATTACAACAGTGACGACATTTCAAAAGTACTTCATTGGCTGCAAAGTGCTTTGAGACATCTGGTGAAGATGAAAAGTGCTATATAAATGCAAGTCTTTCTTTCTATTCACCTACAAATGCAGTTCCTATTAACAATTTTCAGCAAGTATACAATCAGAGAGCGATGGCTGCCAAGTCTTCCTGCATTGCTGTGGGAGGAAGGTGTAGGCCACTTTTACACTTATGCATTAAATAGTACCTGCTATTAACTCATCAATTTCTTAAGAACAGTTTAGAATGCGAGGCAAATCTTATTTGGCTTTCGCCAATACCAGCTTTATAGCCTTGGGTTGCCCCCAACATCAAGTGCAACATTGGAGAAAATCTTGGTAACAAAGAATCCTGGGCTCATTATACCGAATGCATCGAAATTCTCCAAGTTGGGTTTTTTTGAGTAATTCCTAAGAAAATGCACTTGGAGGTAGAGATGTCTGGCTCTCCACAGTGGCATGCTGACCATTTTGGATCTGGCCATGACTGTAGGCCTGACAGTTCATAGTTAAATTGGCAAAAAATGCAATTTCTGAGCAACAAGCCTATGCCCAAATCTCACATGTTCACAGTTACTTTGTTGTTACCAAATCCACCCCACAGTAGAAATAAAGACTTGCATTTATAGAGCACTTTTCACAACCTTTGAGACCGGATGTCTCAAAGCACTTTACAGCCAATTAAGTACTTTTGACGTTTAATCACTGTTGTAATGTAGGAAATGCAGCAGCCAATTTGCACACAGCAAACTCCCACAAACAGCAATGTGATAATGACCAGATAATCTGTTCTTTTGTGATGTTGATTGAAGGATAAATATTGGCCAGGACACTCGAGTTACCTCCCCTGCTCTTCAAAATAATGCCATGCAATCTTTTACATGCACCTGAGTAGGCAGATGCAACCTCGGTTTAACGCCTCATCCAAAAGACAGCACCTCCCACAGTGCAGCACTCCCTCAGTATTGCACTGTACTGGAGTGTCAACCTTGATTTGTGTGCTCAAGTCCTGGCATGTGACTTGAACACAGAAGTTTGAGAACCAGATATGAGAGTGCTACCAACTGAGCCACAACTGACAACTGTTAACTTGATAGCGTCTAGAGCCAATTCAATCACAGAAGCACTTCCATACAATAAAGGGGTCATTATACGATCCTCTTGGTACCGGTGTGCCAAAAAGCTTGGTGCAACATTGGCACCAAAGCTACAGTGTAAATAACAGCATTTAACTGCAGTGCAGATCTTATTTCAGATGATGGGGCCTTGATAATTCTTCAAATACTTACATATTTCTTACCATCTATGGACAAAATATTTTTATATCCATGCATTCACAGTGTATTAAAGTTTCTTCTAAGATATGCATATTTCCATTTCATGAGGGTCGAGTAAGGGGTCTGTAGCTGAAAAATCATGTTCTTTTGACAGTTGCTGAACTTCCAGTGCTTTCTGTTTTTGTTTCTGTAGTGATTTACCTTGCTTTACAATTTGCATAGGTATAATGTTTACGGTGACGTTTTGTATACCACTGTAACATGCATTTTCTGCCTCATGAGGCAAGCAGGCTGGGGGTAACCACAGGTTCTAAAACCCCTCTCCCCTGCCCCATAACCCTCACTTTCCAACAAGAGTGAGGAGTTTATGGACTTCTTGGTCATTAAGATCATTCATATCGTTGCCTCTGTTACACCTGTGCCCACCCCTGCTCACCAGCACCCACCCCCCCGCAACTCCCATTTAAAGCTAATGAGGACATGTGGTGTTCCTTCTTTCTTTTACATTCCTTCATTGTAGGAACATTATTATGCACATTCTTAAATTGAAAACTATATATTTGAAATAGGAAATAAATGTAGATGAACATTGTGTGTTGAGCTCCCCTGAAGGCTCAGTTGGTAAAGGTGGCATGTAGATATAGATCAGAATATCTCTGGCTTAATTGCTTGTCTGTGCCATGTATACTGATGTCAGCGAGGGTGGCGGTAGTGTTTCTACTGGCCAACACTAACAAATCAGCCAGACCACTGGTTTTTACTGCTATCTAGTGACTCATACAATAAAGTTGTGCGTGTGTGCCAGGTGAAACTGAGGTCAACAGTGATGCCTCCTCCCACTCCCTCGCCCCCCAGGACAAAATAGCAAAAACATTCATTCGAGGGAGTTTTTAGAATTGTAATTTGAGCCAAATACCACATGATAAAAACCCTGGGCAGAATTTTATAGTCGCAGCGGGGGAGGGGCTGTCCTGACAACAGGCCCGCAGCCAGGGGCGACCCTGCCTCGGCCATCTGCGGGACCCATGACTGTATTTTACAGGGGTCAATTGATTGCTGTCAGACCTGCTGTCCCTTTAAAGGACAGCTGCCTGCCTCCAAAAGCTGCCAGCCAATCGGAGGGCCAGCAGCTCAGCAGTGCCACTGGGAGCTGTGGCTACTGCTGGGACTGCATCTGGAAGAAGAGGACGCCAAGGAAGGGCGTCGTCCTCCTAACCAGGTACGTGGGGTCTGAGGGTACTGGGGCCAGTTAGGCAGGCCCTGGCAGGGGCTGGAGGTGGGGTGTGGTTTGGTGACAGCAGGCAGTGCCATTGCCATGGGGGTGACCATTGCCACCAGGGAACCCCTCCATGGGCCTGAGTGCCCGAATTGGAGGCCTCCGTTGAGCCACTGGAAGGCCGCCAGGGTGTATTTGGTGGTTTCCCACTCGACAGAGCAGTCATCCAACACTGGTAAAATTCCAATGGCGGTGGGAAGAGGTCCTTAATTGTCCACCTAAGTGGCTCAATTGGCATCTGGGCGGGAGAGTCATTCTCCACTTTCCCCACCACATTAAAATGGCATGGTGGAAGGAAGCTGACGGGCACTCCATCCCCCGCCTTCCCTCACCATTTTACAGGCCCCACCCCAGAAGGTTGTTAAAATCCAACATATTTCAGTGCCAAGGGTTAAGGGACAAGGGTTAAATATGGCACATTGACATTTTTACATAAAAACTGCATTAAACCAACAACTACAAGGTTCTTGAATTTTACTAAATTCAATTGAAGCACTGATCTAGCGTAAAAGGGTATTCCTAATAAAATGTTCAGTCACGGTTTGTAAATTAAATATTCAATTTTATTTTGTCCCTCAGTACCTGCGAATCATTCTTTGGCTTTTTTTAAACAATGCTTTACTTGGTAATTTTTCAACAATAAAGGGACTGCATGTGGGTGGGAGAGAATATAACGCTCCAATCATCTCACTTTGGGCAGCTTCCTGGACTTACAATGTACTGAATTGATCATCCCATTCATTGCTTCAACTATGATGTTCTTTAGAAACATGCATAATTTTGCCATTTGAAGGTGTACTCAAATCAGCCGGCAAAAATTCAAAATAGCAAACTCAACCACTAGCCTCGGCATATCCAGGATATAAATTGAACAGTGGGAAAATGTGGCAGAAAAACTTCATAACAACGTGACCGATATGCTTAAATGAAGATGAAACAAGGTCACCTAGATTCTGGGCTTCCACATGGAATCTTTAGGAAAGGTAGCAAACGTTACTCACTGCCAGCAGACATCTTTCCTTATTTGGAAACTGGGCTCATTATCCTACAAGCATGCCGTGGCTTGTTTATAACATATGATTTTCTTCACACTAAGCATATAATTTTATTTTCATCATATTGACAAATTAAAACTTGGGAAACACTTTTTTCCTGCCACAAACATTTGATTTTATGAGATTTCAACAGAAAAGTTTTGAATTTGAGAACTAACCCAGTAATTATGAACTGATATGTACGAAACAGGCCCCTTTCTCTTTTTAAAATGTAAGATGCCAGAAGAATCAGCTTCATGGAGGAGAATGTGAAGCATTTTCATGTTCTATTTATACCGTGATTTGAAGACTGGAAGACTTCCAAATCCCTTATTGTTCTTGTTTACACTTGAACTATTAATGCTGATTATTCCACACCAAGATTCTCTGCAGTCTGCAGAATCTGTTAGGCCTGGGTCAAACTCAAATTGAAGATCCACCCACAGAAAAAGGCAGTGGGAATAATAACTATTTGAGGTTGGAAATTGTTGTGACATCATTAACAGTTTGAATACTTCATACATCATCACAGGAAGTTATGTCAACCAAAATGTGATAGAGCAGTTGGAGTCGTGTTAGTCATCTAATCACACATGTATGATAGAGCACTCTTGTAAACTTGCTACTTCACCATAAAGAACCCACTATTTAACTGTCATTCAGCTCAAGATTGGTACCTTATTGCTGAAGAAAGCAATAACACAATATGGTGGCAGCAATGTGTATATGAAGACCACAGCGTGAAGGCAGCAGAATGCATTGAAGTAGCAATACAGCGGACAGGCTCAGCAATGGTGTTCAATGGAGGCAGTGATCTTGAGTGAGACATCGGTAACAGCAATCTCTCCCATCAGAATCTGTCTAAGACAAGACAACGCGACACATCGTCGGAGGTAGCGGCGGCAGCATGACACTGTCAGGCTGGACGACCATCCGCTGAATTTGATGCTCAGGAGAGTGTGAGTACATGATGGGGGTTGGTTATTTCAAAGGTGGGCAGCCAGAAAAGGCAGGAATCGGGCTCAGGAAAAGCAAGCAGAGTTGGTTCACATTAGAGCTGGGGAACGGCACTGCCATTAAACGCCATGTGTTTTCCTGCCACAATTGCTTCATGGGCAGAGTGTCCCTGATCGCAGGCTGTAAGTCCATACTACAGGCACTGACCTCAGGGTATGGCTGAAATCCGATGCTGTAGACACAGCAGACCTGCAATTTTTTTCCCCTTTATGGAAAGCCTCCAAAAAAAGGGAGGCATTTAAAGGGGAAAGCTCCAGCTAAGTAACTGGTATCATGGCTACCAAATACCCGTCAATGAACTGGAAAGCCCAAGACCTCCTCCACAAATTCCAACTCTTCAAACAGTGCATGGAGTTGTGCTTTTTGGATCTTGCTATCACAGAGCTTGACAAGCAAGTGATCAAAATAAAAATCGACAATGAAGGGTTCCATCGCCTCAACACCTCAGGATTATCTGAAGCAGACCAGAAGGACCCAGTGAGACTCTGGACTGCATTAGAGGACCAGCTGATGGTCAAGATTAATTTTAGAATCCATCTTCTCGAACTGATGGTATGCAGACAACAGTCCATGGAGACCATCAATCAATTTGTTAGCAGATGCTGTGAGAAAGGAAAAGTTTGTGATCTCTCGGAGGTGGGGTTATCCGAATGGATAATGGATTTGGTCATTGCATCTACCCTGATAGTAGCTTTTCAGAAAGAGCCATTAGACAAAGAAAAAGGGTATGACATTGAAAGTCTCCTGAAAGAAGGCAGCAAATTCATGGCCACAGCTGCAAGCAGGCAGTGCATATGAGCACTTGTCACAACAACCATAGGTGAAGTAACGAGATTACCTCAGCAAGGCAAGATATGCGGCAGGTGCGGTCTGATGCACCAACTGAGAAATTGTCCTGCGTACGTGGATACCTGCAAGGTGTGTGGTAAGAAAGGGCAGTGGGCAAAGCTGTGCAGGAGGTCTGGTAATGGAAAATTGGCCAGAAGTCACAGCAGGCCACGACCTGACAAGAAACAAACACCACCCTGTGAGAAAAATGGATGCATTTGTAAGAGGCCAATCTAAACACAGACATGTCCATGAGATAGACAAGGATGTAAGTGATAAAGAAGTGTTACGACTAGGTCTCAGGCTCCCCTTTCGCCTCTTCTCTGGTTTGACCGCAACAGGGTTTATCTTTTTAACACATTGATCTAACGTACCACCTCAGTGAGAGTTTGCTCTTGTTCCTCTAATATAATTGCAAATGAACCAATCAGATAGCTTTTCTTGTGTTTAAACAAGAAAGATGTAAGTTTATTAAGTTTATCACTCTAAATCGATTAAAATTACTAAAATACGCTATGCATCCACACCCCAATTCACACAAGAGCCACAACACATATAAATAGATTACAGAAGGAAATAAAGAGTTGGGAGGTTGGAGTAGAGTGTGTAATAAATGGAATTTAAATACTGAATCTCAGTTCCAGAGTTCTTAGTTGAACTTATAGTCCTGAAGTACTTGCTGGGCCATGTGCAAGGTTCAGGCTTGTTTCTCAGGTTCTGGAAGAGGGACTTTGACTGTGTCCCCGAGTTGCTGGCTGTGCTGGGCCGTAGGTTTGAGGCTTAGCAGTTGCAGCCAAGGCTTCTCTGGGACTTTAGGGAAGGTCATGTCTTAATAACTCAATTGAGTTTTTGAGGGAGTAACAAGGAGTATTGATGAGGGTAGTGTAGTGGAAGTGGTTGACATGGATTTTAGTAAGGTATTTGACAAGGTCTCACATGGCAGACCCGTCAGAAAAATGAAGGCCCAAGTGATACAGGAGAATGTGGCAGGATAGATCCAAAATTGGCTCAGTGACAGGAAACAAAGGATAGTAATCGATGGATGTTTTTGCGAATGAAAAGCGTTTTCCAGTGGTGTTCCACAGGGCTCAGTGTTGGGGCCCTTGCTGTTTGTGGTATTGGACTTAAATGTGGGAGGCATGATTGGGAAATTTGTAGATAACACAAAAATTGTCCTTGTAGTTGATAGTGAAGAGGATAGCTGTGGACTCCAGAATATCAATGGTTTGGTTGAGTGGGCAGAAAAGTGGCAAATGGAATTCAATCCAGAAAAGTGAGAAGTAATGCATTTGGGGAGGGCAAACAAAGCGAGGGAATACACAATAAATGGGAGGATATTGAGTGGGGTAGAAGAAGTGAGCGACCTTGGAGTACATGTCCATAGGTCCCTGAATGTGGCAGGACAGGTAGATAGAGTGGTGAAGAAGGCATATGGAATGCTTTCCTTGATTGGCCAAGGTATAGAATACAAAAGCAGGGATGTAATGCTGGAACTGTATAAAATGCTGGCTAGGCCACAGCTGGAGTATTGCGTACAGTTCTGGTCACCACATTACAGGAAGGACATAATTGCTCTACAGAGGAGATTTACAAGAATGCTGCCAGGGCTTGAAAGTTGCAACTATAAGGAAAGATTGGATAGGCAGGGTTGTTTTCCTCAGAACAGAGGAAGCTGAGGGGTGACATAATTGAGGTATACAGAGTTATGAGGGGCCTAGAGAGGGTAGACAGGAAGGACCTGTTTCGCCTAGCGGAGAGGTCAATTACCAGCAGGCACAGATTTAAGATGATTGGTAGAAGGATTAGAGGGGACATGAGGAAAAACCTTTTCACCCAGAGGGTGTTGGGTGTCTGGAATTCACTGCCAGGAATGGTGATGGAGGCAGAAACCCTGAATTCTTTTAAAAGGTACTTGGACATGCACCTGAACTGCTGTAACCTGCAAGGCTATGGACCAAGTACTGAAAGGTGGGATTAGATTGGGTGGCGTTTTTTGGCCAGCATGGACATGATGGGCTGAATGGCCTCCTTCTGTGCCGTAATTTTTCTATGGTTCTATGGTTTTAAGGGAGAGAGGAAAGAGAGATGTTCCTTTGCTGGATCTCAGTTACTGTCTGTCTTCTGAATCACCACTCACAAATCCTCAGAGTGGCCCAAGCAGTCACATGATATGACCACCTCTTTGTGTGTTTGAGAAACTTCTGGAATGGTTTCTGAAATTCAAGTCTCTCCCCCCAGGCTGCCCAGACTTACTTGGTGGGGGGGAGCGGGTTGGCTCTTTCAAAATCAATGGGTGTTGATGGCTTTTGATGATCGACAGTGACAAGGCGATCTTAGATAAGTGAATCAGAGAGTACCCCATTGTTTTGGCTAGGTTAAGTTAATCACATCTGTCTCCACCCTAATCCTTTGGTTTTTTTCATATGCAAATTGTGTGTGGCCAACTTGGCAGCTAGCTGTTCTGTTTTAAAAGTTATAAGAACATAAGAACTAGGAGCAGGAGTAGGCAATTCAGCCCCTTGAGCCTGTTCCGCCATTCAATACGATCATGGCTGATCTCATCTCGGCCTCAACTCCACTTTCCTGCCCGTTTTCCATAACCCTTCAACCCATTACTGATTAAAAATCTGTCTATCTCCTTCTTAAATTTACTCAATGTCCCGGCATCCACCGCATTCTGGGGTAGTGAATTCCATAGACTCACGAACCTTTGAGAGTAGGAATTTTTCCTCATCTCTGTTTTAGATCTGCTACCCCTTATCCTAAAACTAGGACCTCTCGTTCTGGATTGCCCCACCAGAGGAAACATCCTCTCTACATCTACTTGGTCAATTCTCTTAATCATCTGATATACCTCAATTATATCTCCTCTCATTCTTCTAAACTCTAGAGAGTAAAGGCCTAAACTGCTCAATCTCTCTTCATAAGACAAACCCCTCATCTCTGGAATCAATCTAGTGAACCTCCTTTGAACTGCCTCCGATGCAACTACATCCATCCTCAAGTAAGGGGACCAAAACTGTACGCAGGTGTGGTCTCACTAATGCCTTGTACAGTTGCAGCAACACTTCCCTAATTTTATACTCTATTCCTTTAGCAATAAATGCCAAAATTCCATTTGCCTTCCTTATTACCTGCTGCACCTGCATACTAGTTTTCTGTGATTCATGCACGAGGATACCCAGATCCCTCTGCACTGAAGCACTCTGAAGTTTCTCTCCATTTAGATAATAATTTGCCTTTCGATTTTTCCGACCAAAATGGTTTAGACAGGCATCAAGATCGGCGTAGGCTTGGAGGGCCGAATGGCCTGTTCCTGTGCTGTACTGTTCTTTGTTCTTTATTAGGTGGAGGACAGTTAATCGAACAGCACCACCCTGTCAGCAGGTTTAATGACCAGAGAGAGGAATGCTGCGTGAACAGAGGGAAGCAGTTCCTAATGAAAAAAATCTAAGGAGGCCAAGAGCCCAGAGGGACGGGTTCCAGATGGAAAGAGAATCCTAAACCTGGGAGAAAGAGTCTGCTGTGCAGGGGGAGGCCTCCTGGCCAAAGAAATGGGCACAGAGGCAAAGACAACAGAAAATGAGTTCAGCATTGTGCTGAGCTTGTCATTCACTGAGTGGGGCGCTAAAGGGATGAAGCTGAAGCCTTTGGGGATCGTGCAAACAAGGCAAGAGGTGAGATTTTAAGAAGGGATGGGTCAGAGGAACGTAAAGGAGGTTTGGAAAAAGTGTCGTGTCCAAGAGCTGTTGAACCTTACGATCCTTGACACCTGAAAAGAAAGAACCAAAGTTCTTTTTTGTTGAAGCGCCAGATGAGGTGAAGGATGAAATAAACTGGGACGAGGACAGCTGAGGTAAGAGTATGTCGGTGCTGCTGCTGAAGGGAAAGATCAAGAATGTGCATGTGGCTGAGCATAGGTCTCAGGAAGTCGTGAAAGCAGTGGTTCAAGAAACGCTGAAGATCTTGGAAACAGCTGTATTCATGGAGTCCACATGGAATAAGTTGGAGTCAGAGGTAGATTTCTTCCCATATCGACTTTTACCTTCCTAGTCCAGTCTCTTCCCACCTATATCTGTGACTCTTCCGACACCCTCTGCCACTTTTAACAGTTTTGTTTCCTGCCCCAACCATGAATGTCCCAATCCCTGTACACTGCCATCCCCACCAGGACAGCCTGAGGGCTTTCCACTTCTTCCTTGAATGGAGGCCCAACCAGTCCCCCATCTGCCACCACCCTCTGCCGCCTGATTGAACTTGCTCTCATTTTGAACAATTGCTCCCGACTTCACTCACTTCCTCCAAATAAAAGGTGTTGCGATGGTAATCTGTAAAGGTCCTAGCTATGCCTGCCTTTGCATGGGATAATTAGAACACTCTTTGTTCCAGTCCTACTCAGGTGCCCTCCCTCATCTTTTTCCAGTACATTGATGATTGTATTGGTGCCATTTCCTACACTCGCCCCAAACTAGAAAATTGCAATGTTGCTTCTAGTTACCACCCTCCTCTCCTCATAGTCCATCATCAGCTCTTCACTCTCTCGACTTTTGTGGCTTGTGACTGTGGAATAGGCTACCAACCAATATCCAATAAGCCCAATGACTCTACTTCCTGTAAGGACCATAATTCCATAAGTTTTAAGGTACTAAATTGGGGGAAGGCTAATTATAACAATATTAGGCAGGAACTGAAGAATTTAGATTGGGGGCGGCTGTTTGAGGGTAAATCAACATCTGACATGTGGGAGTCTTTCAAACATCAGCTGATTAGAATCCAGGACCAGCATGTTCCTGTGAGGAAGAAAGACAAGTTTGGCAAGTTTCGGGAAGCTTGGATAACATGGGATATTGTGAGCCTAGTCAAAAAGAAAAAGGAAGCATTTGTAAGGGCTGGAAGGCTAGGAACAGATGAAGCACTTGAGGAATATAAAGATAGGAGGAAGGAACTTAAGCAAGGAGTTAAGAGGGCTAAAAGGGGTCATGAAAAGTCATTGGCAAACAGGATTAAGGAAAATCCCAAGGCTTTTTATATGTATATAAAGAGCAAGAGGGTAACCAGGGAAAGGGTTGGCCCACTCACGGACAGAGATGGGAATCTATATGTGGAGCCAGAGGAAATGGGTGAGGTGTTAAATGAGTACTTTGCATCAGTATTCACCAAAGAGAAGGACTTGGTGGATGATGAGCCTAGGGAAGGGAGTGCAGATAGTCTCAGTCGTCTCATTATCAAAAAGGAGGTGGTGTTGGGTGTCTTGCAAAGCATTAAGGTAGATAAGTCCCCAGGGCCTGATGGGATCTACCCTAGAATACTGAGGGAGGCAAGGGAAGAAATTGCTGGGGCCTTGACAGAAATCTTTGCATCCTCATTGGCTACAGGTGAGGTCCCAGAGGACTGGAGAATAGCCAATGTTGTTCCTTTGTTTAAGAAGGGTGGCAAGGATAATCCAGGAAATTATAGGCCAGTGAGCATTATGTCAGTGGTAGGGAAACTATTAGAGAGGATTCTTGGGGACAGGATTTACTCCCATTTGGAAACAAATGAACTTATTAGCGAGAGGCAGCATGGTTTTGTGAAGGGGAGGTCGTGTCTCACTAATCTGATTTGAGTTTTTTGAGGAAGTGACAAAGATGATTGATGAAGGAAGGGCAGTGGATGTTATCTATATGGACTTTAGTAAAGCCTTTGACAAGGTCCCTCATGGCAGACTGGTACAAAAGGTGAAGTCACACGGGATCAGAGGTGAGCTGGCAAGATGGATACAGAACTGGCTCTGTCATAGAAGACAGAGGGTATCAGTGGATGGGTGTTTTTCTGAAAGGAGGGATGTGACTAGTGATGTTCCGCAGGGATCAGTGCTGGGACCTTTGCTGTTTGTGGTATATATAAATGATTTGGAGGAAAATGTAGCTGGTCTGATTAGTAAGTTTGCGGACGACACAAAGGTTGGTGGAGTTGCAGATAATGATGAGGATTGTCAGAGGATACAGATCGGTTGGAAACATGGGCGGAGAAATGGCAGATGGAGTTTAATCCGGACAAATGTGAGGTAATGCATTTTGGAAGGTCTAATGCAGGTGGGAGGTATACAGTAAATGGCAGAACCCTTTGGAGTATTGACAGGCAGAGAGATCTGGGCGTACAGGTCCACAGGTCAGTGAAAGTGGCAACGCAGATGGATAAGGTAGTCAAGAAGGCATACGGCATGCTTGCCTTCATCAGTCGGGGCGTAGAGTGTAAAAATTGGCAAGTCACGTTGCAGTTGTACAGAACCTTAGTTAGGCCACACTTAGAATATTGCGTGCAATTCTGGTCGCCACACTACCAGAAGGACGTGGAGGCTTTGGAGAGGGTACAGAAGAGGTTTACCAGGATGTTGCCTGGTCTGGAGGGCATTAGCTATGAGGAGAGGTTGGATAAACTCAGATCGTTTTCACTGGAACGACGGAGGTGGAGGGGTGACATGATAGAGGTTTACAAAGATATGAGCGGCATGGACAGAGTGGATAGTCAGAAGCTTTTTCCCAGGGTGGAAGGGTCAGTTACTAGGGGACATAGGTTTAAGGTGCGAGGGGCAAAGTTTAGAGGGGATGTGCGAGGCAAGTTTTTTTTTATACAGAGGGTGGTGAGTGCCTGGAACTTGCTGCTAGGGGAGGTGGTGGAAGCAGATACGATAGCGACATTTAAGAGACATCTTGACAAATATATGAATAGGAAGGGAATAGAGGGATATGGGCCCCGGAAATGCAGGTGTTAGTTTCAGCAGGCATCAAGATCGGCGCAGGCTTGGAGGGCCGAATGGCCTGTTCCTGTGCTGTACTGTTCTTTGACTCTATTTCATCATCCTAGTTTCACCGTCTGTTGCACCTTCGCCAACCTCCATACCAGTGCTTCCAATATGTTCATTTTGCTCAACTGAGCATTCCCCTCCACTATGGGTTAACATGACCCTAATTGTATCTATTCCATTTCCCACATTTCTGCTGTCACTGCTCTCCTCCCTCCCAGAAACACTACAGGATTCCCCTTGTTGCACCAAGGCTCCTTAAGACAGCACCTTCCAAACCCATGACCTCTACCAACAAGGACAAGGGCAGCAAATGCATGAGACCACCACCACCTGCAAGGGCCCCTCCAGGTCACACACCATCCTGACTTGTAACAGTATCGCCATTCCTTCACTGTCACTCAGTCAAAATCCTGAAACTCCCTTCCTAACAGCACTGTGGGTGTACCTATCTCGCATGAACAGCAGCAGTTCAAGAAGGCAGCTCACCACCACCTTCTCAAGGGCAATTAGGGATGGAAAATAAATGCTGGCCTAGCTAGCGACGCCCACATCCCATGAATGAATTTTTAAAAAAGCTTCCGCCTTTACAGTCTACACATTCAATGAATCATTCTCCACAATCCAGCATGATGCCACCAAACAGATCTTCCCCCCCCTTCCCTTTCGGCAGTCCAAAGGGACCATTCCTTCCCCAAAACTCTGGTCCATTCCTCAACAACACCCAACCCTTCCCCTGCAAGTGCAGGACGTACAATAACTGCCCTTTTACCTCTTTTCTTCCCACTATCAAGGGCCTCAAACACTCCAATTCTGATGGTCACTGACCTGAAACGTTAACTCTGCTTCTTTCTCCACAGATGCTGCCAGACCGGCTGAGTATTTCCAGCATTTCTTGTTTATTCCGCAAACACTCCTCCTACTTTAGTATAATGCATTCACTGCTCATGATATGATCTCTTTTACACTGGGGACACCAAACACAGATTGGATAACCACTTTACGCAACACCTCTTTTCAGTTCGCAAGTGTGACCCGAAACTTTTGTCATTTTTATTCTCCGCTCTATTCCCACTCTGGCCTCGGCCTCCTGCACTGCGCCAATGAAGCTCAAGGAACAGCATCTCCTCTTTTGATGAGGCACTTTACAATTTTCTGGACTCAACATAGAGTTCAACAATTGTGAACATCTGCCCCCATTTTCTTTGGATGGCAGCTGTTGATAATTCTACTATTTCCATTTACCACTGAAGACCTATCTTTTATAACTTGTTTCATTTCCATCTTTTGCTTGCACCATCATCCCCTTTGTCATTTAATCTTTCTCCTGCCTTCTACCCAATCAGACCTCCCCTTTTTTTCTCCTCCTGCCCCATATTTGCTTAAAACCTATTAAATCTTTTTCCAGTTTTGACGATGGGTCATCGACCTGAAACTAACAGTTTCTTTCTCCACAGTTGCTGCCTGACCCGAGTATTTCCAGCATGTCGTTTTTATTTCAGATTTCCAGAATTCAGAGTATTTTGCTTTCATATGCAATCTTCCCCCCATGGAAGTGCTAGAGCAAATTGCTGAAATTGGAGATCCGCTTACGCCAAAACTACTTTGTATTGGCATTAAACTTGTAGTGCAAATGCACCTTTAGACTCCGGATCCCTTCCAAAGTCATTTCAAATTGCCCAGGAACCTGACAGATAAGGGTGTGGACTAAGAAAGCTGTTTGTTTCAATTTTTTCAGCCCTCCAAGTTTTGCACTACGGTAAGATATACAACTGTTTTGCAAATGTCCCACCACTTGGAAAATCTACTTAATATCAAAATAGATCATGCCAAATATATTCACGAAATAATAAAATATTGAAGTTTGAAAATTAAGGGATTCACAGCACAGAGATGCCATCATGTCAGTTTGCCTATCGCAAATCATTAACTAGGGATACGTACTGATCTCATTTCCCCATATCCTTCTATATTCTTCTTTTTCACATATTAATTCAATTGTCTCAAGTTATGTTGTAGCCTCTGCCTAAATACATCTGTAGTAAAATATTCCATGTTTAACAACCCTCAGTAAGAAATGTTATAACTTCCCCTTTGTAATATTTAATTTATACTTTTTTGTTACTGAATTGTTAATCAATACTTAGCTGCTCAAAATCTCAAACTTCTATCTGATGTCAGTTAATCATCTCTGTTCCAAGGGGAAAAAGATCCAATTTTTTGACCCTATCATTGACCTCTCATTCCAGATATCATTCTAGCAGATCTTTTTATTGCTTGAATATCCTTCCTCCAAGGGGATGTCCAGAGTCATCTAGAATACTCCCAACTATGGCCTCACCAATGCCCTATACATATTCAACATCAATTGCTTGCTTTTATATTCTATGAACCCATGTATAAAATTTGAATCCCACTTACCTTTGTGACATTTTCTACTTACACTTACAGCTTTAAAGATTTATGGAAGTCTGAACAGAGATAATTCTCTCACCTATTTTGTTAAGAATTTAGACTGGGTTTTGTTCTGCATACAAGAAAATATAAACAGTTGCTTCAAATTTAGAAATAAAAAGCATGAGAATTGGTGATGACAAAACTTTAATATAAGACGCCTTGAATACAGCCTCATCACAAGCGTCACACTGCACAAAAGAAAGATTAAATTGAAACCGAGACACAACTTCAATGTGCTACAATTTTATAAATACAAATTTTCTAATTTAGTCTATTGGGTGATTTCCCGTGTTCACTATTGGCACGAGTCCACTGTGTTCTCATCACCGATGTTCATGACTTAGCAAGGATGGTGATCAGGTACACGTTTCCTGAAATAGATAATCCATATTATAATAAACACTACCTGCAATGTAATAGCTAGTATAATTGTAAAATGTACAATTACAATTGTAATATATGTAATTTACCGTTAAGATGTAAAAAGTTGCAGTTAAGGTGCAAGGAGCGGGAGGTGGCGCAGGGAGCAGGTGTTGCAGTAAAATGTTATAAAAGGAATTTAACCAACTGTCATTCCACAGACGCAAAATTTCACTGGATCAACATCCAACCAACCAAAACAGTGCGGACCGACAAAAACGGCTTATTATTATAGACTCTTAGTCAACATGTACAGAGCTTTACCTTGGTGCTGCCTTAATAATATCATCTACCCGAAGGATCATTTCAGCTGCCTCTGCTGCGCTCAACAGGACTTGTCTTTTCACTTGGAAGCTCTCTGTAATACCCAATGCTGCCATGTCCCCAATGGTGCTACTGGTCATGTCTAACAATAGAAATTGCAGATGTGTACTTATTACAGCAAATCACTTCAAATACACCTGAAGCCAATGTAAGTGCATTATTTCAACCAAATTCAAAGTACTCTGTTGGGTTGCTTACCTAATCCGTATGTTGTTTTTCCTTCAGAATGAGCAGCTCGCAACTGAGCGACTAAATCTGCACTGTCATACCCAGCATTATCAGCTATAATAGTCGGCAGCTGGGGAAAGAAAAGCATAAATGCACCATAGATGGAGTAACTGCTACAAATTTTTCTATACCATTTTTTACAACTCGTGTAAAGCTTAGAAATAGTATACCAAAATGATTGTTTATTTTCCCACATTTTGCAGGATTTATCTTTTTTTTTTACATAGGATACATAATGAAAATCTAAGCATTATAGGTACAAAAAGGTTGCATAGTTTCTGCTCAAGCACGGTGAGATTCCATATACAATACTTTTGAAACTCAGTATTCAGTTGGACGGCAGTGTGCTACTGGCAAGTATAGGCTCAAGATAGTGACAGAAATCTAGTGGTGTACCTCAGCCACGTTTGATGTGTTCAATTCAGCACTAGTGGTACAATTCGTGGAACAGGGGATAAGATAACATAAGAATGACATTGCTAGAGTACAAATTGGAAAGAATAGGCATTAAGACCAGTGCTATAAACTGGAACTACTGATGGGGGTGGTTATTGCCAAGGTAGTAATGTGTTAGCAGTTTTCTTTGTGTTGTGTGGAAGAATCATTTCCTAGTAATTGATTTTCATTGGTAGATAAATTTGAGTTTTACTTGGTAACATCTACATCCTTGTGCTTATGGTACAAGTGCAAACTATGACAGGAGATGGAACTGTAGGTGATTTTCCCTCCATTTCAATTTTTAATATTTTAAGTGTGAATCTTAACCAAGAACATGATTCAAATTTGGGCATATAATGTAGCACAGAATTGGGCTGCCCATTAAGGAAAGGCCTTTTCTTAGCTTGTATTATATAGTAGAAAATGCAGGAGGATAAGGGGAACATTAAACAAGTATGGATATGTGCTGTCAAATGCTACGAACCCCATTTGTGCCAAAGGTGAAACATGCTGCGGGCAAAATCTTATGGTATTCACAGAACATTCATTTTCTGGAATCATTTGTTGCAAGTTATGTCAGTTTTAGAAATCTGCAGTTATTAAGTAACCAAGTGGATGACTGCTGAGTCAAAATCCTGGAACGCTCTCCCTAACAGCACTGTGAGTGTATCTACACCATATGGACTGCAGCAGTTCAAGGCGGCGGCTCACCATCACCTTCTCAAGGGCAATTAGGGATGGGGAACAATGATGCTCACAACCCACCAAAGAATAAAAAAGGAACGATTATCTACTCATCGTATCTGTAGTTAAGAGCAATCCCCATGAATACAGTATTTTAGTAACTGGCATGATTAATATTAATTATAAAAGCTCAAACAAACATTCTGGGATAGGCAAATTAGACAGAAGTTGCAGACAAAATTATAATTCCGTTTTTAATTATATGGTTATGTGCATAGAGAGCTCTGGTAATTGAAACACTGAGTAGCAAAGGCAGCAAGCTGGAACGGTGGGAAGCGGAAAACAAGGTACAATCAGTAATAAAACTTACCATTCCTAGCGCTTTAGCAAAGGACTCCATTGCTACAGCTTCTTTGCCAGGTGTTCTAACAGCAAGTTCAGACACTGCTTGTGCCATTAACATCTCTGAGCAGCCTGGAGAAGATAACAGTCATATTAAAAAGGTAATTATTGTATTGCACGATAGAAAATCTGCAACATTAATTGCATTCCTCAAACAAATGAACTTTCGCAGCGTTCCTTCTCGGTGGGCCTATTTAAACAACAGGTGTTGCTGATTTGAGACAAACTTGGAGGGTCAGATGCAGGACGAGCAGACAAACTGCCAGCTCTCACATTGTTGTTTGCCATCAAATTAAATTTTAATTCTTTAAGAATGCCAGTTTGACAGACAGTTTTGTGCTGACATTAAATATACTACCTCCTTGACATTGTCTCTCACCTTCTGCTGTGGTGTTTTCTGCACTCTCAGACTGTTGTCCAGGCAAGCTGCACCATCAATTTTGCATTTACATTAAAGAAAAACTGACCTATTATCTATAATCCATTCTTTAAATAAAGATAAGCAGAGAGAACTTGCATGCATACAGATTCTTCCATGTTTTAAGGACACCCCAAAGCACATCACAATTAATGAATTACTCTTGAAATGTAGTTTATCTTTTTGCATAGGCACACACAGCAACCAATCTGCACACAAGATGGAGGGCTAAAATGCTGACCAGGACAAAAACTTGCAATTACATAGCACCTTTAACAGGAAAAAAACCCTAAGGTGCTTGAAAGAGGCATTTGGGGAGTGGGGGGGGGGGGGGGGGGGAGGTTGTTGTGCTGGAGGTGAGGTTACAGAGATAGGAAAGGGCAAGGCTAAGGAGGGTGAGAATTTTAAATGATGTGCAAGACCAATGACAGTATGACAGGCAAGTAGGACTTGTTTTGGGATAAGATATGGCTTGCTGTGGTTGGATAAACTGAAGTTTATGGAGGTTGGAGGATGAGAAGCAAGCCAGGAGTCAAGTGGAATAGTCAAGACTTTAGGTAATAATGGATCAGATGAGGGATTTAGCAACAGACATGTTGAGATGAGGGCAGAGACAGGTGCTGTTCCAGATGTGGAAGCAGGTGGTGTCCCTGAGGGAAAGAATATGCGGTCAGAAGCTCAGCTCTGGTGAATAATAGACCTATATTGTGAACAGTCCGATTCATCTTGAAATAGTGGCTGGGGGGAGGAAAAATGAAGTCAGTAATGGGGGATGACCATAACGGTTTTCATCTTCCTTTCGTTTGGCTAGATGGCATTTTTCATCCAAGACTGAGATTCAGATAAGCAATCTGATAGCATAGGAACAGCAGATCGGTAGAGACAGTGGAGGAAAGGTAAAGCCGGGTATCAACATAGATGCGGAAGGTGACCCACATGGTTTTTCTTTAGATGATGTCACCAGGGGAAGCTTTTAGAAGAAGCAGCCAAGGATGGATCCTTTGGGGACTGCTAAGATGACAGTGCCAAGTGGAAAGGGATATACTCAAACTGGGGCATGGATCTGTTGAAATAAAACTAAGTATTGAATAGTTTAAAGATCTAAGCCCATCAATCATGCAATATAGTCCCCACTTAATCTGCCCAAGTTTAAAATCAAATAGCACAAACCAGTTCCATAACCATTGTTGATTACAATGGGTTATATGGGTCAGCAGTCTCATGCATAAACAGTTATTGACTTGCTCACTCATTAGGGGGGCAATTACCTATTACACATAATGCCAAATAAGTGGTATCAGCTACAAGTCAGGACCTTTGCAAAATTCTCTTCATATACTGGTCAGTGAATTGCGAGTTACTTGATAAATGGGCGGCACAATGGCGCAGTGGTTAGCACCGCAGCCTCAGCTCCAGTGACCCGGGTTCAGTTCTGGGTACTGCCTGTGCGGAGTTTGCAAGTTCTCCCTGTGACTGCGTGGGTTTCCGCTGGGTGCTCCGGTTTCCTCCCACAGCCAAAGACTTGCAGGTTGACAGGTAAATTGGCCATTGTAAATTGCCCCTAGTGTAGGTAGGTGGTAGGAGAATGGTGGGGATGTGGTAGGGAATATGGGGTTAATGTAGAATTAGTATAAATGGGTGGTTGTTGGTCGGCACAGACTCGGTGGGCCGAAGGGCCTGTTTCAGTGCTGTATCTCTAAATAAAATAAAATAAATAAAATAAGACACCAGCACTTCTACAAATCTTTTTGCCATGTATTAGCTCAAGTAATTTAAGTTTAAAAAGCACATTAACACACCAGCGTTAAATTTATCCATTTCATACAATGGGTGTTACTAAATTGGTCCAAACAACATGGCAGCACTAATCAAAAACCTTTCTTTCTAATCCATTATCACTTTAAAAAGTGAACGTTTGTAGGATTCCAGTAAAATTCATATAAACCACACACCATGCAGAGTGGGCAAAATCTCAGTCCCTGTTGCAGAGGCCAGTCACTAACTTATCTAAACTTGAACTTCTGAGTGATCAGCAAGTCATCGATAAAGGAAAAAAGCATACCTCCGCCATAAACAGTTCTAGTTTCTTTCACTGTCTGGGCAAGTACACAGAGGGCATCATGCAAAGATCGTTCGGCCTCATCTAGAATCTGCTGAGTAGCTCCTCGAAGAACGATGGTACATGCCTCACCTTTAGGATGAGCGGAAAGATGCAGCAATATTTTAGAATTATGATACGCTATATATTTTAGCTTTATCAAGAATATTAAAAAAAAATCACATCTATTCCTCAGCTGTTAAACGACTCTATTTAATATCTGAGCAAAATTATTTACCTAGTTCCACTCCAGAGAAACGAAGTAGCTTGTCCTCACCAATCATGACCTCTTCAATAACTTTACAGTGTCCCAGTTTAACCAATTCAGGATGGTCAAAGGTGGAAGCAATTTCACCACCTGAAATTAGACACAGTAAATTCACTAAACTTTATTAGATCGACATACATTAAGTGGGCGGCACAGTGGCGCAGTGGTTAGCACCGCAGCCTCACAGCTCCAGCGACCCGGGTTCAATTCTGGGTACTGACTGTGTGGAGTTTGCAAGTTCTCCCTGTGTCTGCGTGGGTTTCCTCCGGGTGCCCCGGTTTCCTCCCACATGCCAAAGACTTGCAGGTTGATAGGTGAATTGGCCATTAGCAATTGTCCCTAGTATAGGTTGGTGGTAAGGAAATATAGGGACAGGTGGGGATGTGGTAGGAATATGGAATTAGTGTGGGATTAGTATAGGTGGGTGGTTGATGGACGGCACAGACTCGGTGGGCCGAAGGGCCTGTTTCAGTGCTGTAACTCTTTAAAAAAAAAAGTACCTAAACACATTTTGCTCCATCAACACAGCTGTTACGTTGTTCATATTTTAAGAATTCTTGAAGTTAAATAATTTCAAAGTGTAAATGATACATCAGGATGTTATACGCCAGAAAGTCAGCTGCTGAAGGATAGATAGAACCGGGGCCACTTTCACATCCATTTATTTAGAGTTACACATTACAAGCATGCACCTCCTAAACCAACATTTTCAGTCTGGGGTATAAGTGAATCCCCAGTTAATGCCTACCACCTGAATACAAATAAACACAATTAATACAAGGATTTGCAAACAAATTTCTTCATTCCCCAAAATGCAATACGTAAATTCAATATTTACAGCTCTGTAAATGTTTGGTCAAACTAGAGGCCTACTGAGCATTAAAATTAAGCAAAATGCAGTCCATTTTATCATCGCAGATTTTACAATCTGTAAAACTGTTTTTCTCTTGGGGTTGAACTATTCTAACAGGTTCAAAGATTTACTCAAACTTCTCAATGATCAGCTGCTTTAAGCATCAAAATGTCTTACAACATTGGGACCAGTTCTGGTGCAGGAAGGCCCTGTTCAAGAGCTGGGATCAATGTCTTTGTGGAAAGACTGACTCGTGCTGTGGGGGATCTTTTAAACTAATTTGCCAAGGCGGTGGGCACAAGGTCAAAACATTAGAGAGGAGAAACAAACAGCACTATAGTAAAGAACAGTCAGGAATAAGTGGGCATGAGACAGAGGGCAAATGCAGGGCTGTCTAAGATGGGCTTGGAGTGCATGTGCATAAATGCACATAGTGTGGTAAATAGGTAGTGAGCTGCAGCCGTGTTGCCACACGGGACTATGAAATAGCGACAATGAGAGACCTGGCTCAAAGGGGAGAATTGGGAACTTACTATACCCTGCAGGAAAGATAGAGAAGGAAGTAAAGGAAAAGGTGTGTGGCAGAGTTGATCAAATGAACTATTATAGCACTGAAGAGGGAGCATATAGTTGAGGTATCAAATACAGAATCTATTTGTTTAGAATTAAGAGAGCTATTATGCTGCTGGATGCACACTATAGGCCAAACAGTTGGAAGGAAATAGTGAAATAAATTTGCAGACAAATTGCAGAAAGACTATAGAGTAGTGATAATGGGGACTTCAGCTGTCCCAATATAAACTGGGATATTAACAGTGTAAAGGTTAAAGAGGGAGAGGAATTCCTGAAATGTGTACAAGAGAATTTTCTTGATTGGTGTACTTCCATCCCAATAAGGTAAAAAGTAATGTTGGATCTAGTTCTGGGGGATAAAGTGGAGCATGTTTCAGTGGAGGAGCATTTGGGGAACAATGATCATAATATCAGTCTTCGAGTAGCCATGAAAAATGACAAGGACCAACCAAGTATAACTGGAGGTGGGCTAACTTCAGTGAGTTGAAAGGGGATCAGGTATTGGTGGATTGGAATCAAAAAGTGATAGGCAAAATAGAAAATGAACAATGAGACTTTCAAAGAGGTAGTAGCTTGGTAAGAATAGACATATTTCTATAAGGAGGACATCCAAAGCAAGAGCTCATGGGATGACTAAAGATATAGATTGAAACAAGGTGAAAAAAGGAGGCTTATGACAAATGTAAGGTTTATAACACAGCAGAGGACCAAGATGTCCAGAGGAGATCTAAATAAGGGAATAAGAGGGGTAAAGAGAATATGAGAACAAATCAGTAGCAAACAAAGAGAATCCAAAAGTTTAAAAAAAAGATATAAATAGTAAAAAAAAGTAGTCAAAGAAAGTGTGGGATCAGCGACCAAAAAGGAGACATTGTTGTGGAGGCAGACAACATGGTTGAGGTACTAAATGAGTACTTTGCATCTGTCTTCACTCGAGAATGCTGCCAACGTAGAAATAAAGGAAGAGGTAGTAACATTACTGGATAGGATCACATTAAATAAAGAGGAAAGATGTAAAATGCTGGCAGTCCTCAAAGTGGAAAAGTCAAAGTTTGGATGGGATGTATCCAAGGTTACCAAGGGAAGTGTAAAAACTGTCTCAGGCCACAATCTTCCAATCCAATCCTCCTTAGATATGGAAATGATGCTATAGGACTGGAGGATTGTAAATATTACACCCATGTTCTTTTTTATATTCGTTCATGGGATGCTGGCATCACTAGCAAGGAGAAGGCGGTGGTGAGCCGCGTTCTCGAATTGCGGCAGTCCATGTGGCGTAGGTATACCCACAGCATTTTTAGGGAGAGTGCGCCAGGATTTTGACCCAGTGGCAGTGAAAGTACAGCAATATAGTTCCAAGTCAGAATGCTGTGTGATTTGGAGGGGAACTTACCGGTGGTGTTCCCATGCGTCTGCTGCCCTTGTTCTTCCAGGTGGTGGAGGTGCTGTCGAAGAAGCCTTGGCAAGTTGGGCTGCAGTGCATCTTGTAGATGGTACACACTGCTGCCACTGTGCGTCAGTGGTGGAGGGAGTAAATGTTTAAAGTGGTGGATGGGATGCCAATCAAGTGGGCTACTTTGTCCTGAATGGTGTGAAGCTTCTTGAGTGTTGTTGGAGCATTCGTCTATGCATAGAGAGTAGGGCATCACGCTGCTGACAAGCCTTGTACATGGTGGACAGGCTTTGGGGAGTCAGGAAGTGAGTTACTCGTCGCAGAATTCCGTGTCTCTGACCTGCTCTTGCAGCCACAGTATGATTGGTTCAGTTACATTTCTGGTCAATGGTAATCTCCAGGATGCGGACAGTAAGGGATTCAGCAAAGTTAATGCCTTTGAACACCAAGGGAAAATGGTTAGCTTCTCTCTTGTTGGAGATGGTCACTGCCTGGCACTTAAGTGGCAAGTAACATTTGTGCCACACATCCGCCCAAGACTGAACATTGTCCAGGTCTTGCTGCATGCTGGCACAGACTGCTTCAGTATCTGAGGAATTGCGAATGGTATTGAACACTGCAATTATCAGCAAACATCCCCACTTCTGATCTTATGACGGATCAAGGCTGTAATGAGGTCTGGAACCAAGAGGCCCTGGCTGAACCCAAACTGAGCATCAGTGAGCAGGTTATTGATGAGTAAGTGCTGCTAGATACTGCTGTCGATGACACCTTCCCCAACTTTGCTAACGATTGACAGTAGACTCATGACGTGGTAATTGGCCGGATTGGATTTGTCCTGCTTTTTGTGGATAGGACATACCTGGGCAATTTCCCACATTATCAGGTAGATGCCAGTATTGTAGCTGTACTGGAACAGCTTGGCTAGGAGCGCGGCTAGTTCTAGAGCGCAAGTCTTCAGTACACCAGTGGGATGATGTTAGGGCCCACAGTCTTTGCTGTATCCAGTGCCTTCAGCCGTTTCTTGATATCACATGGAGTTTAAAAAAGGGGAGGGATAAATCTGTCAATTGCAGGCCAGTCAGCCTAATGCCAGTAACTCGGAAACATTTAGAGACAATAATCCTGGAAGAAATTAATTGACATCTGGAAAAGTATGGGCTAATAAATGAAAGTCAGCACAGATTTATTGGAAGGCAAATCTTGTTTAACTAACTTGCTTGAGTTCTTTCTTACTTCATTAGAGAGGATGGATGAAGGTAGTGTGTTTGATTATGTCAAATCCCTTCGAAGGTCCATATATACAAAGTGCCACATAATAGGCTGGTTAGCAAAATTAAAACCCACAGGATTAAAGGGACAATGGCAGCATGGATGCAAAATTCATGAAGGGATAGAAAGTAGTGGTGAATGGTTGTTTTTCAGATGGGAAGGAAATAAACAGAGGTTGGTGTTAGGAGCACTGATCTTTTTAATATATATTAAATGACGTGGACTTGGGTATACAGGACACAATTTTAAAGTTTGCAGATGACACGAAACTGAGAAGTGTAGGAAGCAATGAGGATAGGAACAGCCTTTAGGAGAACTAAATGGTACAATTAAGAAGTGAAGGAACAGAGTCTTGGGGGTGCACGCACACAAATGTTTGAAGGTGGCAGGACATGTTGTGGAGGCTGTTTAAAACAAAAAGCACACGGCTTTATTAATACAGGCATAGACTCCAAAAGCAAGGAAGTAATGCAAAGCCTTTATAAAACACTTAGGCTTCAGCTGGAGTAGTGTACTCAATTCTGGTTGCTGGATGTTAGGGAGGGTATAAGATCTTAGAGAGGCTGCAGATGACATTTACTAGAATAGTAGCAGGGATGAGAGATTTCAGATATGTGGAAAGACTACAGAAGCTGGGGTTGTTTGCCATAGTGAGGAGTTTTATCAAAGTGTTCAAAATCATGATTGGTTTTGACAGAGCAAATAAGAACATGTTTCCAGATGAAGAAAGTTCAGTAACCAGAGACAGATTTAAAAAGTAATTTGCAGAAGAACCAGAGGTAACAAGAGGACTTTTATACTTGAAGGGAAATAAAATTACAGGGAAGTGAACTAAATGGAAAGCTCTACAAAAGAGTTGGCACAGGCACGTTGGACCGAATGGCCTCCTTCTGGGCTGCACCATTCTATGATTCTATAGAAACAGAGCTGATATGCAGGCTGTAAGATTTTTATATATTTTACAATTAATTCATCACACATTATCAAACACCAAACATTCAAATTGCCACATACTGTTCTGCTTTTAAAATAGAAATGGAACTTAAGATTTATAAAAATTTAAGACCAGGAAATGCCAAAAAAAAGTAAATTAACTGAAAAATTAAGCAACATGGAGCTGGTGTACACAAAACAGATACGAATCTTTTGAAACAATTGGTTCTGATGCTACCTACCACCACACACAACCCCATCCATCCCCAATCATAGGATAAGTGTGGCATGTAAATTACTTCTTTGCCTTACCAGTAACAAGTGCAAGTCGTTCAATTCCAGAAAAGTCAGCATGCTCAATAGCCATTACACCTGCAGCACCAAACAACTGTTCAGGGTAGTTATAAATGAGCTGTCTGAAATATAAAAATTGAAGTGTATTCATATATAGATGTTTTCAATGTGACACTTAATTGAAAAAAATCAGCTGAAAGGTTTTGTAAATCTTAATGCTCTAGAATAAAAATTCCATGGCTACCTATTGATAAAACAATTAATCCCATGTTTCAGGATTCGATCCACCTTTTCTTTCATTTTTTCTTTTTCAGCCAGCTCAATCTCTGCAACTTTTGCTGTGGAATCCACTCGCACACGCGAACCAAATATCTGTCAAAAGATGCGAGATGATCAAAGGTAATTCTAGAATTCTATTACCGATTGTTACCTTTAGGAGGCATGCAGTTTCACAGACCACAAAATGCAAACCCCAAACACTTCTCACACACCTTAATTTTATCTGTATCCATACTAGTGTTTGCTATCAGGATTTTCGCATTTTCAATTCTCTTTGGTTGGTTAACTCCAATTTTCTTATCCAAAAGAAAACCTTCAAACAAATGTACATAATTAGAAAGATTTGAACAGTCTTGATGAAGTCAGTATTATCTTATTCTTAGCACTATCTGGCTATTCTCTCTATAGATCACTACTATTTCCCAAAAAATATTTAAGTGCTCCCTGAACTACTCAAATTTATACACTAGCCTTGCAAAATTTCTAGCAAGGATAACAAAATTTATTCTATCAATTACTGCTCAACAAATTGGCTCATGTCAAAAAATTAATGGACCAAAATCACAGCCAATTTTAATTGTAGATTTGAAGAGAATTTGTTCAAATTATCATTTCTCTCATTTGTGTAACATAGGAATAAATATTCAGTTACAAAACACTGTCTACATAGCATACACCTGCGATTGATCTTGAAGGCTTAGATTTAAATGTAGTGGCAATATACCATAATCTATGGGATTTCTAACTACGAAAATGAGAAGGGCTGGGAGGGAAGGTAGATAGAGAACAAAGTCTGAGAAGACAGATATGAAATTTCTTAGTGGAAATATGCAAGGTGCGTGCAACAATACCATACAATTTGTGGCCTACAACGAATAATTTCAAAGTGAACTGAATGTGGATTACACAGAAAGCCATTTTAAACAGCATACTGATATTATTTCAAACAGTACTTACCAGTATAGGGAGAACCCAAATTCTACCTGCTGGAGATTTATCTAGATTGTAACATTTATTCATGAATTTTGAAATATGTTACCTTCATCCAGGTAGGAATCAATTAAGCTCCCTCCAAGTTTCTTGATCACATGAATAGCTTCGAGGTTGCCAGAACCTTTCAGCCTGACCACAGCTTCCACTGCCAGACTAGAGAAGTGATTTTTGTGATGAGTCAGCAGCTTGGAAGAGAGTGTGGTCCTGGCAATATTCATCAGGTCTTCATTGAATTTTGCTTCATCATCCCTGGTTAATAAGGGAGTCAGGGGCGGGGAGGATAAAGAATTATTATTACAAGGTAACAACTGTACAAGTACACTAATTTGTTATTTGCATCACCAACCTCATTTCAATTCTTTCAACTACATAATTATACAAGACAATGTCAAAAGCCCTAATGATTAAGGCCAAGTGAGAATCAGTAAACTGTAACCAGTTCAGTTTCCATGGTTGATAACCCAACAGCTCTGAAAATAAGACTCAAGCCATTACTGATTTTGTCTTCAAAAATTGTCTAGCTGATCCTTCCAGAGAAGCATCCATCACAAAGTCCAGTTTTCTGTTGAATTATTTCAGAACTTTTACTTCCAAAAACCTACCCAAAAAACCATACCAGGTTTTAACGGAGTAACTGCCTCACGATCACTTCTGGAGCTGAATTTTCCACACCTCTGGTGATGGGCTGGGAGGCGGGAGGGCTGACAATATGGCGGGGCAAGGCGTCGCTGGGGGGGGCCTAGTATCTTTCCGCCACCACGGCATATTACCAGCAGCAGGCATCTCAACGGCACGGCCATCCACTGGGTGGTCAATTGAGTCAGCTCGTGCTCCTGTAGGCATTATGCCTTTGTTGGGAGGACCCACTACTACGTGGGGAGCATCCCAGTGGGTTCCAGGGTTCTCCTTCATGGGAGCTCCATGGCCCATGGAAGGGCACCCCGGTGACAATGGCCACCAGTGCCTAGCACCACCGGTGCACCACAACCCCCGCCACCCCCCCGCAACCAATCACCAGGACCTGCCTGCCTGGCTGGCCCCAGCTGTTCAAAAGTAAATTACTTGCTCTTCGAGGGTGTCTTGGCATTGAAGCGTACTCTCTGTCATCTTGCAGTCTCAGCAGTGGCCACCATTAACAGTGGCGCTGCTAAGGCTGCTGAGCTGCCAGCTCTCTGATTGGGTTGGCAGCTCTGGAAGGCGGGACACTGTCCTCAAATGCACAGCGGCCCCGCCTGTTAATTGGCTGCCCCAGGGTCCTGCTGCGCAGCGGAGCAGGGTTGGCTCTCACATTTGGCCCTGACGGTGGGACTTTTTCGGGGCTGATAAATTTCAGCCCCAAACTTGTTTCGTATCCACTTTCCCATGTCTTGCTGTCGTTCTAATGGAATCACATTTTCTACTCCACTTGGTTTCGTATATTTCCCTATAGAGTTCTCTCCTTTCATGGCTGAAGAGTCAAACTTATTTTTTTTTAAATTTCCTCATAACCTAGGCCTATAACACTAAGGGCCAATAATGTGGTCCTTCTCTCTAATGCCTCCAGGGCTTGGATTTTCACTTAAGATTCACCAAACAGAACTGAATGCAGTTTTCAAGGTACAGCTTGGCCAAATCACTCTACGGGTTTAGCAAAATGTCCTAATTTGGCCATACAAATTTGTTTGCTACTACTCTGTGATGCCTGGAAAAGCCAAGTGATCTCTTTCAGTTTAACACCTTTCATATCTTTCATTTTTCCTCCAACACCATGGACTTTACAGAAGTTAATTTGCAATAGTTTACCCACTTGCAAATTTTGTCTAGATCATTTATGTGTTGGCTAATTTGTAAGCTTCAGTTCTTCCCCAGGAATGTTGTGCACATTAAAAGCAACAGAGAACTCATTGCTGGAGGAATCCAATCAGTGCATTGCCCTAGTCTTACATCAGCTTCTAACTAAATTAAAAGCAGATAAATGCTGGAAATACTCAGCAGGTCAGGTAGCACCTGTGGCAAGGAAACCGAGTTAACGTTTCAGTCAATGACCTTTGGCCAGCAAAGTATTTCCAGCATGTTGTGTTTTTGTTTCAGATTTCCAGTATCCGCAATGTTTTACTTTTGTTTCATCCACTACTCTTCTCTTTCAACCAATTCCACATACATCTCCAAGTTTCACCTACAATAAAATACGCATTGTTTTAAGTTTTTGTATTAGCCTTTCATGCATGGCTTTCAAGGGACTTCCAGATGTGGCCACTTAAACAAAACCATAAGGCTTTGCAAAGTCTATTTGGATGTCACCATCTTAAAAAAAAAGTAAAGATTGGTTCCTAGAAGACTTTTCCTATCTGAACTAAACAATATAATCAGCCCGGATCTTGTGACAGTAATGACGGTGAAACTATCAGCATTTGTCATTAACACTTCTGAAGTCTGCACATATGCAGTTAAAATGCTGAAATCCAGAAGCTGCTGTCAGTGATTTGGCACTTATTCATCGGGTATGCTGTTGAACACCACCACCACCCCCGGCCTGCAATCACACTGAAATCACTGAACTGATAAAAACTTGCTCTTTTACCGTAATATTTTCACTGTCAAAAACCTTGAACAAGTTTCACCCAAGTTTATAATTATTACTGAACAGCCTCACAATACCTGAAAAACTAATTTTAATATTTGTGGAATATCAGGTTTCTCCATATGACAAAAAAAAAAATTGCACTTTTTAAAAAGTTTGACATTTCACCTTCTACTTTAATCCCATGTGTATTTCCCAATCATTTATTTTGCTTTTTGTAAAGTTTTTAATAACAGTGAAAAATTCAGTGCATTTTAGTGCCTGGTTTTCTGTGAGAATACATCAATGTGATTGACTGTTTACTTTGTTTGATGACACTACTGTTGCTGGACACCTGGAGACCCCCATGACGTGGCACCAGATTCAAACTGATGTTGGGAAAGGGGAAAGCGACACCAGAGATCGATAGATCATTGCAGGAAACTTTCAAGGTGAGCAGCGAGTTTTGTTGCTTTGCTGTTGATCGTGAAATCCAGGCCACTAAGTTAGATAGGCAATCCTTAACTTAGCTGCCAATGATTGGCTCCAGTACTTTTCAGTTGATGCAAAGGTTGAGGTGTCTGCAGTTACCTAAGTTTTATTGCCTATTTTTGAAAATGGATACAATAACTTGTTCCAACCCAATGGGACTTCCCTGTATGCACTCAACTCTCATGATAACAGTCGGCAGTTTACAGCTGTACTTAAAAGGTATGTAATTTGTTCTTCAATGTTTTCTACAGCCCTACTTCCTCCTCCTCTACTTGAATAGTTTGAACTCATTCATTCCTTCAAGTTGACCCTTCTAAAGGCTCAGATGTCAAATTTAAACATGTTTCTTTCTGTCATTTCCTAGGGTGCCATTAGTTCCATTCCCAGTATGGTAAATAGAATATAACAAACACGAGCAGATACCACAAAAGCAAATAGTAAGGGTTTTTATGCAAGCATAAAAAAGTAAATGAATAATTAAAAACATTACAAAAGGTTGAAGGTGAGTCTAACTATGGAGGAGTTAGGTGAGATATTGAACAAAAATTTTTTGCATCAGTTTTTACAAGGATATTGGAAGTTCTGTAGGAGGATATGGAACAATTGTTAGAAAAAGAGTGTAGAAAAGGAACTGGCTGTAATAGAAAAGCAAGATGGGTCTCACTTGGCTGTTGGTAAAAAAAAAAATCAAAAAGAGAAGCTCCAGCATAATTTCAATCCTCCTCCAATTTACAAAACGTCCTGGTTAGCCAATGTAACAACTTTGTTCAAAAGGGAGAGAAGGAAAGACTGGGTAACTACAGACCAGTTAATTTATCAGTTATGGGCAAGCAGCTAGAATTTAGAACTCAAGATAAAATTAGTGAGCATTTAAAAATACATGAATTGAAAATCACAGACGACCAGCATGAATTTGCTAAAAGGCAAGTAGTATTTAACAAACCTAATAGTCTTTTTTTAAAGTGACGATTTGGATAAAGGTAATGCTGTCGATGTAGTCTATGTGGATTTTCAGAAGGCACTTGTTAAGTTGTTGCACAGGAGGTTGCGAGAAAAATGTATGCAAACGGTATAAAGAAAATGAATTAACATAGAAAATCACTGCTGTATGAGGAATAGTTAGGGTAACTGTGTCTTCCTAAGATTGGAGCAGGGTTGGAAGCAGTATACCACAAAGATCAACACTAAGTCCACCTTTGTTTTCTATACGCATAGATGATTTGGACTTGGGGCATAGGGAGGACCATCTCAAAATTTGTTGACAAAAAAGTTAAGAGGTTCAGCAAAAAGCAAAGACCAGGAAGACACTGACAGATTAGTGTGGGAAACAAGGTAGAAAATCTATTTTAAAGTAGATAAGCAAAGTAATAATTGAATGAAAGCTCAACGAAAGATACTGAAAGTTGTGGATGAATGGAGACATCACAGGGTACTAACGTCCCTGAAAGTAAAAGCTCAAGCAGATAAAACAAAGAAAAAAATCACGTTTTATAATCAGGGACACATAATACAAAAGTAAATGTTAAAGTTGTACAAGATATTAGGTTAGGGTTTGGTGTAGCTTTGGGTGTCCCATTACCCCAAAAAAGAGCATGTACAGCATAAATTCACCAAGATGATGCCAGTGATGGCGAACTTTAGTTAACAGGATAAACCTGAAATGCTGGAACTATTTTTAATGGAGCAGAAAAGGCTAAGAGGAGATACAGTAGCTTTTTTTTGAAACCATGAGGAGTTTTAGCAAAGAAAGAGTTTTTTCTGGTGGGGAGTCAGTGATAAAGGGTCATTAATTCAAAAATGCGCTAGAAGAGTGAGGCGAACAATCAGGGGAAATCTCTTCATACATAGGGTTGTTGAAAGAAGCATATAATGTGCTGCTGCAGTGAGTGATTGCAGAAAGGACTATTGCAATTAAGAAAAACTTGGATAAATATTTGAATCAGAGGAAGATACAGTGCTATGGGAAAAGAGAATGGTGCAGAGACACTAGTTTTGGAAGCTCCAGGAAACAGCCAGCACAGACATAATGGGCCGAATGATCTAATTTTTGTGCTGTATCTTTACCAAGATGTGACACTCCTAACAGCAAGTCCAAGAGCAGTCTTGTGCTGCATTTACTAGACCATTTGGCCATCCCCAGTATATACTAAGTTTGTTGAAATCCCAAATGAATTTCTATTTATATCAGTCTTTCATATTTCTTCAACGAGTAATTGTTTTTTTGAGTTGACTTGGTGGTCACAGCAAACTCATAGGTTCACTGTTGCTCCTTTTCACAACACTTTCTATCAGATTAGCTCATTGTGAAGTTTATCCTGCTCCAATAAGTATACTTTACTTAATGCTACCTCCCCCCACTTGAAGACATAGAGCAATTCAACTTCCTTTCCTTTCTGTCCATGAAAGTCTTAAATCCTTTCATTTTGCATTCACCTCCATTATTAAAAGTTAATTATGTCTCTTTTGAGATTGTCTTGGTGCCCAACTACTAAAAACTGCTATAATTTTAGGTCTCATTGCAAATGATTCTCACTCCATATATGTACAAACCATAAAAAGTTAAGCAGACTTTTTAAAACTGTCAGATAAATTAAACTTTATTTCATAGGAAATAGAAGCAGGAGGCGGCCATACGGCCCATCAAGCCTGCTCCGCCAATCAAACAGATCATGGCTGATGATCTACCTCTATGCCATTTTCCCCCACTATTCCCATTTCATTAGCTATCAATGCGATTGCTTTCTTTTATGCTTCCCCCCCACATGCTATCTCCGAGCACATCATGTCCATGAAATGCACCTCCAATTCCCTCAATCCTATTCCCACGAAACTGATCACCCAACGTCCCCTCCGCTCCGATACTGAAATGATTTTCTCTTTTCAGGTGTTGTCCCTCACTCCTTTAAATCTGCCATCACCCCTCTGCTCAAAAAAAAACCTTCACCCCCACCATCCTTGCCTTTCCTCTCCAAAGTCCTTGAACGTGTTGCCTTCCAAATCCATTCCCATCTTCCCAGGAACTCCATGTCTGAATCCCTCCAATCAGGTTTCCACTCCTGCCACAGTACCAAAACAGCTCTTACCTAGGTCACAAATAATATCCTATATGACTGTGACAAAGATAAATACTTTCCCTCCTCACCCTCGACACAGCTGATCATCCTCCGCCAATGCCACTCTACTGCCTTCTAGCTGGATGGGACTGCTCTCATCTGGTTCCATTCTTACATACCTAACTGTAGCCAGAGAATCAGTTGCAAGGGCCCCTCTTCTTGCTCCCACACCATTACCTCTGGTATCCCCCAAGATCTATCCTTGGCCCCCTTTCATTTTTCATCTACATGCTGCCCCTCGGCGACATCATCCAAAAGCACAGTGTTAGCTTTCGCATGTATGCTGACAACACTCAGCTCTACCCCACCACCACTTCTCCCGACTCCTCCACTGTTGCTAAATTATCAGACTGCTTATCCGATATCCAGTACTGGATGAGCAGAAATTTCTTCCAAATAAATATTGGGAAGACTGAAGCCATTGTTTTCAGTCTTCGCTCCAAACTCTGTTCCCTAGCTGCCTACCAATGTTTTGAGTCAGAATAAAACCTTGTGTGATTTGACAAGGAAGACTTTTTTTATTCATTCATGGGATGTGGACGTCACTGGCTAGGCCAGCATTTACTGCCCATCCCTAATTGCCATTGAGAAGGTGGAGGCGAGCTGCCGCCTTGAACTGCTGCAGTCCATGTGGGGTAGGTACACCCACAGTGCAATTAGGAAGGGAATTCCAGGATTGTGACCCAGCGACAGTGAAGGAACAGCCGATATAGTTCCAAGTCAGGATGATGTGTGGCTTGAAGGGGAACTTGCAGGTGGTAGCGTTCCCATGCATCTGCTGCCCTTGGCCTTGTAGGTGGTAAAGGTCGCGGGTTTGGAAGGTGCTATCTTACGAGCCTTGGTGAGTTTCTGCAGTGCATCTTATGGACTGTATACACTGCTGCCATTGTACGTCGGTGGTGGAGGTAGTGAATGTTTGTGGATGGAGTGCCAATCAAACGGGTTGCTTTGTCCCAAATGGTATCGAACTTCTTGAGTGTTATTGGGAGCTACAACCATCCAGGCAAGTGGAGAGTATTCCATAATACTCCTAACTTGTGCCTTGTAGATGGACAGGCTTTGGAGAGTCAGGTGGTGAGTTACTAGTCACAGGATTTCTAGCCTCTGACCTGCTCTTGTAGCCACGGTATTTATATGGCTACTCCAGTTCAGTTTCTGGTCAATGGTAACCCCCAGGATGTTGATAGTGGGGGACTGAGCGATCATAATGCCATTGAATGTCAAGGGGAGATGGTTAGATTCTCTCTTGTTGGAGATGGTCATTGCCTGGCACTTGTGTGGCACAAATGTTACTTGCCACTTATTAGCCCAAGCCTGGATATTGTCCAGGTTTTGCTACATTTCTACACTGACTGCTTCATTATGAGGAGTTGTGAATGGTGCTGAACATTGTGCAATCATCAGCGAACATCCCCACTTCTGACCTTATGATTAAAGGAAGGTTGATGAAGCAGCTAAAGATGGTTGGGCCTATGACACTACTGAGGAATTCCTGCAGTGATGTCCTGGAGCTGAGATGACTGACCTCCAACAATCACAACCATCTTCCTTTGCGCTAGGTACCCTTCACATTTCATACTCTAAGCCTTTTTTTCAAAGACCAAAAATGATCTCACCCATGATCCACTGCAGCTTTTTTCAAAGCATCTCTTGCTGCTTGGGCTGCTTTCCTCCAGCCTGCAATAATTGTCTGAGGATGAAGCTTTTTAGCAATAAGTAATTCTGCTTCCTAAGAAGACAAAAATAAGGTCTGTAGAATCAATAGTCACTCTGAGAAAGCAAATCATATAGTTCCAAATTTTACTGACTGCTAATCAAGCATATTATAGCAACATTCACAATAGAAATAAAATTCTGGCTGAGTCACTCTTGTACATGCCTTAGTGGATACCAAGTGACATTTGTGGAAGCATTAATCCAAGGTTCTCCAACTTCCCCTTCTGCTGGCAGAGACAAATGTCATAAGTTACTGCCCTCAATGAGAATTAGTTAACATATGAAAATTCATATTAAGGATACTTCATTGAAAGCAACTTACTACACCATGTGCAATACTACTTCCACTGGCTTCATTTCACATTTCATTAAATGTCTCACGCTTTACTTAGAATTGAATAGTCTACACCAACTCAGGTCCAGCATACTACTGGCCTCAGATAAAATTTCAATTTAGTATATTCAGTTCATGTTCAATATCGTTCTTCTTGAAAATAGTTTCTCAATAAACCAGAATTACCACCAATGTCAGCACACCCCAAACCATATCATAGCTATACTAGACTGCGGGCCCAAAAACAATTGTCATCTGTATCAGTTGCATTGATCTCAGAATGAATGTTGGTTAGGATACCAGGAGAACTCCCTGCTCTTCAAAAAAACTACCACACATCTTTTACAATCCACCTGAACTGGCAGATAGAGCCTCAGTTTAGCTACTCATCAGGAAAAATGGCACCTCCGACATTGCAACATTCCCATCATACTGCATTTAAGCATCAGCCTAGATTATATGCTTAAATCTTAGATCAGCGCTTGAAAGCAGGCTCATGAGAGGACTGTCGTTGAGCCAAACCCGTTATCATCTGTCTCAAGTTTCATGTCCACCAGCAACTCCGACTCAAGTCACCTTGATTTGTATAGTCATTTCCTCTTCCTGGTCAAAACTGCTTAATGTCAAGATTATTTGAGAGCAGGAGTTCCAAATTGCTTTCCTTCACTCCTAACCACCTCCTCAGACTTCCAGCACCTCTCAGGTCACATATACAATGCAAAAAAATCTTGGACAGTGAGAACACCTGCATTGAGACTGCTGCCATCTGAATATTGCGTCCCTCACACTCCAACTTGCAGCTCCCCCTCTGGTCTCAGCTTTTCTATTCTTTTCAGTTTCTGCACCATCACACCCCAGTTCACTTATTAGATCCATGAAATCCACCATTTGCTCCATCAATCCCCTCCTGTTCCAGCTTCTATTCACCCAACCTCCTCACCTGCATAATTAGCAACATCAAACACCATCTATTTTGCCTGGGACTGGCCCCATCTTCACTCTGCTCCTCAAAAATGCATCCTAAACTCTGCCATGTTCTCCAACTACCAATGTATGTTAAACCTTCCCCTCTTCTCCAAGGATGTGTAACATGTCACTGTCTTGCAACTATATTCTTATCGCTCACCCCTCCTTATTAGAGACGCTCTAACATGGCTTCCAACCTGCTGAAAGCAACAAGACCACACTGATCAAAATCACTCTGTGAATGTGTCACTCTCTGTGTCTCAGCTCCCTTCAATATTCAACCATTCCATCCTCCTCCTATCTGCAGTCCAACTGTAGGGCACTTATCTCTCCCAGTTCCACTTGCAACCTAATTCCAGCACAGGCACATTACAGGCACAGTGGCTAGCACCGCAGCCTCACAGCTCCAGGGACCCGGGTTCGATTCTGGGTACTGCCTGTGCGGAGTTTGCAAGTTCTCCCTGTGACCGCGTGGGTTTTCGCCGGGTGCTCCGGTTTCCTCCCACTGCCGAAGACTTGCAGGTGATAGGTAAATTGGCCATTGTAAATTGCCCCTAGTGTAGGTAGGTGGTAGGGAATATGGGATTACTGTAGGGTTAGTATAAATGGGTGGTTCTTGGTCGGCACAGACTCGGTGGGCCAAAGGGCCTGTTTCAGTGCTGTATCTCTAAATAAAGTAAAAAAATAAATAACAATGATTTTGCCTTCTCATCATTATTGACATGCCACCTCTTGTCAACATTTATCTGGAAGCACAATGCCAGTTTCCACACAAGTTTACAACACCCTGTACTACCATGTAGCCTCCTTTATTGGCCCAAAGGTTGTTCTGAGGATGAGCCAAAATTTCCTCCAGCTGACTCACATCGCCAAGTCTCCAACAACAAATGCATCAACATAATATCAAGATAAAATAAAAGCAAAATACTGCAAATGCTGGAAATCTGAAATAAAAATAAGAAATGCTGGGGCGGCACAGTGGTTAGCACCGCAGTGTCACAGCTCCAGCGACCCAGGTTCAGTTCTGGTTACTGCCTGTGTGGAGTTTGCAAGTTCTCCCTGTGACTGCGTGGGTTTCCGCCGGGTGTTCCAGTTTCCTCCCACAGCCAAAGACTTGCAGGTTAGTAGGTAAATTGGCCATTGTAAATTGCCCCTAGCGTAGGTAGGTGGTAGGAGAATTGAGGGAAGGCGGGGATGTGGTAGGGAATATGGGATTAATGTCAGGTTAGTATAAATGGGTGGTTGTTGGTCGGCACAGACTCGGTGGGCCGAAGGGCCTGTTTCAGTGCTGTATCTCTCTATGAAATACTCAACACGTCTGGCAACATCTGTGGAGAGAGAAGCAGAGTGAACACTTCAGGCCAGTGACCCTTCATCAAATGACCTGAAACGTTAACTCTGCTTCTTTTTCCACAAATGCATCAATATCTCTGGCTTCTATCGCAACCTCAGCAGGAACTGCAGAAACTTGCCATTCTGCTTAACCCCAAAGTTAGCTTTCTCCCCCCCACATCCAGTTACCAAAAACACTTGTTACCACCTACACCCCATCACCCCTCTTCTGCTGAAGCCTTAGTCTATGCAGTCATGTAAAGGCTTTACTTTTCCTTTGTTTTTCTAACTGGCCTACATGTGCCAACTGTCCAGAAGCTTCAATTCATCCAAAACACCAGAGCTGCAACTGCATTAAATCCTAGACTCCCATCACCCCGATTCTCTCCAAGCTTCACTAGCTCCTGATGCTGATTTCAAAATTTTCCTTGTTCAGATCGGAGTCTAGACTTACCCCACTCAACCCAAGTTTTCTTTTGATTCATTCTGGAGATGTAGACATCACTGGCAAGGCCAGCATTTATTGCCTATCCCTAATTGCCACTGAGAGTCAGCGAGCCATCTTGAGTACAACTGAGTGGCTTGCTTGGCCATTTCAGAAGGCAGTCCAGAGTCAACCATATTGCTCTAGATGTGGAGTCACATAGGTCAGTAGATTTACTTCCCTAAAAATGACAATAGTGAACCAGATGGATTTTTTATGACAATGCAGTAATTTCATGGTCACCATTATTGATACAATTTTTTTTTAGTCCAGATCCATTTAATTGATTAAATTCCCCAGCTGCCGTGGTGGGATTTGAACTCATTTCTCTGGATTAGTCCAGGCCTCTGGATTACTAGCCCAGTAACATAACCACAATGCTACTGTACTGAGTGATGCCCTCCCATCTTACATCCTTGCATACATCCTCCTTCCCCTAAAACTTTAAAACCGTACCTCCTCAATCGATCATTGATTTAGTCAGTACATATAAAAAGTAGTGTAACAAACTCAATACTTTATTTCTAACAAACAGTAAACAGGATTGCTGTAAATTGCTTTCCTGAGAAACCAGTCTTTTCACCTCAATGATGCAGAGAAGAATGAATTTCAGGACCAAGGACATTGTACTGGAAGAACAGGCACTTATAAATAAATATGCTAGGTGGATAATGTTGAACAGAAAGTGTTAAAATTGAAACACATGGTTTTTAAAACGCAGGCTTTTCATCACAGCAGAGTAAGAAGTTGCTGCGACATAAAAGGCAATCTGTTACAATAGAGCATGCATGGAAGTTTGTTTAAAGCTACATCTCTGGGAAAGTAATGATAGGAAGTAGAAATGTAAGGTGAAAAGACATGAGGCTCCAAACGGTTTGTCAATCTGTTCGAACAACTAGGTGGTCATAAAACATCAGATAGCACTGCATGCAGCTGGAAGGAGACTATCAAAGTAAATGGTATAAGAGGAAATGCAATTTATTTTTTAAAAATTAAGTTGGAAAGACCTTTGGCTACCTTCAAGAACCAGTGGCGTGGACAGGCTTGGAGAAGGCATTTTCAGTTCCTCATTAAATTTATCCACGTTGAGTGTTGGACACTGGTCTGTATAGGTGTATGAGATTTATGTTTTCTCAATAATAAATGAAGTGACAGAGACAAAATACTGTCTCTAGTTTTTCAAATCTGTTAGAAGGGTAAAGGACTTAATAACTTATCAAATACTATGCTCTTGCGCTCTGGAATTCTTTAGGCACCACCCCCTACCAACCCTATGTTCTTCATGCCCCTCCTATTTCCAGGTTCTTTGTTTCCACTGTACCCCTTTCCTCCCAATCGTAAAGTGCTCTCAGACATCTTCCTGTATAACTGCAAGTTGTTTCCCATCTTCATTCAAAGAAATCCACTAGAATTTCAAAACATTTATAACATTTTTATGCAAAGAAATGTCATGAGTACAATTTGGAAAATACAACAACATATCTGCAAAATGTAGATATCAATAGCCAATCAATTTTTTGCATATTTTATTCTGGCATTTAATATACTTCAGTAAACAATATATTATAATACCCCAAAGTTACTTTTCTTTCCTTCTCCCATTCTACAGCCAATTATTAAGTCAACAAGTAGGCAACCTCAACATATTCAATTGTTGGCAAAATGCAAAAATGTCAAGATTGCAAAATGATTCTTTTTTCCTTTTGACAACTTTTTGCAATTGCACAAACTGGAAACATTCCACTTACTCTCAACAGTTCAGCTGCTAACACTGTCACAGATGTTGTTCCATCCCCGACTTCTTCATCTTGTACCCTGGACAGCTCTGTTAGTAATGGAACAGTTAATCAGCAAACTATTTACATTTTTAAAAAACTCTCCAAGCAGCACTGTTACTCAGCCAGGATAATAGCTGCTTTTCCTTCCTCACCACACTAAGCTCTCCCCAAAATTATTGGCCTGTTAAGTGCCAACACAAAAAAAGGTTCAAACCAAAAATAAATAATGCTTTCAAGTTGACTATTATTTACCATGCATATCATTCAAAATGTTGTAAGAGTTATTTGAATACAGTGCGCTAGTGTTGCCTCCACAAATGTAAATATCTTATTTGCTTGCCACTTGGGGGGTAACTGCCATGGATGCTCTCTTGATTATCTGTCGTAACTTTGGCAGAACTTTTAGGAGAATTCCCTGCAGAAACTCAACCACCTACTAAGTTCAAAGTGTTTTTACACATTAGAAAGCTACAGCGTAAAGCCGAGGCTGTAGAAACCTTTAAGTCAGCCTATTTCGCGTCTGTGCCCCTACTGAAAAAATTAAGTTGAAGGCCAACAGAACAAATAGATTAATCAAAGGGCCCTTCCCAATTCTACTTCTGACTCTAGCAATGCAATTTCAAGGCTTGTTTAAATTTTGTGTACAAGATCGGCAATCATATTAACTTACCAACCAAAATTCTAGCTGCTGGATTATCAACACCAATGGATTTAAGGATTGTTGCTCCATCATTGGTCACTGTCACAGAACAATCTCTTCCTCCACTCAGCAGTATCTTGTCCTAGGACAGAAATAATAATTCCCTTTTCAGCAGTGTATCCAGTTTTAGAATAAATAACACTTCTAGCATTGGTGACGATACAAAGCTAGCTGGGAATGTAAACTGTGAAGAGGACACAAAGAGGCTGCAAAGAGACAGCAATGAGTGGGAAACAAAGTTGCAGATGGAGTGTAATTTAGAGAAGCGTGAGGTTATTCACTTTGGAAGAATAGAAACGGAACATTTTTTTAAAAGGTGTGAAACTTGTAATGGTTGATATTCAGAGGGACTTGTGTGCACTCGTATAAAGAGCACAGAAAGTTAGCATGCAAGTACAATCAGCAATTAACAGGCAAAAAGCATGCTGTCCTTTATTGCAAGGGGATTGGAGTACAAGAATAACGAAGTCTTGTTAACATTGTACACACTTTGGTGAGACCATACCTGGAGTAATGTGCGCAGTTTTGATCTCCGTATTTAAGGAAGGATATACTTGCATTGGAGTCAGTACAGCGAAGCTACTCTAAATTGGTAGCTGGGATAAGAGGCTGAATAAATCTGGTCTATACTTTCAGGAGTTCGGAAGAATGAGAGGTGATCACATCATTGAAACATTCAAGACTCTGAAGGGGCTTGATAGGGTAGACACGGAGAGGTTGTTTCCCCTAGCTGGGGAATCTAGAATATGGGACCAATCAGTTAGGACTGAGATGAGGAGAAATTTCTTCGCACAAAGGGTTGTGAATCTTTGGAATTCTCTATCCTAGAGGGTTGAGGATGCTCCATCACTGAACAGATTTTTGGTCTCTCAGGCAATCAAGGGATATGGAGAGCAGGCAGGAAAGTAGAGTTGAGGCTGAAGATCAGCCATGATAGCACTGAACGGCAAAGCAGGCTTGAGGGGCTGTATGATTACTCCTGCTCCTATTTCTTATGTTCTTATGCAACATTCCCAGAAAGTTCTTTCCGGTAAATCTCCAATGCTAAAATTAAAAGGTAGGACAAATAACAATAAAAAGATCCAATCTACAGCAGCCTATAAACTTATGAAAAAGTGTGTACAGAACTCAATTTACATTAAACCTTGTAAACTTGAGAAAGTCTAAATTTTGCTACTTACCATGCCTTTTGGGCCCAGAGTGCTTTTAACCAAATCTCCAACTGCAATGGCACCGACAAAAGACGACTGAAACAAATCATATACATGTTGAAAGTGTTTGTCTCGTACAAACCTATAATTACACTTTCCAATGCAACAGAAAGAAACAGTCAATAGCTTGGTTTCCTCTGTTCAGGCAACTCTAGTCAGTCCCATGTTCCAGACCCCATTACTTTCCATCCAGTCACTAAAGCCATTAATTGGTGATATGATGCAACAGTCTAGCAGTGAGGGAGGAAGGGAAAGAATACTTAGTGCGGGGTTCTAATGGAAGTCAGACAACTTAGATTTCTTTAAAATAAACTGCTTTGTAGATATTTTTTCCAATACATAATGGAGTACTTTGAACCAAACAGAAATTTCTCAACACCAGCTGTACAATTATTGACCTCTGAGTAACGATCCCTCTTAAGTTGCGCGCACACACGACTGCACAACAATCATGAGACTACTATACAGACCGCTCACAAGCTGTTCCCTTTAAGATTGCACGTTTGGTTGCGCAAAAACATTTATCGGTACCATACATTGAAATAAAGTCGAGCACAAAGAAAATTTAGAGGGATCTTGAACATTAACTTCATTATAGGGAATGAAACTAGTTTCTAAGACTGCACAGAGATCAACTGTTCACAATAATCAGTTAAAATCAATCCAAACATTTAATCAGACATAATTTGATAAATTATTGGTAAACAAATACAACAGTGATTAATTCTGACTACTACTGGTATTTTGGGCTAATTGTCTCTGCCCACCCGCTTAAAATTGTGTTTCAAAGCTTTTTCCAGACTGAATACGTCTTATTAGATGTATTATTCCAATATGCCAAAACAAAAAAACTCAGACCCCTCAAAGAATTAGCCTTCAAATATTACTTGGATTGCTTACCAGACGGGCTGTCTCAGCTTTTTCTTCATCTGCACCAGCTTTGAAGATGTTCACAGGGGAAAATGAAAGGGAAGCCTATAAAAAAAAACCTTCAAATTAATTCTAAAAATTTGAATGAATGATAAAACGAGTAATTTCAAATGCAGCAAATTACTATAGCCAGTGCATTTTTATTTTATTTTCAAGTACAGAGAGCTACCCCAAGTTCTAAATCCTATTGTACTGAAATGTTGAACCGCCTATATGTGTTTGAATAAAGTTAATCAAGTGTGTGCACATCAGATTTATGTGCAGGAATTTAAAACCTTACAACTTACTTAAGCGGCAGTGCTCAATAGAACATGGCTGAACAGCTACTCTGTTTATACAGCACAGCAATTTCACTAACAGTGAGGAAGAATATAGCAGAAAACAGAAAAGCAGTCACTGCAATCGCTTTCTGTGAGCACTGCAATAACCCTCAATCCTGCCTTAATGACCTCCAGACTCAACTATACCAATATTCTTCTGAGCAGCCTCCCATCTTCCACCCCACATAAACTCGTGCTCATTCAAAACTCTGCTTCCATATCTTAACTCACAAAATATTTCACCGCTGTGCTCACTGACGTATACTGGTTTCCAGTCCACTAATACCCATATTTAATACACATCCTTGTGTTCAAATCCCTCTATGCCCACACCCTTCCCTGTCTCTGTAACATGCTCCAGCCCTACAATCCTCCAAGAACTATGCATTCCTCAAATTCTGCCTCTTGTACACACTCCACTTCCTTTGGCACACCACTGGCGGCCATGCCTTCAGCTGTCTTGGCCCCAAGCTTCTCCCCTCTTCCAAGACTCACCTTGAAACCTAGAATAAAGGCAGAACATGCTGGAAATAATCAGATCAGACAGCAACTGTGGAAAGAGAAGCTGAGTTAACGCTTCAGGTCAATAAGCTTTCATCAGAACTGGGAAAAAGTTAGAAATGTAAGTTTTTAAGCAAGTGAAATGGGGGAGGGTGGAAAAATAACAAAAGGGAACATCAGTAATACGGCAGAAGACGGGAAACATTAAAAAGACAAAAGAGTTGGTGATGCAGAGCCAACGTAAAGAAAAATATGCGTCTAGAGGAGGTGTGAGTGGCAGAATGCTGCTGTCCAACAGGGAGCGTGGAAGGTCTGGTAGGCTAAACTGCATTTACTTTAATGCAAGAAACCTTACAGGTAAGGCAGATGAACTCAGAGCATAGATCGGTACATGGGATTGTGATATTATAGCTATTACGGAAACGTGGTTGAGGGATGGGCAGGACTGGCAGCTCAATGTTCCAGGGTACTGATGCTTCCGGTGTGACAGAGGTGGAGGTAAGAGAGGAGGGGGTGTTGCACTATTGATTAGGGAGGATATTACGACAGTACTTAGGATATCCCAGGGGGAATGTCCAGCGAGGCCATATGGGTAGAAATTAGAAATAAGAAAGGGGTGATCACTTTGATGGGATTATACTATAGGCCCCCCAATAGTCAGAGGGAATTGGAGGAGCATATATGTAGGGAAATCACAGATAGGTGTAGGAAATATAGGGTTGTAATTGTAGGTGATTTTAACTTCCCTAATATTGACTGGGACTGCCTTAGTGCTAAAGGATCAGATGGGGAAGAATTTGTTGTGTGTCCAGGATAGTTTTCTGAAGCAGTATGTGGATGGCCCTATTAGAGAAGGGGCTACACTCGACCTCCTCTTAGGAAATGAGGCTGGGCAGGTGGTTGATGTGTCAGTGGGGGAGCACTTTGGGGCCAGTGACCATAACTCTATTAGCTTCAAAATAGTTATGGAAAAGGATAGGACTGATCCTCAGGTTGAAGTCCTAAATTGGGGGAAGGCTAATTTCGATGGCATCAGACAGGAACTCTCAAAAGTTGAATGGGAGAGGCTGTTTACAGGTAAAGGGACGTCTAGCAAGTGGGAGGCTTTTAAAAATGAGATAGGAAGAGCTCAGGGCCGGCATGTTCCTGTTAGATGGAAGGGCAAGTTGAGAGAACCTTGGTTGACGAGGGATATTGAGGGTCTAGTCAGACAAAAAAGGAGACATATGTCAGGTATAGGCAGCTGGGAACAAGCGAGTCCCTCGAGGATGATAGCGGATGTAGTATACTTAAGAAGGAAATTAGGAGGGCAAAAAGGGGCCACGAGATTTCCGTGGCAGATAAGATAGAGAATCCTAAAAGGTCCTATAAGTATATGAAGAGTAAAAGGGTAGCTAGGGAGAGAGTAGGTCCCCTTAAGGATCAGTGTGGCAATCTACGTGTGGAGCCACGGGAGATGGGCGAGGTCTTAAATGAGTACTTCACGTCTGTATTTACCGTGGAGGTGGTCATGGAAGCTAGTGAGTTCAAGGGAGGGGACAGAGATATCCTGGAGCATATCAGCATTACAAAGGTGGTGGTGTTGGAGGTTTTGAAGTGCATTAAGGTGTATAAATCCGCAGGGCCTGATCAGGTGTATCCTAGGATGCTATGGGAAGCAAGGGAGGAGATTGCTGAGGCCCTGGCAGAGATTTTTGTATAATCTTTAGCCATGGGTGAGGTAGCGGAAGACTGCAGGATAGCTAATGTGCCTTTATTTAAGAAGGGCAGCAGGGATAGCCAGGGAACTACAGGCCGGTGAGCCTTACATCAGTGGTGGGAAAGTTATTGGATGGGATTCTGAGAGACAGGATTTATATGCATTTGGAAAGGCATGATTAGTAAGTTTGCAGAGGACACCAAAATTGGTGGTATAGTGGACAGTGAAGAAGGTTGTCTAAGGTTACAACAGGATATAGATCAACTGGGAAAGTGGGCAAGGGATTGGCAAATGGAATTTAATGCAGACAAGTGTGAAGTGATGCATTTTGAGAAGTTAAACGAGGGCAGGACATATACAGTGAATGGCAGGGCCCTGGGGAGTGTTATTGAGCAGAGACACCTTGGGGTGCAAGTACATAGTTCCCTGAAAGTGGCAACACAGGTAGACAGGGGGTGAAGAAGGCATATGGCATGCCTGCCTTCATCGGCCGAGGCACTGAGTACAAGAGTTGGGACGTCATGTTACAGTTGTACATAACATTGGTTAGGCCGCATTTGGAGTACTGTGTGCAGTTCTGGTCGCCGCACTACAGGAAAGATGTGACTAAGCTTGAGAGGGTGCAGAAAAGATTCACAAGGATGTTGCCTGGTTTGGAGGGCTTGATTTACAAAGACAGATTGGATAGGCTGGGTCTGTTTTCCCTGGAGCGAAGGAGGCTGAGAGGGGACATGATAGAGGTATATAAAATTATGAGAGGCATAGATAGGGTGGATAGCCAGAGTCTGTTTCCCATGGTAGGGGTGACTAAAACTAGAGGGCATAGATTTGTGAGAGGGAGGAGGTTTAAAGGGGATCAAAGGGGTAAATTTTTCACACAAAAAATAGTGGGTATCTGGAATGAGCTGCCAGAGGTGGTGGTGGAGGCAGGAACAGTAACAACATTTAAGAGGCATCTGGACAGGTACTTGAATGAGCAAGGCATAGAGGGATATGGAATTAATGCAGGCAGGTGGGATTAGTATAGACAGACATTATGGTCAGCATGGACACGGTGGGCCGAAGGGCCTGTTTCTTTGCTGTACGACTCTATGCCTCTATGAAAGCCAGAACAAATTTTGAGAAAAATAAGTGCAAGACCGAAACATGCAAAGAATAGAAAACAAAATAGGGGCAGAGATTATGCTCTGAAATTGTTGAACTCAATGTTGAGTCCAGAAGGCTGTAAATTGCCCAAAAGATGAGGTGCTGTTCTTCGATCTTGCGTTGAGCTTCACTAGAACACTGCAGGAGGCAGAGGACAGCATGAAAGCAAGGTGGATAATTAAAATGACAATACAACCAGAAGTCTGGAGTCATGCTTGCAGGCTGAACGAGGTGTTTGGTCTCCCCAGTGTAGAGCACATTGCATTGTGAGCAGTGAATACAATGTACTAAATTGAAAGTAGTACACGTAAATTGTTGTTTCACCTGGAAGGAATGTTTGGGGCCTTGGACGGTGAAGAGAGAGGTGGTAAAAGGGCACTCACACTGCAAAGGTGACATGGGAAGGGGATGGGTGTTGTGGGTATGAATGAATCAGGGTGTTGCCGAGGGAACAGTCCCTTCAAAAAACTAAAAGGGGATGGGAAGATGTGTCTGGTGGTGGCATCACACTGGATGTGGCAGAAATGGCAGAGCATGATCTGTTCAATGTGGGGGCTAGTGGGGTGGAAGGTGAGGATAAGGGAAATCCTATGATGGTTCTGGGAGGGAGGGAAAGCGGCTAGAGCAGAGGTGCGGGAAATGGGACCGACATGGTCAACCACTATGGGGGGAATCCTTGGTTAACGAGAAAGGAAGATATATCAGAAGCGCTGGTATGGAAGGATGCATCATCAGAATAGATGCGAAGGGAGACGGAGAAACCAGGAGAATGGAATGGAGTCCTTACAGGAAGAAGTGTAGTTGAGATAGCTGTGGGAGTCAGTGGACTTATAGTGAATATTTGTTGATAGATTATCCCCAGAGATGAAGAGAGACAAGTCAAGGAAGGGAAGGGTCAGAGAGGGACCACATGAAGGTGAGAGAAGGGTGAAAATTGGAAGCAAAATTGAAGTTTTCCAGTTCAGGGCGAGAGCAGGAAACAGCACTAATATAGTCATCAATGAATCAGAGAGTGAGAGATGAGGGAGAAGAGTACGAACATACGGATTAGGAGCAGGGGCAGGCCACTCAGCCCTTTGCGCCTGCTCTGCCATTCAATAAGTTCATAAGTAGGACTGACTGGAAAAAGCAATGTTCCACATATTGCACAAAAAGGCAGGCATAGCTAGGATCCATGCCGGTACCCATAGCGACACCTTTTATTTGAAGTAAGTGAGTTGAGTTGAAAAAGTTGTTCAATGTTAGAACAGGTTCAGCCAGGCTGAGGAGGGTGGCGGATGGAGACTGGGTGGGCCTCCGTTCAAGGAAGAGGCAAATAGTACAAAGACCGTCCAGGTGGGGAATGGAGGTGTAGCGAGATTGGACATTCACGATGAAGCAGACGGTTAGGCCCAGGAAATTAGAAACTGTTAAAGTGACGGAGGGCACCAGAAGATTCACGGATGTCAGTTGGAAGAGATTGGACATGGGGAGATAAACTAGACTCCAGAGAAAGAAATCATTCAGTGGGGTAGGAACAGGCTGAAATGATAGGTCTACCAGGGGAGACCTGTCTGTGGATGTTAGGAAGGAGGGAGAATGGGCTGTTTGGGGTTGGGGAACTGTGAGATTGGAAGCCGTGGCAGGAAGAATTCCAGGAGAGGTCAGTGAAAGTCCCGGAAACAATAACTTTAGATAAAGTGGTGGTGTCATGGTCCAGAAAAACCTATAACTTTGACCAAGCTTTTGGTCACCTGTTCTATGTCTCCTTTGGCTGTCAATTTTTAGAAACACAGAAAATTTACAGCACAAGAGGCCGCTTTCCTGCCCATCACGCTTGTGCCTGCTGGAAAACTGCCATTCAGTCTAATTCAACTGTTGGTCCATAGCCCTGTAGGATATGGCACTTCAAGAACTACTACTTGTATTTATATAGCGCCTTTAACATACAAAACTTCCCAAGGCGCTTCACAGGAGTATTATAAAACAAAATATGACACCGAGCCAAAAGGTGATATTAGGTCAGATGACCAAAAGCTTGGTCAAGGAGGAAGGTTTTAGGGATTGTCTTAAGGAAGGAAAACAAGCTGGAGAGGTGTAGGGAGGGTATTCCAGAGGTTGGGGCCTAGGCAACTGAAGATGCAGCCACCAATGGTGGAGCAATTAAAAACAGGGATGCATAAGAGGCCAGAATTCGAGCAGTGCAGATATCTTGGAGGATTGTGGAGCTGGAGGAGATTACAGATAGGGAGCAGCAAGTCCATGGAAAGATTTGAATACAAGGATGAGAGTTTTAAAATCAAGACATTGCTTGACCAGGAGCCAATGTAGGTCAGCGAGCAGAGGGTTGATAGGGGAATGAGACTTGGCGCAAGTTAAGACGCGAGCAGCAGAGTTTTGGATAACCTCAAGCTTATGGGGAGCAGTATGTGGGAGACCAGCCAGGAGTGCAATGGAATAGTCTAGAGGTAACGAAGGCATAAATGAGGGTTTCAGCAGATGAACTGAGACAGTGAAGTCGGGCAATATTACAGAAATAGGAAGTCTTGGTGATGGCACAAATATCAGGTCGGAAGCTCATCTGAGGGTCAAATGTGACACCCAAGGGGTGCAAACTGACTGGCTTAATCTTGGACTGTTGCCAGAGAGAGAGATGGAATCAGTAACTAGGAAACAGACTTTGGAGCAGGGACCAAAAACAATGCCTTAAGCCTTCCCAATATTTACTTCAAGCGTACAAAGTCTTTAAAAAATGTGATGAGGGCTTCTGCTTCTCCCACCCTTCGGATAGCAGGTTCCAGACCACCACTATCTTCTGGGTGAAAAATCTCAGTTCTCCGCAAATCCTTCTGCTAATTACTTTAACTCTATGCCCCTGGTTATTGACCTCCCTGCTCAGGGAAACAGGTCCTTCCTATCCATTCTATTTAGGCCCCTCAAAATTTTATACACCTTGAGTGAATCTCCCCTCTGCCTCCTACATTCCAAAGAAAACAACTCCAGCCTATCCAATCTTTCATTTTTGCTAAAGTTCTCCATTCGTGGCTGCATCCTTGTCAATCGCCCTGTGCCCTCTCTAGATTGATCACATCCTTCCTGTAATGCAGTGACCAGAACTGTATGCAGTACTTCAGTTGTGGCCGAATTAGTGTTTTATAAGCTCTCAGCTCTTAAATTCTACGCCTCTGCTAATAAAGGGAATTAGCTAGTGTGCCTCCCTAACCACTTTATCTACCTGTCCCTTGCAGCGTCGTGAGGAGTCTAACGATATTAATGACGCTATAAAAAATACTAGTTGTAACTGAAACCAGTTTTATTTATCCGCATTTTGCAGAATTTTGCGTTTTGAATCCTGGAGACGACCCGCACCTGCGCACTGGCTCGCAATAACGCTCCTCCCCGATAAAGCACTAGAACTTTCGGTGAGGCCGGCATTTACACGGCCTGTGCCTCCTGGTTCGGGTTCCATGTTCAGGGAAAGAGATGGCGAACGCGCTGGGGATTTTTCTACAGGCTCCTACGCCGCCCTCTAATCCTCCACTCAAGCCGATTCCAGTACCAGCCTTCCCCCTACAGCCTAAACAAACTCCACCCTCACGGAGCCCGGTTACCGGGCGGCTTAGGAACCGTTACCCACACCACGTGCTCGGCCAGAGCGAACGGAGGTTCAACTCCCCTCCACCAACCAACTAACACAGGGAAAATACAACGCGTCGGTCACGCCAAGCTGCCGAAAGGGCGCCGTGGCTGCCGATGTCACGGGCGCTCCGACTCCAGCCACCTACCATGATGAGACCGCGAGCGTCACTCTCCCTCAGCCGCTGTCCAACCGCCGGAAGCTGCGTCACGTTGACCCGGATGGAGCCCCGCCTCCAGAGCCCGGATGTAACCCCGGTGGCAGAGGCGCTCGGGTTGGATACGAGGCTGGTTCGAATGTGCGCTCCCTGGGCTGAATTAGGTGATGGATTAGTTAGTTGGGTGGTTACTTCTCGCATCTTGCTAGCCCAATTGGCATCAGGCTCCACTGTGCTACCTACCACTCTCCACCATTGAAAGAAGCTTTCCACATCAGCAATGAATACTTACAATGGCCCAATAGATAGTTATTATTCAGCAAAAAAAGTTTATTAATCATACCATGCTAAGTACATTGCTCACTTCTCGTGATGCAGCTTATTCCACAGGGAACTTCAAGAGTTGTTAAACACTGAATCTCTGGGCAACTGCCAAATATATGAACAATGATTTGTTAAAAAAATTTGGTTTTACTTCAAAACTAGAGGACTCTTGTAAACCGGGTGGCTGTAGCAATTATAAATGTTTGTAAAATCATTCTCATGCTACAAAAAATGTATTACGATATTGGCACTTTTGACATTTGACAACCTCAGGCACAAAACAGAGGGGCATTCCATGAAACCAACAATTTTGGCAATCTATGTCAATACCTGAAATGCAAACAAAAAAATTGGCAACTTCTAACTATATTTTTTGCTTGGAGTACATCCTATACTCAGTTATGACAAAGAGCAATGCAAGAAAACATGGAATGTTTGCAATTCAAAACACCAAAGGGGCTAAAATATATAGAAACCATTTTACAACAAAATTAAGCATGGATGTGCGCCACTCTGAGCTTGTACTACCTTCTTGTGTCCTATGTAAAAAATAATTTTAGAACTATTTTACTACTTTTATACAATCACTATATTTATGCAGGAAGAGAGACTATCACTTTATAACACATTAAGAATTTTACAGTATTGTACAATACAAAAATAGCCAAGAAACATTAGATGTAACTTTTCATCTTTAGTGTATTTTATAATCTAGGAATTGATAACTGTAGTGTGTGGTTTTTCTTTGCAATTATTAAATGGCACTGAGATACTGACCAGGTTTAAAATGACCAGTTGCTAATCGTGTCAAAAGTATTCTACTTTACAGTTAGAGAAAACTGCTGTTTCATTTTCAGAATGTGATTCATTTCAACAAATTAGACCTGAATGAAACTGGTAAAAGAAAGTGAACTATTACAAGCAAAGGGAGCAGCTTTGACAGCTAAGTATTTTGAACATGTGACTGCAAGGCACAAACATCATGTTTTAATGTCCTCCAACAAGTTCCTTTGAAATTTAAAGATAAACTGCATTAAATGTTATACCATTGCCTGGTGAAAGTGATTAATGCACACTCATACTTGGATTTTGGTTGGCAAATCTAAGCACAAATACAAGTTGCATACCATAATCAGTTAAGGCTAATGAAAAAAGCACACATCAATCACTATAGAAACTGCAGAAATTAAATTTAGTTAGGTATGTCATTTGCCTGCAAAGAATACACATACCATATAAAGTTCTGTAAGAAATGCTGGAAAAGCCAGCATAAAAGTAGACTTAGATATTTGCATAAATGTCAATGTCCTAGGGAGCGGCATATAATTCCAATTCAGTTGAATGGAATTAGCATTGTAAAAGTGATCATTTTCTAAAACCTAAGTTTAAACTGCAAGATGAAGTAAAAAAGGGTGCTCTTATGGAGTTCCTGCTCTACATGAATTCCCTTTAAACTGGCATAGCATATAAGGCTCAAAGTACAATATTCCTATAACTTTTCCTTAATTCAGTCTTCTGTTAGATTTTAGAAGAGAGAGCTCAGTCCTGTCTCTTTATTTAATAAAGGTGCAACTAAACAAAATAGTGCTTCCTAAGCTCACATTGGCAGGTCAGTACTATTGTGCCTTGTTTTTCTTGCTGTTCCATCATCTCTTGGCAGTGCTTTCTGTAAGTTTGACATAGCAGCAGTCTTTTCTATGTCTATCATTGCATATAATTCCGTTCGCCTGGTTGGAGTTTGTGGAAGTGGAGTAGTGGGTGTTTTTGGAGTCTGTGGGTTATCTGAATCACTACCACCTTCCAAGTCAACTTGGATGTAGTTCAGCTGCCTATGTTCTAGACTTGGTCGTCTTATATCAAAATTAAAAACACTTGGGGAACAATCCAGTTGTCGTAAAAAATCAACCTTGTGTACGTTAGGCTGGACAGTTACATTCTCTGTATTGACATAGTTGTGCATTTGATCAAGGTTAGCATGATAACCATTCTGAGAAGGCGTCTTTGGTCCCAAACTATCTTCTTCATCTCTGCTTAGTTTCCGTACTTCCCACACTGGAGGCAAAGAAGGCAAATTTTCATAATTCAAGAGTGCAATCCTCCTCTGAGCAGAATTGTTAATATTCTGAGCATCTGAACTATTATTTGACGTTAGTCTACTCCGTCTGCCTCCCGCGGCACTGGGGATTGATAGGCCATTAATATATTCATACACTAATTTGTTAGTAGAGGGTGCTTCTTTGCGCTCATCACTGTCGTAACCAGTGTCCCAATCAGTACAATTAGTGCCACTGCCAGCACTTGTCTGCTCACTTCCAAGGGCTTCCTGCCTCTCCTTTTCCATTAGCTGCATTTGCACAGGAGTTGGTCCCAAAACAAATTTAACCCCTTCGGGTTCAAAGACAACCTGGGCATTTCTCTCTTCCATAGAGCAGCAATGATCTCCTAGTTCTCTGGTGACATCACCATTTAAGGGTCGGAGTTCCAATGAAGTTTGCACAGTGCCTCTGTTTTTCAGTTCTTCATGTACACCAGAGGTATTGACATATGTGTGGACCTGTGAATAGGTGAAAAGTAAAGACACAATTGTTTAAAGAACCATTTAAAAGTGTGTCCCATACAATGGAAAAAAACTCACCAGTAGTAGAGCAATAATGTCTTCTTACTCACGATTCATGGTTTTTCAGATATTATGGGCTGAATTTTGCAATAGTAATGACAGCGAAACTGTCAGCATTCACTGTCATTACTCCTCTGAAACTGACAGCAACTTCTAAAGTCTGCCGTTAAAGGTGAAAATCCACAAGTTACTGTCAGTGATTCTACACTTCCCCATAGGGTGTGCTGTTGAAGACCCCTCAGACTGCAATCAAGTAGAAATCACTGACCTAACAAAATCTTGCCCTTTTAACATTAAGTTTCTTGTTGAATGAGTAACTAACTGGGTTTTTAATGGCATATTAAGTTCATAGTTACAGCTGAACAGCGTCACTGACAAACTAATATATTTGTGGAATGTCAAATTTCTCCATTACGATAAATTACATTTTTAAAATAATTTTAAAAAAAAGTTTATGATATTTCAACTTCTACTTTAATCCCACCTGTATTTTCCAATCATTTATTTCTCTCTCTGGACACCTGGAGAACCTCTTGATTTGGTGCCAGATTCAAACTGCCATCAAGAAAAGGGGAAATCCACTCCACAGGGATCACGAGATCTTTGTGGGCAGCTTTCTTCAAAGTCATTGGCGAGCACCGTTGCTTCACCGCTGACTGTTAAATCCAGGCCTATATTTTCTCAGCACAAAGTACAAGAGCATATTCTGTTTTTAGTTTAGTTTAGAGATACAGCACTGAAACAGGCCCTTCGGCCCACCGAGTCTGTGCCGACCATCACCCACCCATTTATACTAATCCTACATTAATCCCATATTCCTACCACATCCCCACCTGTCCCTATATTTCCCTACCACCTACCTATACTAGGGGCAATTTATAATGGCCAATTTGCCTACCAACCCGCAAGTCTTTTGGCTTGTGGGAGGAAACCGGAGCACCCGGAGAAAACCCACGCAGACACAGGGAGAACTTGCAAACTCCACACAGGCAGTACCCAGAATTGAACCCGGGTCGTTGGAGCTTTCTATATTAAAAGATTCTTCAGATGTTAAGAATTAAGTTGAAATTTTAATATCCTGACTTTTTCCCCTTCAACAATGTTAGATAAAGCTACTGTTGCTTTTGCAAGTACAGAAATGCTTGTCATGAAAAAAGATGTCTCTCCTAATTACATGTACTAAAAGGAACACAAACATTTACTTTTTTGCAATTTAGCCACACAATTATTTCAGGGTAAAATGTCACACTTTTCTTACTTGTTCCTCTGAAACTATTAGAGGGTGTGTTGACTCTTCATCCACTGAGGGCAGACGTGCACTGCCTACAGATGGATGTCGTGTTGAAGGATGAGAAGAGCCATCTCCAAATGATGGGTACCTAGGATATCCATTTGGTAAACTTGGTTGAACAAAACCTGGAGCTGAAAGGAATAAAACACAAATAACTGCAGATATATTTGTAAATCCAGCCATATTACATTTTTACTGGCATGACGTTTGATTACAATTTTCTGAAATACTTACGTAAATATTTCTACGCAGTGGAACCCTTTTATATTTAAATATCATCCACTGTAACTTCAGCAGAAGAGCTGTAGAAATCTTGGAATAATAGTGGTTTTCCAGAGTTGTCATAGCTCTTCTGTTGAAATTAAAGTAGATGTTTGGGAGAACATCCACCACCACTATCAGAAATTTGACTGTTTCAAGATTCAGTCGCTTAAGCATTGCTGATAGTTTGATAACACAGAAAGCAGCAAGGTGAAGTCTGGACAACAAATATTTGCATTCTAATCCTGACTCAGAACAGCTAATTAAAAAACCAATGCCAAATATTGCCATTGATAATTAAAATTACAATGTGTATTGACTTTAGAAAGCTGCAAATGCAAACAATTTCTATTTTATGGTCTATTTTATTTTTGGATACGCACGCCCACATTCAAAGAAGTTAGTATAACCTGATCAATATTAAAATATTGCATCAATGAAATAAATTTTTTTTAAAATCTGCCAGTAAGTTGTTTGAGTTTATACACAAAGGATTAAAATTATGATTGTATTCATATCATCCCCAAATTTAAAGTGCTCCCTCATAATTTTAATTGTATGCCATTAGATCAATATTTACCTTAAAACAAGACTTTCAATAAATGGACTATTGCAGTTGAATTTAAAGTGAATAAATAGTTGAGTGCTCTCAACAGACAAAACACTGAAGAATACCAGAAGGACGTTGATACACACCAGAGGGGAACAAAATAGCTTATCAATAGATACTGAAACAATTTTCCTTTACTGTACTTACTACCAGCAGGATGACAAAAAGGGCAAATTTCTTGCAGGACTATTGAGAGTCAATGCAGGTAAGTGCAAGGCCATCCATTTTGGACTCAAAAAGGATAAATCCAAGTATTATTTCAATGGGAACAGTGGAGGTCCAAAGAGATTTAGGGGTCCAAGTATACAGATCACTAAAATGTAGTCAGGTACAATAAATAATCAAAAAGGCCTTCCTGGACCTATCTGCAGCCTTTGACTGCAACATTTTCCTCCAACATCCCTCCTCCAATGTCCAGCATTGTGGAACCGCATTCACCTGGTTCCAATCTTATCTATCAAGTTGTAGCCAGGGAATCGCCTGCAATGTCTTCGCTTCCCACTTCCCCACCACTACCTCTAAAGCCTTGGCCCCCTCCTAATTCTCATCCACATGGTGTCCTCGGTGACATTATCCGAAAACATAACAGGTTCCACATGTACAGCGAGGGCACACAGCTCTACCTCACCACCACCTCTATCGACACCTCCAAAGTCTCTAAATTGCCAGACAGCTTATCCAACATCCAGTACTGGATGAGCAGAAATTTCCTCCAATTAAATACTGGGAACACAGAAGCAATTGTCTTCAGTTCCCGCCACAAACTCCATTCCCTAGCCACCTACTCCATTCGTCCCCCAGCAACTGTCTGAGGCGGAACTAGACCATTCGCAACCTTGGTGTAGCATTTGGCCCCAAGCTGAGCCTCCCACCCACATATCTGCGCCATGACCTAGATTGCTGACTTCCACCCCCATAACATCATTCGACTCTGCCCCTGCTACAACTCATCTGCTGCGGAAACCCTCACTCATGCCTTTGCGACCTCAAGACTTGACCATTCCAACGCTCTCCTGGCTGGCCTCCCATCTTCCACCCTCCATATGCTTCAGCTCATCCAAAAACTATTATAACACACACCAGGTCTCGTTCATCCATTCACCTGTGCTTGCTGACCTACATTGGCTCCTGGTCTAGCAACTCCCTAATTTTAAAATGCTCATCCTGGTTTTCAAATTCCTCCATGGTCTTGCCCCTCACCATCTCTGTAATCTCCACCAGCCCTCCAAAATCTCTGTGCTCCTTTATACTTCTGGCCTCTTGAGCATCCCCGTAACACTGTGGGTGTACCTACCCCACATGGACGGCAGTGGTTCAAGAAGGCAGCATGCCACCACCTTCTCAAGGGCAATAAATGCTGGCCTAGCCAGCAATGCCCACATCCCATGAATGAATAAAAAAAAATTGCTCCAACATTGGCAAGGCAACTGTGCCTTCAGCTGTCTAGGCCATAAACTCTAGAATTCCCTCCCTAAACCTCTGCACCACTCTACCTGTCTCTCCTTTAAGACACTCCTTAAAATGCACCTTTCTGACTAAGTTTTTTGTTATCTGTCCTAATATCTCATGTGGCTCGGTGTCGATGCTCCAGTGAAGCGCCTTGGGACATTTTACTATGTTAAGGGCGCTACATTAATGCAACTTATGGTAATGGAAAGTAAGCCTTTAAAACTGGAGGGCTAGAATATAAAGGAGAGGAAGTTTTGCTACAGGTACACAAAGCCTTGGTTACACCACATCTGGAGTACGATATATGGTTCTGGGCTGGGCAGCACACCTTAGAAAGGAAATATTCACCTTGGAAAGAATGCAGCACCAGTTCACCAGAATGTTACCAGGGCTCCAAGGGTTATGAAGTGAGATTGTTAAACCAAGCTGGTATTCCCTGGATAATTGAGGTTAAGGGTTGATTTTATTGAGACTTCTAGGATTTTCAAAGATTTTAAGAGAAATGTTTTCCACTGGTGAGAGTCTAGGACAAGGGGACATAATCTTAAAATCAGAGCCAGGCCATTGAGGAAAAAAGTTAGGAAACACTTTTCACTCAAACTGTGGTACTCCCACAAAGAACAGTAGATGCTAGCTCAAATAGTTTTAAATCTGAGATCGATAGAGTTTTGCTAGACAAGTCCATCAAGCTATATGGAGTCAAGGCGCGTGGAAGGAGTTAGGATCCAGATTAGTCATAATCTCACTGAATAATGGAACAGGCTTGATGGACTGATTGGCCTACTCGCAATACGGGCTGAATTGGGCAGATCTGATGGATGAGCAGGACCTTTTCTGTCTTTTTTCAGACATTCATATGACCTAGCTCAGTGCTTTCTGGGCCTGCACATTGTTGAGAAAGGGCCCCCTGCAGCTTTGGTCATTCTGAAGCCCCTGTTTCAGACCTCACCATAAACATGGCATCCTTGCTAATAATTCCATCTGTCTCCCCCATTCATTGTTTCAGGCTGAAGCAGCACGCTTGCAATCTCAGCATCTTATTCTACCCTGAGCTGGGCTTCTGATCCCATATCTTCTCCATCACAAAGAACCTCCTCCACCTCTAATATCACCTATTTCTGCCCTACCTTAGCTCATCCACTGCTAAAGCCTTCATTCATACCTCTGTCACCCTCTTACTTCACTATTCCAATGGTGTCCTGACTGGCCTCCCATCCTTCACAGTCCATACACTTCAGCTCAATAGCTGCCTGTATCTTATTCTGCACCAAGTCCCACTCTTCCCTGTCCTGACATTTGAGAGATTGGGTTGAGGCACATGTTGCTGGAGAATTCAGGGAGTTGTACTCTGCATCTAACCATACTTTACTTTACTGAGACTGCTTCATGGTAACAATGAATGTCTGAAATAGATGGTGTTAAACTTCCCAGCACTAATATCCCTCACGTTGACAAGTAGAAATTCACATGATTTTTTTTCCAATAAGTAGGCCTTCTGGTCATCCAGCTGCATGTTTACAACTTAATGATGATTATTGCATCATTTCACTTGGTACTTTGAACTGTCACTTGATGTAAGTGTGATAGACTGATCATTTTAACTGTGGCATCAGCAACTTTTGTGACAAAACTGGCAATTTTGTGGGGTCAAGAAGAACGTGACATGTTTGTGACTAAAAATTTTGGACATTTCAAGTTTGCTGGCACAGAACTGTCAAGTATAATCTTTTTTTTTCAAAACAAAGGCATATGGATTGTGAAAAATATTCAATGCAAATTTAGTTGCTAAAATTGTCTCAGACTTTTCTGAGGCCTTAGTCATTCATGGCTAGTTGATTGGTGGTCTGTATTTTAGTAATTGAACACTGCACCCTGTTGGGAGGTTAGTCAAAGGAGACAACCTCTCAGTTAGTAAGTATACTCACCTACTGCAGCACAGAGACCAAATTCATGGCAAGGGCATCTTTTAGCCACTTGGCCTTCAAGGTGAAGCTGTTTCCTTACAAGAGTTATTTTTGAACAAAAGCAAAAACAACAAATAATACTCACTGGTAGGTGTCCGCGGAGTTCTCGGAATATCTAATTCATTTTGTTGCTCATTTCTTTCTACAACTGGCTCTTCCACTACACTTATACTGTTAGACTGCATGATATCCTGCAGTAAGTTGAAGATCTCTTCTGCTCGTGCACATTTGAAAGCAAAAATTCCTAAAGAATAGATGGACATTGATGATTTAATACACAAACATAAGAGATTTTGAAATATCTTTGACAATTTTAATTAATATATACAATGTTATACACTCTTCCATTAACAATTTTTACAAGTTGAATAAAAATCAATGTTCTATGATTTACAAAACTTTTCCCCTCCCCTCTCTCTCCTGAGGACATTTAATCCATGCTGATGTTATGGCCCCAAGGGCTCTGCTGACCCTCCAGCATCTCACCCAAGTGGCCGTTATTTTCTTGAGACTTGGCAGTGAGCGCTGGCAGGCTATTCATCCTCTGGGTGCTTTACAGCCAAGTACAATCCTCACCCAATTTCCAAACAGATGCACTTCCAGGAGATGTTATTAGATAGCAATCAGGAACAGGAAAGCTGTTTTCCCCTCCCTATCCCAGTGTCACCAAGGCAAATTGTAGCAACCCTACAACCACGCAGCCGAGGATCCAATAACTCAGGACAGACCAGGAATCAAGTCTTTGTGGTCCATATGGCTCAGCTATCTACTGGATAACAAATAAACTATTGTGAGGAACCATGTGCATACTTTTTATTGAAGCATTTAATAATTAATGTAAAATACATAACTAGGTCATAAGGGATAACATGTATTTAATAAACTTGTCAAAAAAAAGAAAAAACACTAATTGGATGATATTGTGGGGGCCGGGGTGGGGGGGGGGGGGGTGGGGGAGGGGGTGGAGACACAGTGCTGTTCATACAAACAACTCTGGTTGGCCCCCAAGAGATTACATACAGTCAATGCAGGCACCAATACCAGCTGTCTCCCCAGTATTGTGTCTCTTTGCAATGAACAGCAGAGGGAGCTTGACTTACCACTACAAGTATAGACAGATACCCTGTGATGTCCATTATTCCCAGCTTTTTGGTTTATTCTTCCATTGTAAGCATTAAGTTAGAGTCAACATTCTTGTTAATTTAAGTACTCAATGTTAGAAGTTATTTTCTTTCTAAATACCAAACACAATTATCTTTTTGTGCAGTAAAAAAAATTGATGCCACAAAAATACCAATGAGTATTTAAATTCATGCAAGACATTTCTTTGATTGCTATTGAATGAATATACTGCAATACTTTTCCAAGTGGAGAATCAAATGATAAAAATCAAACATCAAAACACCTATCTCATGTCTCCAAAATGGTTCAAATTGGTTCACATGTAATGAAATGCTGTGAAGTACAGTGATTGTTCATGACCTTGGCTTTTGGAAAACAGCAAGATACACAAACAGTAAAATTAAAAATCAGTTAACATGATTTTGATGGTGTTGATTTAGGGAGGAATGTTGGCCAGGGAACGGGAAGAACTCCTTCATCTTTGAATAGTGTCATGGGCTATTGAATGACCTCCTACACCACCAAAATATGCAGACAGGATCTAAGTTTAACATGTCATCTGAAGGACAGCATCACCAGCAATCCCTCACTACTGCATTGGAGTGTTATTTCAGGTTGTGTATTTAATTCCTGGATTGGGCCTTAGACTAGGTATGACGACTGAGATGGCACCCTAGGTGTTCTCCCACACTCCTTGTATTTTCAGGGAAATTAAATATAGGGACAAAGTACATTTAGACACTGCAAGAAATGATTTGGAACTTCTATTTGTAGCTCCCCTGATGCTTAAAAGTAATTGTTAGGCTGTTCACAGAATGAATTATTTTTCAGATGAATGACAGTTGGTAAAATTGAGCGAGATCAGATCAGGAAGTTCCTCGGCCTGTGCTGGCTCATGTCAATAGGGCATGGCAATTGGTTTCAACACTCCTTGTTTGAGAGAAGGGGGATTGGTAGGAACAAAAGAGTGTGTTCCTGACTCTGATGACTATCCAGTGGTCCTTACTGGAAGTGCAGATGTAGGACAAGATCTTGGTCTGTATAGCTCTTCTAAGACAAAGAAAACTCATTAGATACCTAGTCTATACAGTAAATTTTTTTTTCAAATAGTTTGTGTGCTGAATTGAATGCTTTCATTTTTTTTGAAAAAAATGTCCCTTTGTTGAAGGTGTTGATTCCTCTTTGGTGTATTAATCCATGTGTATTGCTTGCTTTCCACGAACCAAATCAAATGCCTATTATTCAATTGTGAACCATAACAATGGGTGCCAGCAGGTTGTTGAAACAGTGGGCTCCACTGTGGTGCACCTATGGTTGAAAAGCCTGCTGACTCATGGCATCCAGGCTCACACATGAATAAAGGCTACGTGAGTGAAAGCCAGCAAAATCCATTCAAATTTATATCAGGAAGGAATCAACACCTCCAGGAATGCAGGGAATATTTGATGAGAAAAGAGAAATTATTCTACAGGGACTACTGCTGTTTCTAATTAACATAAATCTCTTGGATAAAGAAATTTAATGCACTATTGTCAAATCGCAGATGAGACCAAATGAAAAGGGACAGAGAAATTGGAAGGGGTAGAATTAGTTGGATTAAATGAAAGTAGGCAGAGCAATGGCAGAAGAAATTTTATGCAGACAAGTCTAAAGTACTGCACGTAGGAAGAAAACATTTGTGAGACATCTACTTAATGAAGAGTGCTGAAATTGCCAAGGATGAAGGAAAACAAGATCTCGGAGCCTTAGCAGACTCTTCACTGAGCATGTCCAACTAATAGAGGGCAATAATCAACAAAGCCAACAGAACATTGAAAGATAGAATACAAATCAGAAAAAGTCACGAACAAACTTTGCACTGTGGGTACTGCTTCCATTTCTAGTTGCCAAGACTAAAAGGAGATATTCAAGTGCTAGAGGCAGTGCAGAGCAAAGCCATTAGGCTGATCCCTAATGCCAAAAATATGCATTATGGGAGAAGAATGGAAAAATGCTTCAGCCTAGAAGAGAGACACCTGAGAGGTCATCTTATAGAGGTATTCAAGAAAAGGTAAATTTAGCATATTACTTTCAATTAAATTGCAAAAGAACAAAGGGAAATAATATGATTAGGCAGAGACAACATGGTAATATGAAAGGGAAATTGTGTTTGACAAATGTGTTAGTTTTTTTGAGGATGTAGGGGAACCAGTGGAGAGAGTATATTTGGATTTTTAAAAGACATTTGATAAGGTGCCACATAAAAGTTTGTGACACAATTTAAGGGATCATGGGGTAATGGGTAATATATTATCATAGATAGAGGATTGGTTAAAGGACAGAAAACAGAGAGAATGAATAAATGGGTCATTTTCTGTTTGGCAGGCTGTTACTAGTGGGGTGCTATAAGGATCAGCGCCTCAGGCCTCAGCTATTTACAATCTATATTGATGAGTTAGATGAAGGGACCAATTATAATGTACCCAAGTTTGTTGACGATACAATGGGTGGTTGATGGTCGGCACAGACTCGGTGGGCCGAAGGGCCTGTTTCAGTGCTGTATATCTAATACTAATAACAAAGCTAGGTGGAAAAATATGTGTGAAGGGCAAAAACAGTCTGCAAAGGGATATAAACAAGATGGCAAGAAGGTGGCAGATGGAGCATGATATGGGGAAATGTGAAGTTATTTGCGATGGTAGAAAGAATAGAAAACTTTTTTTTAAATGGTGAGAAATTGTTAAATGTTGATGTTCAGAGGGATTTGGGGATCCGTGTGCATGAAACACAATGTTAACAAGCATATCCAGCAAGTAATCAGGAAAGCAAACAGCATGTTGGCCTATATTGCAAGGGGGTTGGAGAACAAGAGTAAGGAAGTCTTAGGACAATTGTACAGGGCTTTGATGAGAGCACATCTAGAATCTTGTGTACAGTTTTGGTCCTTACCCAAGGAAGGTCAGACTTGCCCTGGAGGGAGTGCAAAGAAGGTTCATTAGACTGGTTCCTGGGATGAGGGGATTATCCTATGAGGAAAGATCAAGTTGAATGGGCTTATATTCTCAGGAGCTTAGGAAAATGAGAGATCATCTCAATCTAACATAAGATTCTGTGAAGGCTTGACAGGGTAAATGCTGAAAGACTGTTTCTCCTGGTTGGAGAGTCCAGAACTGGGGGGGCTTGGTCTCGGGATAAGTGAATAATGCATTTCAGAATTACTACATAGGAACAGTTCCATAAAATCCAACTGAATTCAAAACAAGACAAATCTCTCTCAAAGCATACTTTTGAACACAAATACTAAAAGAGTATTCTTCTAAATCCAGTTAAATTAAGTGACAGACATACCTTGCCCAGTTTGACATCTCCGGCCACTTTCAAAAGAGAAGAGGTTAGAATCATAGCCGTAGCGACGCAGACAGAGGTAGGGCCATTTCACAGCATCTCTCTTTCGTGTATGTAAAATCAATTCTGTATCTGTAAGTTCCATTATACCAGAACCCAGCTCATTGCCATCATCATCCACATTAATCACCTAGGGAAAAAGTGCACTTTAAACCTTAACTGGCATAATAAAAAAAATTCCAACACAATTATAAGTGTCAATCACATTTCTATGGAAATAACTGTGTCTATAAATTTGGGCAATCTATAATACTCCGGAAAATACTAGAAAATACACATGATGTGGTTTCTGGATTTCCAGTGACTTGAGCAATGCTATAATGTTAAAATTAGGAACCCTGTTTATCTGAGAAACCTGGAAAATACTAGTTAAGTTTAGAATCCTAGAAATACCCTGCTTATGGCTGTAGGAATTTTGTGTCATTCATTCTCAATTTGACCATAAAGCAGAGAACACAGTATAAAGGATAAACTTCAATTTACAAATAAATTGGGGTTGGCAAGCTGTAACTAGCCGAGTACCACAAGGATCAGAATTTGGGCCTCAGTACCACAAGGATCAGTAATATAAAAGCAAAATACTGCGGATGCTGGAAATATGAAATAAAAACAAGAAAATCTAGAAATACCCAGCAGGTCTGGCAGCATCTGTGGAGACAGAAGCAGAGTTAACGTTTCAGGTCAGTGACCCTTGAAGGGGCCTCAGCTATTTACAATCTATATTAATGACTTAGATGAGGAGACTGAGTGTAATGCATCCAAATTTGCTGACAATACAGATTAGGTTCAGAAGGAAGCAAAGAAGCTGCAGAGGGATATAACCACAGAAAAGTTACTGCACAGAAGGTGGCCATTCAGCCCATCTTGTCTGCGCCAGCCGGAAAAAAACAAGCCACCCATATCATTTTGGAGTCTACAGCTATCCTCTTCACTATCAACTACACGGCCAATTTTTGTGTCATCTGAAAATTTTTCAATCATGCCTCCCACATTTAATTCCAAATCATTCATCTGTACCAGAAACAGCAAGGGACCCAACACTGAACCCTGTGAAATGCCACTGGAAACCACTTTCCAATTGCAAAAACATCCGATCACTACCCTTTGTTTCCTGTCACTGAGCCAATTTTGGATCCAACTTGCCACATTCTCCTGTATCCCATGGGCTTTCATTTTTCTGACCAGGTTGGGTGAGTGGGCAAGAACGTGGCAGATAGAATACAACGTGGAGAAGTGTGAAGTTATTCACTTTGGTAGGGTAAATAAAGCCGCAAAATATTTTTTGACCGGTAAGAGACTGGGAAATGTTTGCATTCAGAAGAACCTGGGTGTCTTTGTACATTAATCACAAAGTTTACATGCAGGTACAGCAAGTAATTAGGAAAATTGAGAGCTTTTGTTACAAAGGCATTGCAGTATAAGAGTAAAGACATTTTACTACAGTTAAACAGGGCATTGGTGAGGCCACACCTGAGAGTACTGTGTGCAGTTTTAGTCTCCTTACTTAAAGGAGAACATACTTGCCCCAGAGCAAGTGCAACAAAGGTTCGCTAGACTGGTTCCTGGGATGAAGGATTATCCTACGAAAAGAGATTGAGTAGACTAGGCCTATATTCATTGAAATTTAGAAAAATTAGAGTGATCTAATTGAAATATCTAAAATTCTTCAAAGGCTTGATGGAATAGATGCTGAGAAAATGTTTACCTGGCTGGGGAATCTAGAACACGGGGTCACAGTCTCAGAATAAGGGGTTGCCCACTTAGTACTGAGACGAGGATAAATTTCTTCACTCAAAGGGTTGAGTGTCTTTGGGATGCTCGACCCCAAAGAACTGTGGATGCTCAGTCATTAAGTATATTCAAAGCAGAGGTCAATAGATTTTTGGGTACGAAGGGAATTAAAGGACATGGGGATAGTGCGGGAAGGTGGAGTTGAGGTAGAAGATTAGTCATGATCTTACTGAATGACACAGCAGGCTTGAAGGCCTATTCCAGCTGCTATTTATGTTCTTATTGTCATGAAAACCCTTTCATTAAATTAATTTTAATCAGTTGGAACCTTACATTAGACTTTTAATGGAAAATTTTGCAAGTAACTTTTTTAAAAACTGGCAGCCAAGATGGCCACTGCCACCTTAAATTTAAAACTGAAAAGGAAAAGTCCCATCCAGCCTAGCCAGAACAATGGGGCGTTCTCTGTGATTGAATTACTGAGAATGGCTCATCAACACGGTTATCAGGGCAACCTACACCCATTGACTTTGAAAGAGCCAACCCCCCTCCAAGTGTGACTAGACATCATGAGGTGTAACACCTTGAATCTCAGAGAAAATTCCAGAAAAACTTCATTAAAAAAACAAAGGGGCTTGATAAAATCATGTGACTGCCTGCACAGCTTTGGAGAGACTGTAAGCTTCGTCACACAGAAAGCAGTAGCTGAAAAAGCCAGCAACGAAGCAGGTCTCTCTCTCTCTCCCCAGCAAGTATCAAGAGAAGATTTGGCTGTGACTGGGAACCCCCTCGAGCCTACAGACCACCACAACCAGCAACTAGGACGAGAAAACCCCTTCTGCCTTCAGGAGCCCTGAGCAAAGCAAGCCCACCACTGTGCACGTGGCCCAGCAAGGACGTCAGGAATATAATTTCAGCTGAGGACTACTGAACTCACAAACTGTATTTAAATTCCATTTATTCCAGAATTTAATCCAACCACCAAATCTGTTTTCCCTCTGTAATCTATTTGTGTGTGGGAGACTCTCGAGTGAATGTGTGCATAAATGTGTAACTTATTTTTAGTATTTTTAACCAGGGTAGAGTGTTAAGAGCAGTAAACCTACATCTTTCTTGGTTAAACTCAAGAAAACCTGTCTGATTGGTTCTTTTGCAATCACATTAGAAGAACAGGAGCAGGCACTCACTGAGGTAATAAGTTTAATCACTGTTAAAAAAGGATAAACCCTGTTGCGGTCAAACGAGAAAAGGGGCGAAAGGGGAGCCTGAGAACCCCTCCTCATCTGACCGTAACATTATGTAAATCACCATTTATTCAACCACAACTACTCGCATTTAATCCAGAACCATGTCCCACATGGCTCATTTGATCAAACAGTGATTGAACCAGTAAAGCTTTGTTAGAGTAACTATAATGGTTCATACAGAGTAGAATGAGAGATAAATCATCAGTTTGCGATGTTTTAATATTTATGCCAAACAACTTGTTTTTAAACAGCACAATGATTATTATTAGTTAAATTCTATCAATGTTTATCAGAGATTTGATAGAGGTGTACAAGATTATGTTTAGATGAGGGAGACAAGGAAGAAGTATTCCCATTAGCTTATGGTACAAGGACTAAGGAACAAGGTTTTGGGCAAGAGATGCAGGGGGGATGTGAGGAAGAACTTTTTTTTTTTTTTACGCAGTGTGGTAATGACCTGGAACTCAGAGGCTAGGAATCCTGAGGCGAGTAACTCACCTCCTGACTCCCCAAAGCCTGTCCACCATCTACAAGGCACAAATCAGGAGTGTGATGGAATACTCTCCACTTGCCCGGATGGGTGCAGCTCTAACAACACTCAAGAAGCTCGACACCATCCAGAACAAAGCAGCCCGCTTGATTGGCACCCCATCCACAAACATTCACTCCCTCCACCACCGACGCACAGTGGCAGCAGTGTGTACCATCTACAAGATGCAATGCAGCAATGCACCTTAGACAGCACCTTCCAAACCTGCGACCTCTACCAACTAGAAGGACAAGAGCAGCAGATGCATGGGAACACCACCACCTGCAAGTTCCCATCCAAGACATACCATCCTGACTTGGAACTATATCGCCATTCCTTCACTGTCGCTGGGTCAAAATCCTGGAACTCCCTTCCTAACAGCACAGTGGGTGTACCTACCTCACGTGGACTGCAGCGGTTCAAGAAGGCAACACACCACCACCTTCTCAAGGGCAATTAGGGATGGGCAATAAATGCTGGCCTGGCCAGTGATGCCCACATCCAATGAATGAATAAAAAAAAACTTGCTGCCTACGAGGGTGGTGGAAGCAGGGACAATCAATGATTTCAAAAGGAAATTGGATGGACACGTAAGAAATATACTTGCAGGGCTATGTGAAAGAAACGTCCAAGCCTGTTAAAACACTGAGACGAGGATGCTTTGGTGGAGACTGTTTATTGCTTGCCACAGAGCTTACTTCTCCACTCCTAACACCACCCAACCAGTGCTGCCTGACTCTTGAAATATACACATTTGATTACAATTGATTAATCAACACCCCACACCTGCTCACCCTATTACCTTCAACTACTAGGTATTTAACATCCATTAACAGAACATAGACACCAACATATGAAGTAGGAGCAGAAGTAGGCCATTCGGCCCCTCAAGCCCGCTCCGCCATTCAATGAGATCATGGCTGATCTGTTTGTGTATCGAATTCCACATTCCCATCTACCCCCAATAACCCTTGATTCCCTTGCCAAACAGTTATTCAATGATCCAGTCTCCACCACCTTCTGAGGCACAGTGTTCCAAAGTCACACAGCCCTCAGAGAAAAAAATTCTCCTCATCTCTGTCCTAAAAAGGTGACTCCTAATTTTAACATAGTGCCCCCTAGTTCTGAACTCACCCACAAGAGGAAACATCCTCTCCACATCCACCTTGTCAAGACCGTTAAGGATATTATAAACTTAAATCAAGTCTCCCCTCACTCTTCTAAACTCCAATGTAAACAAACTGAGTCGGTCTAACCTTTCCTCATAAGACAACCCACTCATTCCAGGTATCAATCTAGTAAACCTCCTCTGAACCGCCTCCAACGCATTTACATCCTTCATTAAATGAGACGACGAAAACTGCACACAGTATTCGAGATGTGGTCTCACCAATGCTCTGTATGACTGAAGCATAACATCCTTACTTTTATTTTCGATTCCCCTCGTAATAAAGGATAGCATTCTATTAGCCTTCTTTATTTCTTGTGTACCTGCATACTAACGTTTTGTGACTCATGAACTAGAACACCTAGATATCTCTTGAAAAAAAGACACAAAATGATACATTTTCCCCTATCTTACATTATACCATTAACCTTCAATAGCACCAGCCATTAACATACTATATGTTCCCCCCATTAAAAAAATATATATATTGTTCAAAGAATTACAAAGTGATCTTAACGGAAAAAAATTTCCACCTTTTCCTAACTCATCATAACACAAAACGGCCCCCTTTGTGGACATCCAACAATTTCTTTGAACAAGCACCTCTCTTCGTAAAACATCTGACAACTGATGACTTGCGTCGACCCATTGTATTTTGGGCATTTCTTTCCAACATTTCTTTTATACTCGCGTGATCAATCCTCAACCTCTTTTCCGTCGAATGGACATTGTCCCAAAGAGAATGGTTATCTATATAGCATTCCACAGGAAAATATTTGTCCGATTTCCCCTTATATGAGTTCCTTTAAAATACTCGAATAATACAGACCTATATCTATCCCTATCAGTGCAAGTGTCTCAGCAGCTAAGGTGCTTTTAACAATCCTCTATTTTCTTCGATTCCCAGGCTAATGGACAACATTTATAATTTCTTCCCACCAAAAATATAATGAACCCTGCTGCACTCGAATAACCATCAGGATGATTAGCAGGTGAGGCGTCACTAAAAATTACTAATTTCATTTCTTCTGGATCACCCAATGCTGGAAACTTGAGTGTACATTTGTCTAAATTCAATTTCTTCAATGTTTTATTTGCTTTCAGCAGTTCCAACGGAAGCATGTTTCAACATGGTGCTCAATTCTAATACATCATAGCAAGCATCCGGCCTGGTTTGTGTGCACAACCAGTTTAATTGTCCGATTAAGCTCCTTAACTAGTCTGCTTCTTCCTTGGTTGCAGAGTCTTCCTTTTGTGAGGATCTGGCCCGATTTATTGGGATCCTATTAACATTCTCCAGTTAAGACTGTTGATTTAGGGTTTCCCCCAACTTAGTCTGCCTAATATTCAACACTATTTAAAAGCTCCAGAAGCCTGACTTCAGATTTAAAATTCCTGTAGAACTTTGTCTACCACAAATTTCTCAAATGCCGCAGATCCTCCCCACAGAAAATCGTCTATGTGCATCAAGAAAATGCCTGCTCGCTTTCATAGTACCAATAAAACATTGCCGGATCCGTTTTTAGCTGAATACACCAGCTTTTAATAGGACGGGCCTAACTGAAAAATACCACACCCTGGATTAGCCCATAAACACACTTGTTTAGCTTCCATAATATCCCCTCTATCCAGCTTCTTTTGGTGGCTTTAATAATACTTTTCTATGAAATTTCTTCACTTGCAAAAATGCTGTTTTGATGTCAACAGACTTATATTCCCATAAGTGTAACGCTAAAAGGGCTAGGAAAATCCTCAAACTTGCTTTTCCTGCTGTTGAGGAGTCTACTCTAACTTCTTAGTCACCTAGTCTTTTCTCAAATTCCCGAGCTACAGGTCAGGCCTTAGCTTTCTATGTACCATCGGGAGGTACTTTCTCTGTACAGATCCATCTATGGGACAATACTGGTTGTCCTGTATCTGGCACCTCCGTGTATATGCCAAACTCTCTCCAACTGATGAGCTCTTTTTGTTTTGCATCCTTTACCAACTTGCCATCTAACTTGTTAGTAGTCACTAAAGCTTCTCTATCGTAAGGGCTCCTACTTCTTGTGGCGCTCCTCCCCTGCTCTCTGTTCCTTGCTCTTATGAAACCATGTCCCCGCTAGATTTCCTATCCCTTTCTGGACTGCTACTACTTGACCTGTCCCTCCTACAACCAGACTTCCTTTCACAAGTTCGTGACCTTTTCCTTGGACTATGATCATCTGCAGGCCCACTGTCTGAACTTACACTATGTTTTCTGGCCTTCCACATTTTCACTTCCTTCTGCCAATCTAAAGGTCTGATACCCTGTCCCTCATCTTGCACATTCAGCCAATGTTTGTATTTCCCTGTGGCCTTTCCTGCCCTTCCAATAATGGTGACTTCCCTCCATTCACTAGCCCCTTCTGGCATATACGTCACTCTAGTCCCAACTTTCAATAGTTGGCCTTTTGGATAAATGGCCTTATCTTGCCTGGCACCCCATCTACAAACATTCACTCCCTCCACCACCGACGCACAGTGGCAGCAGTGCGTACCATCTACAAGATGCACTGCAGCAATGCACCAAGGATCCTTAGACAGCACCTTCCAAACCTGCGACCTCTACCAACTATAAGGACAAGGGCAGCAAATGCATGGGAACACCACCACCTGCAAGTTCCCCTCCAAGTCACACACCATCCTGACTTGGAACTATATCGCCGTTCCTTCACGGTCGCTGGGTCAAATTCCTGGAACTCCCTTCCTAACAGCACTGTGGGTATACCTAGCCCAAATGGACTGCAGCGGTTCAAGAAGGCAGCTCACCACCACCTTCTCAAGGGCAATTAGAGATGGGCAATAAATGCTGGCATAGCCAGTGATGCCCACATCCCTGAATGAATAAAAAAAAAATTTTGATCTTCACTATCACTTAGTCCACTCTCAGTTAGCCCGTTATTTGCCACAATCTGTTGCTCGTAAAGGTCCGACATGTCAATGTGAAGTACATGGTGCATCATCAGTGCCCATCATTTGTTCAGATTCTGTCAATGTATAATCAGTGCCAATAAGCCACGAGGAATGTACTCTAACGGTTTGGTTGCCATGTTGCTAAATTATCATTTTGTTATCAGTGCCTATAACTTTTCCTGGGCCTCTCCATTCTTTCTGGCCATCTCTGGTCATACACCATGTCCCCGGTATTAAAATTCTTTTCTGATGGCCTGATCAATACCTCAAAGCTCTCCTGATCTTTTCTGAAATCTCCGCCTTAATAAATGCTCTTCTCTCTGCGTGCATGGTATTCAAATATTCCTCAAAAATTGAACTAACTGTAGTCCCCTCTAAAGCCAGGGGATGATCCCACATTACCGAAGGTATTTTCAGATTCCTCTCATAAACTAACTGATGGGGCTATAGGCTGTAGCCCCCAATCATCTGAAGTGTGCTATTCGCATGCCCACGCCAGGGTAATCGTCAATTTACAATTTGGCTGGTTGGCTAAAATTTTTCAGAGCATTTCATCAATCACGGCATGATTTCTCCCACAAATCCCATTACTAAAATAACTTTCTGCTGCTGTGTGCATTGTTACATATTTTCACACCTGCTCCTGAACTCATCATTGGCAAATTCTCCTCCAATGTCAGTTAGAAATCTAGCCAGTGCTCCCAGTGCCGTTCCTATCCACTTTTCCATTATTTTGTGCACTATTACTTTTTTGCCTTTACTAGAAATTACCATTAGCAGATGGAGAGGCAGGGATTAATCAAGGATGGTCAGCATGGCTTTGTCTGGGGGGAGATCATGTCGAACAAATTTGATTGAATTTTTCGAGGTGATGACTAGGTGTGTAGATGTGGGTAAAGCAGTTGATGTAATCTACATGGACTTCAGTAAGGCTTTTGATAAGGTCCTGCATGGGAGATTGGTTAAGAAGGTAAGAACCCATAGGATGCAGGGCAGTTTGGCATATTGGATCCAAAATTGGCTTAGTGGCAGGAGGCAAAGGGCGATGGTCGAGGGTTGTTTTTGTGAGTGGAAGCCTGTGACCAGTGGTGTACCGCAGGATCAGTGCTGGGACCCTTGCTGTTTGTAGTGTATATTAATGATTTAGACATGAATATAGGAGGTATGATCAGTAAGTTCGCAGACGACACGAAAATTGGTGGCGTCGTAAATAGTGAGGAGGAAAGCCTTAGATTACAGGACGATATAAATGGGCAGAGCAGTGGCAAATGGAATTTAATCCTGAGAAGTGCGAGGTGATGCATTTTGGGAGGACTAACAAGGCAAGGGAATATACAATGGATGGTAGGACCCTAGGAAGTACAGAGGGTCAGAAGGACCTTGGTGTACTTGTCCATAGACCACTGAAGGCAGCAGCACAGGTAGATAAGGTAGTTAGGAAGGCATATGGGAAACTTGCCTTTATTAGCCGAGGCACAGAATATAAGAGCAGGGAGGTTATGATGGAGCTGTATAAAACGCTAGTTATGCCACAGCTGGAGTACAGTTCTGGTCGCCACACTATAGGAAGGATGTGATTGTACTGGAGAGGGTGCAGAGGAGATTCATCAGGATGTTGCCAGGGCTGGAGCATTTCAGCTATGAAGAGAGACTGGATAGGCCAGGGTTGTTTTCCTTAGAGCAGAGAAGGCTGAAGGGGGGACCTGATTGAGGTATACAAAATTATGAGGGACATAGATAGGGGAGATAGGAAGAAACTTTTTCCCTTAGCCGAGGTGCCAATAACCAGGGGGCATAGATTTATGGTAAGGGGCAGGAGGTTTAGAGAGGATCTGGAGAAATTTTCTTTCACCCAGAGGGTGGTTGGAATCTGGAACCCCATTCTGACGGGGTGGTAGAGACAGAACCCTCACAACATTTAAGAAGTATTTCGATGAGCACTTGAAATGCCACAGCACACAAGGCTACAGGCCAAGTGCTGGAAAATGGGATTAGGATAGGTGCTTGATGGCCGGCACGAACACGATGGGCCTGTTTCTGTGCTGTATAACTCTATGACTCTACAGTAAAGGCCTGCTCAGATCTGGAAAAAGAACCCGACCCAGACCCCACCAAACCCGAACCGGCCCGAGCCCCCGATTTTGCCCCAAGCCCGACCTGCCATCCCTTTACTTATCTTCCAACTCAGAACCTCCAGGAAGCTGCAGTGCATGCGTGATGATGTCATAGTGACGTCAGTCACTCACTGCGCAAACTCAGTTTCGTCCCGGACTCCTAGCTCAGAAAAGTTTAACTTCAATACTTACCAGCAGAGTACTTACCGTGCGTGTCCAGCCCGACTTGAGCCGAGCCCGACCCGGATTTGGCCTGAACCGACCCGAGCCCGAAAGCCAGAGCCGGAAGATGGGCCCGACCCGACCCGAACCCGACGCATGTTGTCGGGTACCGTCGGGTTTGGGTCAGGTAGCAGGCCTTTACTCTACAGGGATACAGTGGGAGAATAGGACTGATAGGATTGATATAGGGAGAGCCAGCATAGACTCGATGGGCCAAGTGGTCTCCTTCTGTCCCAAAAATGACTCTATGCTTGTATTTCTTAAAGTAGATATATGGTTTCTGATACTTCCAAAAATCATGCCTGATGATTTCATTTCAAAATTTTTCAGCCCAAAGTTTCATAATCTCCTAAATTCCTTTCAAAAACATTGAAATATTTTATTACATTACTGTATTGCTTCCTCAAAGCATTTGCTATTTTCCCAAGTAACATTATCTCTATTTTCACAGACTCACTTTAGCCCACTACTTTTTGTAACCAATACTGAAATCGCCAATTTTGTTTTTTCCCTTTCAAGTCTTTTTTTGTTAATTTTAATTTTGCTCCAGCCTTTGCAAGAATTTTCCTGCTACAGTACTTCAGGCCATACCAGTCTGTTTACTGTTAAGAGCATGCTCAAAATAAATTGAACAATTCCACTACAAAGATCAACCAGATTTTAAACAGTAAACGAGATCATGAATGGAGCCACAGGGCAAACTGATTTTGAAGCATGTAAGCCAATGCATATATTTTTTTCTTTTTTGAGAAACCAAGATGAACAAACTGCGCACTATCATGTTTGAAGGATAGAAGATATGGTAAATCAGAAAGTAATGATTCGGTCATATTCAGCACAGGTCTTAAAAGACTGAAGGCTGTAGAAGGAGGAACCAAGGGAAGTTTTTTTTAAATTATTCATTCATGGGATGTGGGCGTCGCTGGCTAGGCCAGCATTTATTGTCCACCCCTAATTGCCCTCGAGAAGGTGGTGGTGAGCTGCCTTCTTGAACCGCTGCGGTCCATGTGAGGTAGGTACACCCATAGAGCTGTTAGGAAGTGCAGAATTGGAACGTGTGCGCTGGTCATGGTCATATCAACAAAATTGGGGCAGGGGGAGAAGAGGCAGAAGGAGAAGAGACGGGGAGAAGATAGGAAGATTGTGATTGAGAAAGGTTAACAACATAAGAAATTGGAGCAGGATTGACCATATGGTCCTTCGAGCCTGCTCCACCATCAGTAAGATCATGCCTGATCTTCTACCTCAACTCCATCTTCCCACCCTATTCCCATGTTCTTTGATTTCTTTAGTGCCCAATACTCTAGCGCTCTCAGTCTTTAATATACTCAATGACTATGCATCCACAGTCCTCCGGGATAGAGAATTCTAGAGATTTACAACTCTCCAAGTGAAGTTTCTCATTGCAGTCCTAAATAGCTGACGCCTTATCCTGAGACTATGACTTCTTGTTCTAGGCTCTCCAGTCAGGGAAAACAGCCACTTAGCATCTATTCTGTCAAGCCCTTGAACTAGAGGTGAGAGGAGAATCACACATCAGACAATAAGCTTTTTCCTGTATTCTGTCCAGGAGTGCAGCAGCAGAAGAACCTCTTAGATGTAAGGCTAGTTAGTATTCAAGTCCTGGTTGCAGTAGTAAAAGTAATCTGGTGTCAAACTAACAGATGAATAAAATGGTGCTGGTGCTAATAAATCAAATCAAATTCAAAAAGCACAAATAACATGATTAAACCATTAGGAGTTTTATGACATTTTACAAATACTAGAGAAGAGCAACATTTTCTGTTACTTTTCATATTTTTATTTACATTGTACTCTGGTACTAATAACAAATTAAAATTTTACTGAATTTCCATTACATACTTCACAGATTTTAATAACCATACTCCCTAGAGAAGCTTCGATGAGATACTTTACATTCAAATCTACAGTGATCGGTCACAGGTTCATGAAAAATCACACAGTACAGTACTTAATGTGTAGTTCTATTCGCCTTGCTCCATTTCTTCAAACGAGATACTGTTATGATCCTGTAGTTATTTTTTGGGGGGGAAGAATGCAGCGTGCCTTTAAGGCTAGAAAAGGAGCAGTACTGCTTTAAGGCAGCAAGCTCCAGGGACTGAGTCAAAGGATGCATTCTCGTTGCCATAGGATACAGCCAGCTTCAAATATGCATTCTCGTTGTCATAGGATATAGCCATGCAGAGAACAAGGACAAAGATCCAATGTTGCCGATTGACATTTGAAACTAGCTTAAAAATAAAACTGGCTTTTGAGACACAGTTAACAGACATAGAGACTGCCTGCCAGCAAATACTGAAGGAAAAGAAAGCTTTCTATCAGTTTATTTAAACCTTATTTACTATACTCTCAGAATTCTGATGTCAAGCCAGATTAATTTCTGAAAAGAAAATAACCAATTCCTTTAACTGCTGAACTGTAATTGCTGAAATTCATTGCTGGAAAAGAAGAGCATCAATTCAATTGCTGAATTAGACAATAGACTGTTCTACTGTTGAAGGGGGAAACAACACAGAGGGGGGGGGGAACAACACAGAGGGGGGGGAACAACACGGGGGGGGGGGAACAACACAGTGGGGGGGGAACAACACAGTGGGGGGGGGGGAACAACACAGTGGGGGGGGGGGAACAACACAGTGGGGGGGGGAACAACACAGTGGGGGGGGGAACAACACAGTGGGGGGGGGAACAACACAGTGGGGGGGGAACAACACAGTGGGGGGGGAACAACACAGTGGGGGGGGGAACAACACAGTGGGGGGGGGGAACAACACAGTGGGGGGGGGGAACAACACAGTGGGGGGGGGGAACAACACAGTGGGGGGGGGGAACAACACAGTGGGGGGGGGGAACAACACAGTGGGGGGGGGGAACAACACAGTGGGGGGGGGAACAACACAGTGGGGGGGGGGAACAACACAGTGGGGGGGGGAACAACACAGTGGGGGGGGGAACAACACAGAGGGGGGGGAACAACACAGAGGGGGGGGAACAACACAGAGGGGGGGGGGAACAACACAGAGGGGGGGGGAACAACACAGAGGGGGGAAAACCACAGGGAGCGAGTGATCAAGATCACTCCTGACAGATGGACATCTATCCGAAATACTCCGCATCACTACAAGAAGCGTGCGTGCAAAGGTTGACTACTTGTGCAAGCAAAGAAATGCCAACTATCTTACTAAATCAGTGTTCAACATAGTGACGAGAAAGTAAGTCAATAAATCGGCACAGTGGCGCAGTGGTTAGCACCGCAGCCTCACAGCTCCAGCGACCCGGGTTCAATTCTGGGTACTGCCTGTGCGGAGTTTGCAAGTTCTCCCTATGACCGCATGGGTTTTCGCCGGGTGCTCCGGTTTCCTCCCAATGCCAAAGACTTGCAGGCGATAGGTAAATTGGCCTTTGTAAATTGCCCCTAGTATAGGTAGGTGGTAGGGGAATATAGGGAAGGTGGGGATGTGGTAGGAATATGGGATTAGTGTCGGATTAGTATAAATGGGTGGTTGATGGTCGGCACAGACCCGGTGGGCCGAAGGGCCTGTTTCAGTGCTGTATCTCTAAATAAATTAATTAATTAATCTTCTCATTTAAAGCTTCTTCACAAAAATGCTCATTTGTTGTTGTTTTGAATAGTAAGATAAATTTCTAATGCCTTTATCTTTCCAAATTGTCTCACCAGCCACCTATTTAAAACAAAAATTGTAATGTGGCCCCCCACGCAAAAAGGTTGGACAACCCTGTACTAGAAGTACATGCTGTATGCAAGGCTCATGGGAGCTGGCGAACTGACCTCTTTCCAATATACCACTATATACACTGAAAATCTGGATTTGAGCTTCATCTAAAAATGTGCTGTAAACCTCAGTGTTGAGTGCTTCTAGAGGACATTGTTTTCAATAGCAATCTTAACCACAGCTAATTGGCCACTCAACATAGTTTGCCATTTTTACTACCTGATGTAATATCACTTTGGTGAAACAAAATATAGAGAAGGAAGGTTCAAAGGTACTATACTCAAGGCATTAGCATCTGCTATTAAAATGTTCCATATACTTCCTTAATTGTCACCAAACCCAGAATACAACATCAGTGAGGCAGTGATGGGAGAGGGGTTAGCTCCCCTTCCCTTCACCAGCCCCTGAGTGTAAATTCAGTTGGATGAGGTGGTGGAGGGTGGGTTGAGAGTGCAGGGAGGTGCAAGCAAGAGGTTTCAGTGTGGCCAGGGAAACTTTGGGTTGGGAGTTAACGTCAAAAGTGCCATTAAGATATCTCTGAATCCTCTGGAGGAGAGCATATGCAACTAATAACTGCTGTACAAGATGCAAACTCAGCTTGGGGAAAAGAGAGGCAGGCAATCAGTGAGCAAGTAAATCACTTCAGCAAAGTTTTGAGGGAAGGATCTGAGGAGTAAAGCTATGATTCAATGCATGATCCAGACTTTACTGGCAGGCAGCTAAGAATAAGACAGCAGGTGGCAAGATACAGATTCAAGGCTGAAACAGAATCGGGGGAGTTCTTTATACATAAAAAATTTCTTTGAATACATACAGCATCACTGTTTGTTTCATTCATATGGAAATACACCATGGCAGGAAAAAAACCCAAACATGAGCATTTCCCATGTTGAGGGCTAGTAATGGCATGCAAATTGAAAAGTACAGTTTGCCATTCTTTAATGGTAATATGTTAGTTGAGCTGTGCTGTATTAAGTGGGTCAAAAATGGGATCCACATAGCACCATCTGTGCTGCAGTACCAGTGAAATGTTGCAGTCACTACCATTTCTAATATATAATAGATATTTTGTCCTTATTAAGCAGCATAATGTCTGACATAGCACCATCATAAAATATATCTGAATAATACGATATGTATACATTTACTACCGGTGTATGTAGTGTATTGTGTTACAAAATTTCAGGGATGAAGACATTCCAAATACATATGACCTTGTTCCAGAGAGAGAGCGAGGGATAGAGGGAGAAACACAGTCATAAAGGGCAGAAAACTTAAAATCAAGTTACCTTAAATTTTGTTTGATGGTCATCTGGGACAGTGTCTTTATCTGGACAGCTACAACAGCTACCCATGACTTCTTCAGAAGACCGCTTGATCTCTAAAATAAAAACATTTAAAGATGACATATCAAATCTAAAAAAAGTATTTTCAGTTTACATGACTCTCATTTTATAGGAAAACATCAGGGAAGAGTCACAAAAGAAAAACAAATTTTACCTTACTCAAGTTTTTTTTTGATGTTTAGCTGTGCTCATATTTAGGTTTTAAATCAATTTCATTTACAGTTTATGAGGACATACTGAAAGAGGAGAATGGCCATAATATTGTCAGTTTGAAGCTCATTTAATGCTGAAATCAGGGGAACATAGAGTCAAGAGTCCAGTATTCCCACCTCATCCATGAGTCCTACGAAACTACAAAATTAGATAAAAGAACAATTTAAAGACTGCTATGATCATCCTGTGTGGGGCGGTGTTTCTGAATTAAAAACCAAAATATCACAACGTAGGTTAAGTTTAAGCAATTTACCAAATAACTGGTAGAAAATGAAGGAAAGGCTCCCAAATATGACTTCTTTTGTTTGAGTCTTCCTTAATGTGTACTTTAACTCAATGATTAAGCAACTGTAGGACATTATTTTGTAGAAACAATGACCTTGATTTATTTTTGGCAGTGATCAATATTAAGAACCCATTAGATAGCTCTCCATTGTGTTTTGTAGGTTTTATCCTCAGACATAACTAACCACCCACTGATAATTAAAACTAGTGGCTCATCATATTGGATCGTGAGTTAAACAAAAACAATACACCAAGACACCTCCCTCAGGAATAAAATCTCAGAAAAGATAGCCAACTCCCAGAGCTGAAGTAATTTCCATTGCCACTGATCCAAAAATAATTTGTGGAGCAGGTCTCTCAAACAGAAAGGGCCACTTGGATGACATATCTATTACATACATACGAACATACGAATTAGGGGCAGGGGTAAGCCATTTGGCCCCTCGAGCCTGCTCCACCATTTGATAAGACCATGCCTGATCTGATTGCGGCCTCAACTCTACTTTTCTGTCTACCTGCTATAACCTTTGACTCCCTTGTCAATCAAGAATCTATCTAACTCAGCCTTAAAAATATTCAATAACCCTGCCTCCACTGATGTCTGGGGAAGAGAATTCCACAGACTATTGACCATCTGAGAGAAAAAAAATTCTTCTCATCTCTGTCTTAAATGGGAGACCTCTAATTTTTAAACTGTGTCCCCTAGTTCTAGTCTCTCCTATAAGAGGAAACAGCATCCACTCTCTCAAGTCACCTCAGGATCTTATATGTTTCAATAAGATCACCTATCATTATTCTAAAATCCAATGGATACAGGCCCAATCTGTCCAACCTTTCCTCATAAGATAACCCCTTCATCCCAGGAATCAGTCAAGTGAACCTTTTCGTAATTGCTTCTCATATCCTTTACGTAAGGAGACCAAAACTGTACGCATGACTCCAGATGTGGTCTCACCAATGCCCTATACAACTATAGCAAAACTTCCCTACTTTTATATTCCATTTCCTTTGTAATAAATGACAACATTCCATTTGACTTCCTAATCACTTGCTGTATCTGCATACTAACTTTTTGTGAATCATGTACCATGACACCCAGATCCCTCTGTACCACGAAGTTTTGCAATTGCTCTCATAAGAACATAAGAAATAGGAGCAGGAGGCGGCCATTCAGCCCCTCAAGCCTGCCCCACCATTCAATAAGATCATGGCTGATCTGTCCCAGGCCTCAACTCCTCTTTCAGGCCTGCTCCACATACCCCTCAACTCCCCGAGATTTCAAAAATGTATCTACCACCTCCTTACATACATTTAGTGACCTAGCCTCCACAACACTCAGAGAAGAAATTCCTTCACATCTCAGTTTTAAATGTGTGCCCCCTTATTCTGTAACTATGTCCCCTAGTTTGAGATTCCCCCACCAGTGGAAACATATTCTCAACATCTACCCTGTCGAGCCCCCTTAAAATCTTATACGTTTCAATAAGATCACCTCTCATTCTTCTAAACTCCAATGAATAAAGGCCTAACCTGTTTAGCCGTTCTTGATAAGACATCCCCTTCATCCCAGGAATCAGGCTAGTGAACCTTTTCTGAACTGCCTGCAATGCTAGTATATCCTTCCTTAAATACAGGGACCAAAACTATATGCAGTACTCCAGGTGTGACCTCACAACACCCTGTACAGTTGTAACAGGACTTCCTTATTTTTAAACTCTAACCCCCTAGCAATAAAGGCCAAAATTCCATTTGCCTTCCTAATTTCTTGCTGCACCTGCATGCTAACTTTTTGTGTTTCATGTACAAGAACTCCCAGATCCCACTGTACTGCAGTATTTTGTAGTCTTTCTCCATCTAAATAATAATCTGCCTTTTTATTCTTGCTACCAAAGTGGATGACCTCACATTTTCCCACATTGAACTCCATCTGCCAAGTTTTTGACCACTCACTTAACCTATCTATATCCCTTTGCAGATTCTTTGTGTCCTCATCACAACATGCCTTCCCACCTATTTTTGTATTGTCAGCAAATCTGGATACAGTACACTCTGTCCCTTCCTCCAAGTTATTGATAATAGATAGTAAATAGTTGAGGCCCTAGGACCGATCCTTGTGGCACCCCATTAATTACAACTTTCCAACCTTAAAAAGACCTATTGATCCCGACTCTCTGCCTTCTGTGTGTTAGCCAAACTTCAATCCATGCCAACAGATTACCCCCAATACCCTGAGCTCTTATTTTGTGCAATAACCTTTTATGTGGCACCTTATCGAACACCTTCTGAAAATCCAAATACACTACATCTAACAGTTCCCCTTTATCCACTCTGCTTGTTATATCCTCAAAGAACTCTAACAAATTTGTCAAACATGATTTCCCTTTCATAAAACCATGTTGACTCTGTTTGATTGCATTATGTTTTTCTAAATGTCCTGCTATTTCTTCCTTACTCTAACATTTTCCCAATTACAGATATTAAGCTAACTGGTCTATAGTTTCCGGCTTTCTGTCTCTCTCTTTTCTTGAATAGGGAAGTCACATTAGTGGTTTTCCAATCCGCTGGTACCCTACCGGAATCCAGTGAGTTTTGGTATATTACAACCAATGCCTCCACTATCTCTGCAGCCACTTCTTTTAAAACCCTTGGATGGAGGCCATCAGGTCTGCCTTTAGTCCCATCAGTTTGTCCAGCACCTTTTCCCTCATGATAGAGATTGTTAAAAGTTCCTCCCTCCCATTTACACCTTGCTCATCTATTATTGTTGGGATGTTTCTAGCGTCCTCCACCGTGAAGATCGATTTAAATAATATTCTGCTTTTCTATTCTTCCTGCCAAAGTGGACAAGTTCACATTTTCCCACATTATACTCCATCTGCCAAATTTTTGCCCACTCACTTAACCTATCTATATCCCTTTGCAGACTCTAAGTCCTTTTGACAGCTTACTTTCCTACCTATCTTTTGTCATCAGCAAATTTAGCAACCATACGTTCGGTCCCTTCAGCCAAATCATTGATATAGAGTGTAAATAATTGAGGCCCCAGCACTGATCCCTGTGGCACTCCACTAGTTACAGCTTGCCAACCCAAAAAAGCCCCATTTATCCCTACTCTCTGCTTCCTGTTAGCTAGCCAATCCTCTATCTATGCTAATAGGTTACCACTACATCATGAGCTCTTATTTTGTATCGTCACCTTTGATGTGGCATCTTATCAAATGCCTTTTAAAAATCCAAGTACACCACATCGAAAGGTTCTCCTTTATCCACCTTGCTTGTTACTGTCTACTGACGAAGAGAGCTGGAATCAGCACCCTTGCTACTGCTGGATGCCAATCCCAGTACTTCCTACAGCCCAGAAGGATCTCATTTTCTCTTCCTCTACTTGCAGTTTTTGGAAAGTCAGAGTACGGCATTTTCTTCAAGTTAAAATTCTACGTGCAACAATATAAATATGATTTAAAACTGTTCGCCTCCATCAGACTTTCCTATCTCATAAATTGATTCAAAACGGCCGAGCACAGACGGTAAATTTCATTTTCTAAATGCTCCTAAATCTGAATAAGCAACCGAAAATGACTATGTGGCTTTGCACAAATTCAGATTAACTGGAAGTGTCACGAAAGCATGCTATGCTGAATGATGACCACTGAATCAGCTGTCCACGACTGCAAATCGGAAGCCTCAGGACCACCGAATTCAGCCGGACGCCAGCCGAGCCACCAAACTCCACAGACTATATACCTTCTTTATTGCTCCGAACTCTAATACGACCGATCCATCCTCCCCCACTCCGTAACACACGTGGGTGTGACGTGGGTGTGTGTGTGTGTGTGTGTGTGTGTGTGTGTGTGTGTGTGTGTGTGTGTGTGTGTGTGTGTGTGTGTGTGAGAGAGAGAGAGAGAGAGAGAGAGAGAGAGAGCGAGGGCGAAAGAGAGCAAGAGAGAAACAAGGAGAGGAAAAAGAGGGGAGCCCTTTGACTCCTGCTCATCTGATCCTAATAGAAGAAAAAGTGATCTCCATTTATGCAGAACATAAGTAGACCACAACTGTGTTTTAAAGTTGAGATGGTGAGGTTTCAACTCCTGTGTGTTAAAAAATGCATAGCTGATATGTATTCTTTCTACATTTCTTAGAAACTTAATACTTTAGGAAGCCTAGAGGAGTATAGAAAGTGTAGGGGTAAAATAAAAAAGGAAATTAGGAAAGCAAAGAGAGGACATGAAAAATTATTGGCAGGTAAAATCAAGGAAAACCCAAAGGTGTTTTATCAGTACATTAAGAGAAAGAGGGGATAACTAAGGAAAGGGTAGGGCCAGAGATGTACAAGGGAACTTATGCGTGGATGCAGAAAATGTGGGCAAAATTCTTAATGAGTTTTTTTTATCTCTGTCTTCACAAAGGAGATGGATGATGCAGACATTGTAGTAAAAGAGGAGGAGTGTGAAACATTAGATACGTGAAGCACAATGAGAAAGGAAGTACTTGAGGGCCTGACATCCTTGAAAGTGGATATATTGGAAGGACGGGATGGATTGCATCCCAGGCTGTTAAAGGACGCCAGGATCCCCAGCGGATGCGCTGAGGATCATCTTCAAATCCTCACTGGATACGGGTAAGTTGCCAGAGGATTGGAGGTCTGCGAACTTTGTACCATTGTTTCAAAAAGATGTGAGGGATAGGCCAGATAATTATAGGCCGGTCAGTTTGACCCCAGTGGTGGGTAAATTACTAGAATCAATTCTGAGAGACAGGATAAACTGCCACTTAGAAAGGCACGGATTAATCAGGGATAATCAGCATGGATTTGTTAAGGGAAGGTCGCGTCTTACTAACGATTGAGTTTTTTGAGGAAGTAACAAAGAGGATTGATGAGGGTCGTGCAGTGGATGTGGTCTACATGGATTTTACTAAGGCATTTGACAAGGTCCCACATGTCAGACTGATCAGAAAAATGAAAGCCGATGGGATACAGGGAAATGTGACAGGTTGGATCCAAAATTGGCTCAGTGACAGGAAACAAAGGGTAGTAGTTGATGGATGTTTTTGCAAATGGAAAGTGGTTTCTAGTGGCATTCCACAGGACTAAGTATTGGGTCCCTTGCTGTTTGTGGTATATATTAATGATTTGGACTTAAATGTGGGAGGCATGATTGGGAAATGTGCAGATGACCCAAAAATTGGCCGTGTAGTTGACAGTGAAGAGGATAGTTGTAGACTCCAAAATGATATCAATGGTTTGGTTGAGTGGGTGGAAAAGTGGCAATTGGAATTCAATCCAGAGAAGTGTGAGGTAATGCATTTGGGGAGGGCAAACATAGCAAGAGAATACACAATAAATGGGAGGATATTGAGAGGGGTAGAAGTGAGAGACCTTGGAGTGCATGTCCACAGGTCCATGAAGGTGGCAAAGCAGGTAGACAGAGTGAAGAAGGCATATGGAATGCTAACCTTTATTGGCCGAGGTATAGAATACAAAAGCAGGGATGTGATGTTGGAACTGTATAAAACGCTGGTTAGTCCACAGCTGCAGTACTGCGTACAGTTCTGGTCACTACATTACAAGAAGGACATAATTGCTTTGGAGAGAGTACAGAGGAGATTTACAAGAATGTTGCCAGGGCTTGAAAGTTGCAGCTATGAGGAAAGATTGGATAGGCAGGGTTGTTTTCCTTAGAACAGAGGAAGCTGAGGGGTGACTTAATTAAGATATACAAAATTATGAGGGGCCTAGATACAGTAGACAGGAAGGACTTGTTTCCCCTAGTGGAGAGGTCAATTACCAGCAGGCACAGATTTAAGGTGATTGGTAGAAGGATTAGAGGGGACATGAGGAGAAACTTTTTCACCCAGAGGGTGGTGGGTGTCTGGAATTCACTGCCAGGAATGGTGATGGAGGCAGAAACTCTCAATTCTTTTAAAAGGTACCTGGACATGCACCTGAAGTGCTGTAACCTGCAAGGCTATGGACCAAGTGCTGGAAGGCGGGATTCGATTGGGTGGCTAGTTTTTTCGGCCGGCGCAGACACGATGGGCTGAATGGCCTTCTTTTGTGCTGTAATTTTTCTATGATTCTATTTTTACTGTGAAACTGCAAAGTTCAAGCATTTTTGTACAAAGAATTGTTTGAAGTGGGATTGTCACAATTTAAAAGTACTTGGTTTTGACTATTAGAAGTTGACTTTGCTTTTCCAGTATTGCATAAACCTTTTCACAATTTGTCCAATTATGACTAGGACATTAGTGGAGGTCACAAACACAACTTGAGGAAGAAAAAAAAAATCTAGTATGGTAAATATTTTTCATTAGAAAATTCTAATCAAAGGTACTGGTTTAAGTTTATCAAGAAAACAATGAACAAAATTGTGGAAATAGATCCACAAAACGCTACTAAAAATCCCAAGATCCCAAATAATAAAACAGAATTTGACATTTAGTCGCTCTAAACCAATGGCCCTACTTGAAAACAAATGGAATTGTGAAATTTGATCTCCTGACATTGGTTTAAAACAAAAATCACAGAATCTCATGTAATAAAATCAGAATTTGTGTTAGTCACTGTAAATCAGTGGCCCTGAATCTAAAAAGGCATCCTGGGATACATCGAACTCTTTGGAAAGAGAACACAACAGGATACGATCAAAACCTGTTTCTTTCCCCTTAAAAGACCCAGGAAATTAAGAAAATCCTTCTCATTTTATGCTCAAATGGCTTTGAAATTCTATGGCCAGCAATGTCACTATCCGGGGTTTTGCCTTTGCTTGATATTAATCTTCCCATTATCTCCTTATTTGGAGCTCGAAATAATCTACAAAGGATGTAACGGATACTCTATTAAAGAGGAAATCGGGTGCAAAAATTCATCATTAATTTTCTCACTGCTAACATCTCTAGAATCAAATTTGAAACATGTATAAAATTTTTCCCCATCTGATGTATAGCCTTTCAGCCTATAGTTTAGTATATTAATCACTTCAATAAAAGCTTTAGATTGCATAACCAGCCCCAATTCATAAAAGGCAAACTAATGTGCTGAGTACAGTAGAACATACTGTTCTTCAATGTCACAAGCATGTCAGCTATCACTTCATAGCACAGTGCTCTTAAGCAGTAATGCACTGCTCCATCCTCACTGGTGCTCCTTTTCTAAAATTGTACTGGCTCATTTTTCCCTCTTGCCACATTTGAGTATGCTCAACCACTCTTCTTTGAATCTGTGTTCTTACCCAAAAAGTGGAGTTGCGATTTCCCAAACCAATGGAATTTGACCCTAAAAATCTTTAGAAATTGATCACCTCAACTACTGAAGCCAGTATCTGTTTCAATTGATTGGGTTGCCTGAATGGCACTTTTGGTATAAGTATGGATTAAAGAAGGCTTTTCAGCAAAAGTTATGTCCATAACCTCTCCTTATCCACAGAGGTATGATAAAATTCCATCCTTCTCAGCAGGGAAAATACTAATGCTTGACCCAGTATTAGAAAATTGACTATCTTTCACCAGATCTTAGAAACAGACAGTATCATGAGGTTTGGAATTGATACGAGACTCTGGTAAGCTGATTTCATGGTTTTCATATTCAGGCCACCAGGGAGAAAGGTTCATCTGTCCTTCAAAACCATATCTACTTTTTGGCTAGTGCTGCAGTATGTCTTTTAAGCCAGTGCTATGAACCAAGTCCAAAATGTTGATTCAGTAGGGTGTGGTGCTCTATAGCATTAGATATGATCTGCTTAATCTCAACTCAGATGAAGTTACATAGGTTCGCCTGGCCAAAATCCCTCATTTAACTATTACCAACTGAAAGCAGATTTCATTCATCTCATAGTTGTTTCTGGGATGCTGCAGGTGCAGACTTGTTTGCCTATATAACAACAATCATTGTACCACTTCAAAAGGTAATTGATCGTGTCAAACACTTTGAGGCATTTCAATGTGAAAGGTGTTATGTAAATTTAAAGACTATATCTATAACTATGAATCTTTTGACAAGTATAATGGGTAACAATACCAGGTTGCACCTTCTTGCTTAAAAGCAATCCAGCTGGAATGCTAAAGCTTTGCATTTCAAGATAATTAACACCTGTCTGGATGGCAATGCTAAGTAACAGTTGGCATCTGCTCCAAATCCCAAAATGAGTTGGCTGGTGTGAAATCATTAGCAAATGATAGTGTATCATGGGCATTCTCGTCATTCTTCCTTCTCAAACATTCATCATAACAACTGAAGTCCCTGGTCAGTTCAAGAGGTAGACCAAATCCATTTAACGTTCTTTGACAGGCAGGCAAAACTGAAAACACAACTACATAGTCAACTGTTGCCAGAAGAACTTTCATTGCCTTGAGGGGCACTTCTATCCAAAAGAACATAAAAGTACTTGATTCCATATCTTGCCAATTCATGTTTCAAATGCAGCATAGTGGACTTGACAAAAATGATAATGACCAGGGATAAGAACAGCATTGTTCACCATCTGCTCGATAAGAATAGTGAGTCTGTCAGCATAGACAAAGCAGAATCAGTTTGCTCCAAGGCACCAGAATGTTTGTGAAATGCCACTTAATATTTAATACCAATCTGCAGAAATAATTACTAGTTTGCCAACAGACACTGAAACCCATGACCGAGAAAAGATCTTAGTCTAAATAGTATAAAGAACTTTGTATTAAAGTCCTTGTATTCATTCAATATGGAGAATGAATGTGCAGTTGGTACCCTGTAAACCTTCAATTAAAAAAAAACTGACCTGCACTGCCCTGTTTTTCCTTTCCAAACCGTATCTGTTCATTGGAGCATCTTCCCCAATTTTTTTCTCTTTTCCGTTACAATTTTCAGCACTTCTCCCATAGGGTTGGTGGATCATCGTGGGTTACAGTTCCTGCTGCCAGTCGTATGATACCTCATCCAAGTGGCTTTCTTCATGTATTTAAAATACTAAAAGTTGATCTTCAAATGGTATTTCACAGCAAACTACAAACAAATCACCAACAACCCTCATATCCTCAATAGGTTTCAGATAACCTTTTGCTCCTTACCATTAGTTTATCTTTACTGTTGAATTGACACATTAAAGACTAGAATTGGATTAAGAGGTTCGCACTCCAGAGGAAGTAATGTATTTCATTTCACTAGCACCAAGGGGATGCATTCCATCAGTCATCTAGGTGTAGATCCCAATAAGGTTACAAGCTCCTGAAAAGGTTTGATGTAAAAAAAAACCTTCCTAAGTCTAAACATTAGCAAATATTCTCTTACTGAACTCTTTTCCACGGGAATGAGTATGGCAACTAATGCTGCTATATTATGGATCTCGGTTTTGTGCACTCAGCCATTGTATTCTGCAGTACAGAACGATCATTTCAATAGTGTATTGAAATCTCAGGTCCTACAAGCACCTTTAATGTAGTGACCAAAAAGGCAGTTCCTCAAGAAAAAGAAAAATATTTTGTCATGAACATCCAGGATTTGCAAGAAATGTGTAACTGCGGAAAGGTATGATTAGGAAATATCTCAGGTTTACAGTTAATGCATGAAATTTAACATGGTTTCCACACTGATGGTAGAAGTCTAGAGTGTAAAAAATAGTCTTTGTGGTGGTGCAGTCAGCCTGCAAAGTGGTACCCTCATCGGAAGCACAATCAAAAGTATTTAGCTATTTTGAATTGTTGGTTTGAGGATATCAAGTTCTGAGGCTCTCACTGGGTTAATGTGGCCTATACTGCAGCAGAGACCAAAGGTTTAGCTAAGGAGTGACAAATAATGCCCTGAATTAGTTTCTTGTGGCTGTGTACATTTCTTTCCAACAGATCAAGCATCGTGGTGAACTAGCTCAGATATATAGCTCCGTGGAGAGCCGGTATGGACTCAATGGGCTGAAGTATTAGCATGAGCACTTGAAATGCCATAGCATATAAGGCTATGGGCCAAGTGCTGGAAAACGGGACGAGAATAGTTAGGCGCTTGATGGCCGGTACAGACACGATGCGCCGAAGGGCCTGTTTCTGTGCTGTATGACTATGAATGGTCTCCTTCTGTGCCGTAAATGACTATGACCTTCATGGTTTGGCCAAAACATGTGACAAGCAAAGTTGCCAAGAGATGGGTAAAATTAATCAAATTATCCAAATCCTAAATGAGTTTATAGGAGAGCAGTTTCATGGCAAACTTTGCCAAGCTCCCACATCTATCTTATTTAACTTACTTAAGAATCCAATAGGCGTGTTACAATTGGCTGCAGCTTCTCCCACTTAGGGGAGGGGCAGGGAAAAAGTAGCAGGCAGCATTACTCCTTCTGTAATGTGTTCCTTTGTGGACAGGGCAGGATCATACTCAACTTGTTATACCCCTGAAATCAAATAACCTGCTGACACTCATTGTTGTGGCTCACACATGAAGAAAAACCACTTGGATAAGATATCATATGACTGTCGGCAAGAACTGTACCCCAGCATGATGTAATACCCTTGTGGGAGAGGTGCTGAAATTTGTAACAGAAGTGAGAAAAAAATTGGGGGCTCCAACAAATAAATCATCTATGGAGTAGAACAAATGGTTTTGTTCTGAATTGTAACATTTTCAATATGAATACTAATCCCAATTTTTTATGCATTTAATAATAATTCTAAGAGCAACCTGTATAACAATATTGCACTCTGAAAAACAAAACCAGAGCATGATTAAGACAACTGAGTTAGACACTGTACAGAACAGGTCAAAAGGTTGAAAGACTGCCTTCGGGTTAATGTTCTGTAGCTAAAACACAAAATTTGTTTATAAAACAAACAGCTTGCTTGAACAGGAATTTAATGTTATACAAATGAGTGGAAAAGAACCCAGGCACAAAGAAAACTTCACTCCAAGGTAACCTGGATTTGAATAGAACATTTAGCTAGTATTAAACTCCTCCAGTACTTTAATATTTGTCTCTTCTGAAATCTGGTTTAATTTGCAACAGGCAATGTGAACAGTTAATCATTTAGATGTCATAGTTAAAAGGCAGAAGTGCTTCTGTCCCTTAAAGCTGGCTGATAGACACACACACACACATTCACAAACACATGCTTTACACATTCAAATTCTGAGATTATCTGCAACTTTCCTAGTTCAAAAGGTATATTCTATCAAAAACTTGAAGAAATATATCCATTTTAAAGTTGATGCTTTCTAACCCACATCTTGAACAAAACTGCTAACAATTCACTTACCCAGACTTGGCCATTAGAGTTAATGTTCCCAGTCCCTCTCTTAGTGTCATGAATCCAATCATATTTCAGAAGTTCTCATGTAATCGCTGAACAGCCATTTTATATTTTCACCCTGGTAAACAGAGAAAGCAAATTATTGCAAGCACCAAATCAGATATTGTCCAATGCTTCGTAGAACAACTTGCAGATGAAATCACAAATTGGATGTACATTTTTTAAACTGAGATCCGTCTTTTCAAATAATATTAAGATAACGGTTATCAAATCAAAGTGAACAGTTTTAATTCCTGTAAATGTAGTTGATAGAACTGCAACTTTTAAGCTTTGGAAACAAAATGTAGCAGAATTCTTGTGTTCAAATGACTGATGATAATGCCACATAATTACATTTTTAGCATTCCACTACAGCATCAAGCATGGGTTAAATATAGCTTAGACAGTGGTTCTCCTACTGGCTGAGTGGGCTTATTCAATATATAACTGAGCCACAAAGACTTGTAAGATACCAGGTTTGATCCTTAGTCTGTTCTATGTTAACTGATCTTAGCCAGTGCGTGGGTAAGGGTGCTACGACTGGCCTCAACACCCCCTTGCCAGGAGGGGAAAGTTAGTTACAACTCCCACCTCTGATTGCTGTTCAGCGATGCCTAGTAGAAATGAGCGCATGATCAACTGAGGAGCAGCGCCCCCCCCCACCCCTCCCCTCCCCACCCCACACCCCCACACAGTCATAAAGCACACTGACAATTACAGACAAGGCTTGTACATGAATAACAAACACTCAAGTAATTGAGGGCCCCTGGTTCCTATGAAATTGTGTCTCAACACTGTCAGCAAAGAAGGGGAGAGGAGAAAACACAAGAAAAAAATTCAAAATTGCAAATCTCCTAACTAACCCAATGTGCCTCAATCCTAAATGCAGGAATCAGCAACAGGGCCTTTTCCCATCTACCACAGACAGCAGTTTTACAGTAACACTTCTGAAGGTAGACTGCCAAACATTAGGCAGCTGTGTTGTGCACTTGTGTCCACTAGGAACTATTTTAAGCTCCTCTTCATCTTGGACCCCTTAACAGCTGTGGGGAGAAGAGATTTTCATTCCAATCCATCTGAACTTGATTCCAGCAACAATTTTTACAACAGTTCTATTCAACAGTAAAAGTACTGCGTTTCAACCAGCCAATGCGTTCCCATATTATCAATCTATTAGTGAAACATGCTGTAATGTGCTACTGCAAAACTAACCAAATATACTATAATGAGGTGTGCAGGATTTATCACACTGTAAAAGTCTGTGTACAGAATTTGACCAAGAAAGCGATGAATTGCCTTTGATTTGTGTCAAGTTCTATGCACCATTTTAGCACTAAACTTCAAAGTCTTAATACAAACTTCCAGTTAGTTTACTGTCACAGAGTTTGCACCCATGGACTGAACTGGACAATACAGACCACAAGTGAGTTAGGCCTAAACTGCACAGTAGAATAAGCATGTCTTAAAAGTAATTTCAAATTCAATAAGCTGAATTAATTTTTAGGAGGGAGCTGAAATTTTTTCAAAAGCTCACTTTCAATTTTATGGCCCTAACATTACTAAGCCTTTTTTTTAGTTCAATTGATGCTTTAATTCCTTTGGTAAACATTTTCCATCAAAAGCAACGCAAGACTAAGCTAAACTTGTGCTATGTCAATGATTTAGACATCAGACAATGAAGCAATATAGCTGACTCAGGTTAGCATGATAAATACAGAACATTCAACAACTTCATTAGCATTTACAAAAAAAACTGTTCGATCAAGGAACGCAGTAAGCATTAGTCAAAAGTCACCAGTGGAAAAGCTATTATACCTTATATACTAATATGCACCAGAGGAACCAGCTTACAGGCACTAGGCAGGAAGAAAGAAAAATCAACCAAGGTTCCTGCTCCTGATCTCTACCTAGTGACTTCAAGTGAGCATCTGATGCACCATGTGGTCAGATACTGGCACTCACCAATAATAATTTGGGCATTATACCAGACAGTGGGAGGCCCGTGTGGAACAAGACCCCAGAATGAGTGAGGATCTTCAGAAAGGGGAAGACAATTGACCTTAAGATTCTAAAACTACTTGGAATGATCACTGTCATTTTCTTCAAAGTTTTTGCTTGGAACAGTCCCCTTAAATAACCAATGTATTGCTCTGCTACTGATTATTAGAAAGATTTTAATCTTCTGGGTGTTGGCAATGGACTTAGTTGGTGATGGACTTAAGTTTTGTTTATTGCAATAAAGAACTTTTTTTAATTAGGAAGGGCACAGGTACATATGGATCACAAATACTTCCATTCAAATCTGAGTCTTCAAGGTGTGTCACGGAAAACAAAAACAAACAAGTGAATTCACAATGAAAAAAAGATTGCAACTGCAAGCTGTTTACAATGCTTCAACCTTTTATTTCAGCTCGAGTAGGTAGAAGTTTTGTATATTTTACATAATTAATTTTAGTCTAATTGACAAACCTCTGGAAAAGTGATAATGAAGTGTTAAAAATAAATCAGTATTAACCTGTGGCAGCATTGCTGGTAGATTTGTGAAAAGGATGGCTCCACAGGCAACAACATTATCCGGGCAAATTCTGAGATCTCATCTTACTGAGTTATTGTTAACTGAAGTGGTGCCTGGTATCTTTTCCTGCTATGATCATTCCTTACCCTCCCCTCCAACACACTTACAGCAACTCTTTTTGATGAGTAAATATATATTAAACCACACCTTCCCTCTGGCAAGTGTTCTAAGCATAGCTCATTTAAAATTTTTGGGCACAGGATCAATCAGAATGGTTGGGGTTAGCGACTATTTGTTTGTACTGAACTAATCTCCCTGGAACGTCTGCAATGAATGGGATACATGTCAGCTCAGACTTGGGCAGCAGAGTGGGAGGGGGGGGGGGGAGCAGTGGAGGCGGGGCAGAGAAGAAACTGGAGTATAAGGAAACTCCTTATCTTTGTACCATGCACAAATAATATTATGGTTAGCAGTTGACACTGGATTTTTCTATTGCTACATAACAATGTGCTGAACAAAGTTGGAGCTGCTGTTCTGATCTACACACAAACTGGAACTATACCTTTTTTTAACAATGTAAATTATGGCTTTCAAAATCTTACAATTAAGTAAATATTTTGTGGCATTTGTGTTATATTTATCAATGCAAATTGTAGATCAAGACAGAACTATTTTGACTGCTCTATTGTCATCAATGTCACCAAATTGCCCTTTGCTCTAGTACCACACAAAGTACAATACTGAAATTAGCTAAACTGCCAGAGGCTTGAAGACGCCTACAAGGAATCCTGCTTTCCCAATACCCAAGATAACTAATAAGGAACCCATACTGGTTCAAGGTTTTTTAAAGCTGCTCTGTTTAACTGTAGTTAGTTGGCAAACAATGAATTCTGAATTTGCAGATGCTACCTTTTGCCTCTCCATCCTATTAAATAACATATGCCAGGATTATTTCTTACCAATAGGTAGGTGAGCTTTTCTCCTATCATGCCACTCTTTGACATTCCAATGAATGGTGTGGGCTGCAACATTCCACAGATTGAAGTATTCTATGTTGGAGCATTCACAATTCTTGTCCACCTTCAAATCTCTCCATGGATTCATTCCATTCTCCTCCAACTCTACATCCTTGGCACTTCTAACTCAAGTCTTTAAAAAAAATTTTCATGGGTTGTGGGTGTCGCTGGCAAGGCCAACATTTGTCGCCCATCCCTAATTACCCTTAAGGTGGTGGTGGTGGTAAGCTGACCTCTTGAACCACTGCAGTGCATCTGGTGTAGGTACACCCACAGTGCTATTAGGGAGAGAGTTCCAGGATTTTAATGCAGTGAGAGTGAAGGAACGGCGATATATTTCCAAGTCAGAATGGTGTGTGACTTGGAGGGGAACTTGCAGGTGGTGGTGTTTTCATGCGCCTTCTGTCCTTGACCTTCTAGGTAGAAGAGATCATGGGGAGTTGCGGCAGTGCATCATGCAGATGGTACACGCTGCTGCCGCTGTGCGCCGGTGTGGAGAGAATGAATGAGGTGGTGGATGGGGTGATCAAGTGGGCTGCGTTGTCCTGGATGGTGTTGAGCTTCCTGAATGTTGTTGGAGCTGCACTCATCCAGGAAAGTGGAGAGTATTCCATCACACTCCTAACTTGTGCCTTGAACATAGTGGACAGGCTTTGGAAAGTCTGGAGGTGGGTTACTAGCCTCTGACCTGCTCTTGTAGCCACAGTATTTATGTGGCTGCTCCAGTTCAGTTTTTGGTCAATGGTAACCCCCAGGATGTTGATAATTGGAGATTCAGCGATGGTAATGATATTGAATGTCAAAGGAAGATGGTTAGATTCTCTCTTATTGGAGATCATTGCCTGGCACTTGTGTGACGCGAATGTTGCTTGCCACTTATCAGTCCAACCCCGAATGTTGTCCATATGCAGCAAAACCTGGACACATCTTCTTTATTCTTTGGCCTCATAGTCTCAAGAGACTATGGGTAAGTGCCTAGAGGTGGTCAGTGGTTTGTGCAGCAACGGTTGGAGTGGCTATAAAGGCCAATTCTGGCCAATATGGACACATACTGCTTGAATATCTGAACAGTTGCATATGGCACTGAACATCGTACAATCATCTGACCTTATGATGGAATGAAGGTCATTGATGAAGCAGCTGAAGATGGTTGGGCCTAAGACACTACCCTGAGGAACTCCTAGGGCTGAGATGATTGGCCTCCAACAATCACAACGATCTACCTTTGTGCTTGGTATGAGTCCAACCAATGGAGAGTTTTCTCCTCGATTCCCAACAACATTTGTTTGACTACAGCGCCTTGATGCCACACATGGTCAAATGCTGCCTTGATATCCAGAGCAATCACTCTCGCCTCACCTCGAGCTTAGCTCTTTTATCCATGTTTGGACCAAGCTGCAATAAGGTCAGGAGCCAAGTGGCCTTGGCAGAAACCAAATTGAGCATCATTGAGCAGGTTACTGTTGTTTAAGCGGCACTTGATAGCACTGTCGATGATTCTTTCCAATACTTTGCTGATGATCAAGAGTAGACTGTTGGGGCGGTAATTCGCCAGATTGGATTTGTCCTGCTTTTTGTGGATAGACCATACCTGGGCAATTTTCTACATTGTCGTGTGTTGTAGTCAATACAACTGCAAGTTCTTTCTTGACACTGGAATCAATATATGGACAAAACTATTCAAATTACCTACATCTGTGGTACAGAAAATAATTTACTTTTCTACATTGTTCAAATTACTTTGCTTCAGAAAGCTGTGGGTTCAAGACGCACTCCAGAGACTTGAGCACAACAATAGGAATATGGGATTAGTGTAGGATTAGTATAAATGGGTGGCTAATGGTCGGCACAGACTCGGTGGGCCGAAGGGCCTGTTTCAGTGCTGTATCTCTAAAAAAAAACAATCCAGGCTGGCACTCCAGTGCAGTATTGAGGGAGCGCTGGACTTTAGGTGGCGCTGTTAAACCAAGGCCTCGTCTGCTCTTGAAGGTGGATGTAAAAAAATCCCATGGCACTCTATGAAGAGGAGCAGGGGATTTATCCCCGGTCTCCTGGCCAATATTTATCCCTAAATGATCACAAAAACAGATTATCTGATCATTATCACATTGCTGTTTGTGGAAGCTTGCTGTGTGCAAACTGGCTGCCATATTTCCTACATTACAACAGTGACTACACTTGACAAAAAATATTTAATTGGCTGTAAAACATTTTGGGATGTGCTGACATTTGAAAGGCACTATATAAAAATGCAAGTCTGTCTTTCTTCTTTTCCACATACTGTAATTTAACATTCTCCCAGAAAACCGCTAAGAAACAAGGAACCAGTACAACCTCTCTGCCTTGGATGACACAGAATCCAATATTAGAGCACCGAGACACATCATTTGGCCTATCAAGTCTGTTTTGCTGATGGTCTCTAAGAGTCACCAAGTTTATATCCACTCTCGTACTCAATTCCCAAACCCTTCAATATTCCAGTCTTTCAAGCTAACAGTTCCCTTTTAAAATAGTTTATCAAGTCTGCTGCACAATGGAAAAGAACACCCTTTTTAACCTCCCCTTTATTTTTTGTTTGTGCTCATTACTTTGCTGCAATTCATTGACAATAATCAATTATAATGTGCAAGTAGTAACATGTCAGCCATGATTTCACCGAATGGTGGAACAGGCTCGAGGGGCAAAACCCTGTTCCTATGTTCCCAGTTTTCCCTGATCATAACCCTTCATACTCTTGAAGATATCTATAAAGTAGTTCCTTAACCCTCTCAGCTCTAATGGGAAAATAACTTTTCAAGTCTCTCTTTACAACTGTAATTGTGCACTCCTGGTAGCACCCTCGTCAATTTATTCTCCATCACTTTAACATCCTCCTTCTTATGAAGGGTTGCACAAAAACCAGCATACTAATCTTAGACTTTAGCTTTTCTGTTTTGGTAATGGGTGCTCATCAATGCAAAAGTGGCTGAATAACTTGGGCGATAACTGTGTACATGGAATCTCTGAGGTTTCATTTCTTTAAAAAAGCAACATCTTTCCTGCTTTAATAAACTGCTCTCATACCTATTTTAGCACCGCCTGCCCCATGGCAGGGATTACCACCATGAGACCCAAGGGCAAACATACTAGAATTTTCTACAGCTAATGGTCTGGCAGCCAGCATTGGAGGATCCAGCAGGTCTACCTTCAGATTGTAGCCTGCTGCACAAGCCCTGTGCATCAGGAACCACTATCTTGGTGGTTCATCATGGGTCTCACAGCCTAAAGCAACTTTGGACAGAACTTTACTACGTACAACACTGTCAACTGCAAAAGGGCAGCAGTGTTTCTGAAGATGCAAAAAAGCACGGAGGCACCACATTTAGCCACCTCTGATGCTTATCCAGTCAGGGCGATAACTTGCATCCTGAAGATTAGGATGAATTGACATCACTGACAATCATTTAGCAAAATTCTTAGTTGAAACCAACCCCATAAAAGCAGCAAAGTAAGGGGTGGCCGCTAACCATAACCTGGGTGATGGAACAACCTTACAACCATAGATGCGTAGATTACATTTACACTAATTTTTACTACATCAATGTAGACAAACTCTGAATTATCTTAATGTACAGGCCTTCTGAAGGCTTTTAACAGGAAATGTGTAGCATAACTAAGCTTGTGTTTATATTTAACCAGTAACCTGTCTCTCGATGCAGAAATCAACAAGCGCATAGGAAAGGCATCCGCTGCTATGTCCAGAATGGCCAAGAAGTTGTGGGAAAATGGTGCACTGACACAGAACACAAAAGTCCGAGTGTTTCAAGCCTGTGCCCTCAGTACCTTGCTCTACGGCAGTGAGGCCTGGATAACGTATGTCAGCTAAGAGCAACGTCTCAACTCATTCCATCTTTGCTGCCTCCGGAGAATCCTTTGCATCAGGTGGCAGGACCGTATCTCCAACACAGAAGTCCTCAAGGCAGCCAACATCCCCAGCATATACACGCTACTGAGCAAGCGGTGCTTGAGATGGCTTGGCCGTGTGAGCTGCATGGAAGATGGCAGGATCCACAAGGACACACCGCACAGCGAACTCGCCACTGGTATCAGACCCACCGGCCGTCCATGTCTCCGCTTTAAAGACGTCTGCAAACGCGACATGAAGTCCTGTGACACTGACCACAAGTCGTGGGAGTCAGTTGCCAGTGATCGCCAGAGCTGGCGGACAGCCATAAAGGCGGGGCTAAAGAGTGGCGAGTCGAAGAGACTTAGCAGTTGGCAGGAAAAAAGACAGAAGTGCAAGGAGAGAACCAACTGTGTAACAGCCCCGACAACCAATTTTATCTGCAGCGCCTGTGGAAGTCTGTCACTCGAGAATTGGCCTTTATAGCCACTCCAAGCACTGCTTCACAAACCACTGACCGCCTCTAGATACTTACCCATTGTCTCTCAAGACAAGGAGGCCAAAGAGAGAGAGGAGAGAAAGAAGAGAGTTTATATTTAACAACACACAAACGCCACCCACCGCAATCGGTTTACATAGGTATGCTTTTATTTGGATACTGTTAATGCTCAAAAAGCCGAAACTTAAACTGAAAGAAACTACCAATTTATAATGAAAATTATGATCACAATTTCACCTTGGATCCAGCAAGTGCTGAACCTCTGGATCTGGTTGCCTGTCAACTCACATCTTACAACCCATTATTTGGGCTTTCGTTTCAGAATTAATAATGCTGTTGCCCCTGGCTGATTTTTCACCTAAACATTCATTTACTGATAATTATTTGACCACACCTACAATGTATACAATCACTCTTATCCATTCATCCAAGCCCTGCAGCATTCCACATACAGCTAGAATTTTAGTCTGGAGCAGCCACAGCTCCAGCTTCAGCCAACAAAGCACCTACTGTTTTCTAATGGTGGCTGAATTCTTCAAAATACTGAAAAAGACATCGAGAGGGTCGCAAACAACCACCAAAATCCTACCAATATCTGCTGCAATCATTCCATAATGTTCAAAGGCTTCAGCACTGGCCACGTTTTCACACTGCGCACTGTCAAAATGCAGCAGACTATTAATTTGATAGAGTGTTTGGCAACAGCATAATACTGAAATCAGCAGAGTAAATCAAGCTCTCCAGAATACTATCAACAACTGAGGGGAAGCTGAGAGATATTTCTCTCTTTTGGTCTGCTGGGTCACTTTATTATTTGCGGGAGGAGCTATACTTGTATGCTGACCTCAAAAGATTCATTAAGGGTACCTGTTAGAAACTGTGGTCTGATAATTGCTCCAAAGTGAAATGGTCTGAGATTGCTAACTTAGTTAGCAAGCGACACCATGTTTGACTTCATTCGTTTACCCTTTCACCAACACATTCTACTGAACATACTGAAGTTTGGCTTCAAAGCAGTGATTTATATGTCCAACGATTAAACACAGTAACCATTTTATTTATAGGCACTGTATTAATAAATATGTGGAAAAACCAAAAGGTATCTTGGCAACATTTAAATTCCACAGAGAACATGGTGCTAGTAAATCTATTCAGATACACCATGGGCTCATTTAACAAATACAACAGAAAGAGCATCTTGAAGCTCCTATTGTTTTTTCCATTGATGCAGTGTAATGAACTCTGACCTGCTGTCTTGGCTTCAATTGCGAAAACATGAATATTTCAAACCCTTTCCAGCAGTATTCATATCTACAAAGATTATGTCATAAGTTTGAAAATGTTGACATCACTCTGCTCTTTCACAGCACCTACAGTAATTTTTAAATATAAATGGTGTAGTATTCCATTAACATTATGTCTTCTTTTCTTTCCCCTCTCTCAGTCATCTGCCCTTTCATAGCTGCAGAAGTTTCTGGTACACAGGTTGGTTTTTTTTTACTAGCCAAGAGTACAGCAATATTTAGGAGCCCAGCATTGAGAAATAACTTGCAATGATTCTCTTCATCTTCTAGCACTGTTACCTCTGGAGTCTCCCAACGACCTATCCTTGGCTCTCTCCTACTTCTCATCTACATGCTGCCCCTCGGAGACATCATCGGAAAACACATCAAGTTCCACACGTACGCTGACGACACCAAGCTCTACCTCACCATCATCTCTTTTGACCCCTCCACTGTCTCTGCATTGTCTGACTGTGTCCACTCAGTACTGGATGAGTAGGAAATTCCTCCAACTAAATATCACGAAGGCTAAGCCACCGCCTTCGGTCTCCACCACAAACTCCAAACCTATCCCACCAGTTCCATACCTGTGGCAATTGTCTGAGGCTGAACCAGAACATTCACAACCTTGATGTCACATTTGACCCCGAGGTGAGCTTCCAATCAGATATCCGCACCATCACTGGGACCACCTACTTCCACCTCTGTGACATCACTCAACTCCAACCCTGCCTCAGCTCATCTGCCGCTGAAACCCTCATCCATGCCTTTGTTACCACTAGACTTGACTATTCCAACTATCTCCTGGCCGCCCTCCCATTTTCCCTGCCCATATACTCAAGCTCATCCAAATCTCTGCTTTCCTTATCCCAACTTGCACCAAGTTCCATTCACCCACCGCCACTGTACCTGCTGACTTACACTGGCTCCCGATCCAGTAACATTTTAATTTTAAAATTCTCATCCTTCTTTTCAACTCCCTTCCCATTTATGTAACCTCCTCTAGCCCTACAGCCCTCCGAACTCTGTGCTCCTATAATTCTGGCCTCTTGCACATCCCCTATTTTAATCACTCCACCATTGGCAGTTGCGCTTTCAGCTGCCTTAGCCTTAAACTCTGGAATTCCCCCCCTAAACCTCTCCACTTCTTTCTCATTAAGTTGCTCCTTAAAAACAAGCCTTTGGTTAAGTGTTCTTACATCTTATTATGTGGCCCGGTGTCAAACTTTGTTTAATAAGACCCTTCAAGTCCCTTGGGACATTCTACTACATTAATATAAATGCAAGTTGTTAAGTGAATGTAGCATTCTAATAATTTGAAAAAACATGCTTTACCAACATAAATTAACATTTTAGTATATATTTTTAAATGACACATTTGAATATTGCTAGAGCATCTCAAAAAAACACAAGTGTTGAAGACGAAGTGGCACAGTGAGTTGGACACTTTACTCTTTTGCAAAAATGTTCAAATCTAGCCCCAACTGATTGGATTGAAAGTCTACCCTATCTGCTAGCTGTGTGGATCAAATGTGAAAGAGTTCAGGCAGACTTAGTCCAATTTTTAATGCACAAAACTGCCCTAATTTACAATCTCATTCAAAAGTATAGGATGGCTAGTATGAGAAATGGAAAACATGTCACTAAAAATGCAGTAGAGGGTGCTCTTCTGAGGGTAGTGTTGAGGCACATTGCTGGAAGAGTTGTTGAGGGATTTTCACTCTGGTTTTAACTGTGCCAAGACTTTTTGGAGTACCTGATACTTGAAATGGAAACTATTTCATTCCTCAGCATCATCATTTCTCACTTTGACCACCACATGAATCAGATCAGATTTTTTTTCACAAACAGATTTTAAAACCATGAATCATAATTTTAAGTCATTAGACATTGGTGATAATACCCAGGATTGCCTGAATAATTAGTAGTAAGATTTTAAAACAAAAACACACACAACCAGTTCACCTGCAACATTTTGGAACCTGTACTCCAAACAACAGTCTTGACCAAAATCTGTTCAGGACAGCATCACGGTAACCGGTGGTCATTCTACCAATGCAATGGTAGGGAGGTCCATCCATTTTATTTCCAGTCCAGATGGACTTCTCAGGCCATTTAGCTCTTGTGGGCAAGATAGAGCAAGAAAGCTGTTTCCAAGCTTGTAGGGAGGTTCAGAATAAAGGCACAACAGTGCGAGATATTGGGGCTCAGCAACAGTAAATTGTGCTGTAGCACAATGTATTGGTGCTTTAGCAAGCTGCATCACTATAACTTCCTAGGAACACCTCCACTTCAAAAATGAGACAAACCACATGTAAGTGATTTAGCATCTTTAATTTCTAGTCCAATTACTTCCTTTATTTTATTTTTTCCTTCCTATAAACTTGTCTTCACTGAAGCAGTTCTGTGCAATTTCTTATCCAGATCAAAGATTCACACTTAGAAAATGTTTTTGTTGTCAGTACTAATCATCAGCTAGCACTGCAGTAAGAATGTAATTGTTCCTGGACACAGAAATAATTTAAATGCACATGAAAGTACCTAGACAAATGCATTAGCAGACATAAAAGCACTTTTATTGGGAAACTATTTCTGATATTTGATACTGTGCAGCCATTTCAGTCTGCAACTCTGCAGAATGTTGGATTTAAATTAATTCAGACCTCAATTCAACCATCAATTAGGTCACCAACATGACTGTTTTCGCCCTAAAAAATCTTTGTCACCATTATCTTACAGTAACCTGCAACACTTGGCACACTTTATCAACTGGGTGTGCATATTACGATGTCACCAGCAGTTTTTAATGTCGAGAATACTTGGCAAACAGCTTGTAATATGACTGATCATCAGCCATTTTGAAAAGCTAAGATCTGAACTACAGTCAAGTCTCTATGTCTTCACCATCTAAGTGAAGTGAAGTTTGTTGGGATACATTTACATGGGATTGGCTTGCCTCATGCAAAGTCTCCCACTGGCAGGAACAGCTGCATCTGCAGGACCCAGGAAGATTTGTCAATACTCTACCTGGAATGATTACGGGTATGGCTATTTCAGAGATGGAATATTTCCAGAACAGTAGGGGAGGGTGAAACACAAACAAGAAATGCTGGAAATACTCAGCAGGTCTGGCAGCATCTGTGGAGAGAGAAGCAGAGTTAATGTTTCAGGTCAGTGACCCTTCATCAGAAGGGTACTGCTGCCTGCAATCAATGGGACACGTATTTGGTCAGGAAAGATGACCAAATTGCCTGACACTTGGGAAGATCTGGTCATCTACTCAGACAGTACTACATGCCAAAGATATATTAGGCCACATACTAATGGGATGGGGTTGAAGTGTTGCAACACAGCAGCATTGTACAGCTCCCCAATCCTTCAGGCAAAACCTAGATGCACACACCACAGATCTGGGAGGATTAAGGATAATCAGGTTGGAGTTTTATGAGGGAGGGGTGCTAACAGTTACAAATGAATTGCGATGGAAAGGTAAACCTAGCTGCCAAAACAGCGGCATCGCTGGATTATATTTATATCATTTGAGGTAATTTTTCACTTCCCTCCTCCTTCCCCCAAAATGGCTTTTGTTACATTCTAAAACTGTACAACGTGACGTTCATGAGAACAGTCCAGAATGATTTTCTCTGGAAAAAGTACCATGCTCCTTTCAATCTGAGATCATTCTCTGAAGTTTGCTACTTGGCAGTCAACTGACTCATATACTGCCAATCCAAGATTCATAAATTATTGATATACCCACAGGCTGCATCACAGACCACTTAGTTAATGGTACATAATACACTCAACTTTCAAAAACAAAACACAAAACATTTAGCCAGCATAGTTTTATCTCAAAGTTTAAAGTTAAAATGCTTGTGGGTATGGTTTAAAAGATAACACTATTATTGCCCACATTTATCACTGGATTCAACTGCAGCTTTCCTTGCTCTGGCCACAGTGAAATGATATTAGGAATGTGATTACACCACCAGCTCTTACGGCTAGAAAGCTGCTTTTTAACAGCAGGGAATGAGGTACACAGCAGACCGAAAGTGTGTTAGATCTTGATTCTTCAGTTTGCACGCTCTAATATTTAGGAACATTTTAACAAAGATTATGTATCAAAAAAGTCAAAATATATACAAGGTGAGTTGAGTTGCAGCAACCTGTACTTGTGCATTCATTCCTTTCACTCCCAATGACAGCAGACCTGTAACTCATTTGCCCTTGCAGCTTGTGACTAATTAGGTATGACATCACTTTATCCGAACCTCATATTTTGCAACATTGATTTTCAGACACAGTTAAAGCAAGGTAAATGCTGGGAGGATAATATCATAAAATCATAGAATATGATGCAGACAGAAACATTAAACTTGTATTTTGTAATGAAATACTTCTACTGCCCGTCCTTTCATCAAATGACCGAACAGCATTGTCAATCACCAGGTGAAGACTATTCACAAAATTACACAGTCCAGTGACAACAAGTCTCTGTCTGGTAGCAGTGAATAAAAGCCAGCTTTTAAAGAAAGTGTGCTGTCAGCCTGCCGCCCCACTGGAGGGAAAAAATTACTATAACCACACACAAGCCCCACTGCACAGACTTGCAGTTTCTGCATTATGCCCATACAGCTTTCTTTGAGTGTGTGATTAGAAGGGCTGATGCATGATCACACCAAATTCCTTCCTTCAGCTCACACATCAAGAACTTGCCCTCTTGGCTGCATTCTTTTCCTAACAACCACAGTAACCTTGACAACCAAGCACTCCTATTCTGACCAGCTGGTCTTTTAAAGCTGTCTATGCTAGCATCTGAACTTTTGTATCACTTCAAACAGGGCCAAGAGTTTACTTCAACTCCCACATCATTTTTTCAAAAACTAGACAGGGGCCTAGTTGAAGCCAAATTTCGGTCACAATTGACACCAAAAGGAAAAGGCTGCATTTCCTTAAATCTTGGGTCAGATATAGTGCCCTGCTACATAGATTGTTCATGCAACTGTGTTTAGCTTGGATTTGAATTGCTAAGAAAAAAAAACAGATGCCAGGATTTGTGATTGTTGGCAAATCATGTTCTCTGCCTTCGCTTCCTTATGGCAAAGCAAGCTCTCGAACTAGCCCCTGCTGACACTGCTGCCAGGGTAGCCAGAACCTTCCACATTGCGAAAAATTAATTCCAGGATTTGAGTGCGTTGTTTGAGCAGGCGTCAATAGGACAAACTGGCTTCAAAAGCTATAAAAAACACATTCATAGTACTGCAGTGCAGATGACTGCAGACATCCAGCTCTCCTTCGGTAAACGAGCCTCAGTTCCCAAAACCAATGGCAGCTCAGGTCCTTAAAAATGTGGTTATATGATTCGACTGTTGGGATAAGCAAGACAATTTTAGTTATGCAAATGCAGGGAGCCGGCATTTGCGTTCTATTGATTTCCATGTAAAAGCAAAGCCCAGCACATGTCTGGAGTTTGACTGTCAAAGCAGAAAAGCAATGAAGGGTGATTGCTCTCTGGAAGCAGGGTGCAGTGGTGACACAATAGTAAATCTATCTAAAGTTACAGAATTGCACTAGCTCTTGAACATAAAATCTCAACACTTCAGGTGCAATTCCTATTGAATAAAAATAACGAACATTAATTGAAAAGAATCTAACAATCTACAAATATGACCCTGGCCATCAACACTCCCTCAATGTTCTGCTTAAAACCAAGGAAGAGTCAATGTTTGTAATAATTTGTAAATAACAGCAGCTGCTTTTACAACAAACCCCTTCCAAGCTGTATTTGTGCCAATTCTGGATCAGGCTGACCACATTGTACACACCAACAGGAAAAATTTATTGGAATTCAAGATGCATTATTGGAAATTCACTTTATTGAGCTCGTTTTTTTCCCTCCTACCCTTGCCCATGTCCTATTTTGAATATTTATACAGCGTTGTGCTGAATGTGTACAACTTTTTCCATACAGTTTTCTACTTCAACTCATTTAAATTGGAATGAAAATTCATTATAAAAATTACTCTAATTACAGGTTACATAAGTAAATATACTACATGGTAAAATACTATTGCAACACAGCTTAAAAAGCACGCAGCACATATTCAAACTAAAATAAAAAACAAATGACATTATAAACAAAAATACATCCAGTTTACCTAGGTAATTCTTAAGACCTGAACTGCTGAATGACCGACTTCTGTTTCTCCACAGATGCTGCCTGACTTCCCAAGTATTTCCACCTTTTTTTTCCTGTTTTTGCTGTCCGATTTCCACCATCTACAGTATTTTGCTTTCTGTTTAAGAGTTGCAACCAATTTATTTTTTGGGAAAATAGACTATGTCAGAAACTGTTAAGGCCTTGGCTCAAACCTTCTTCAAATCAAATCCAAGGATATGTATAACTCAAATATGTAACACAACAAGGACACTGTCATTAGCAGCTTCTTGTTCCAATTCTTTGAATGAAGGTACAGTATACTCCACATTCCATGGGCAACCAATCCAACCAGAGAAAATAAAGTCAAACAATAAAATCATTGGAATGCTTGATCCAATATGACCGTGTCACCAATCTTCAATTTTTTTGGTTAAAATATACTGCTCTTTATGGGAAAGACAAAATACTGTAGATGCTGGAAATCTGAAATAAACACAGATTTATTCAAAATTGTGCATTTTCTTTCCTCCCAATGTTTTTGCAAGAGACTTCAGACCAAAGCTATAAGCTTAAAATTACATACGACAAAAGGCGTTTCTACAATTAATTGCAGTTGGAGATAAACTATGCATAAACTTAACCTCATAAGTTGGACTATTTACATTTATCTTTTAAAAAAACATGCACAACTTTAGGATATAGCCATATTTCTTGACATTATTTAGCTTTATTTGAAATCTCATGTAAACATGATGATTAGTCACAGTAAGTTCAAAGATGACAAATTACACAGTAAGGTAAAACTCTTTCTCTGCCTTTGATTTCATACAGTTAAGTAAATATATTTTATGCTAAAGGAAAAAATATATTTGCTTCAAACAGTAATTATCGTCATTGTAGACTCCCACATGACTCAATTATACATTCGAATTCTAATTTAAAATCAAAGCAGGTCTGCACTGGTCTTCAATCATTTATTCCAAATACTGCTGAATCAAAAAAAGATTTTCTTTTCCAAAAAAACTTTCTCCTAGATTATAATTAGTCTGTCAATTTGCCTCTTTAATGAGTCAGTAAATGAACAATTAAATATTGCTGAATTTTTTCAAAGTAGTCAGGTAAAAGTTCTTCACAGAGGGGAGTTAAATCTGAAATTAGAAAGAGTTCGTACTTAGCAAGTTTGACAGTGCATGTCTCACTGCCCTATAACACTCACACTCTCTCCTTCCACACACCACTACAACTCTCACATTTCTAGGTAATTATGTGGAGTTTCCACAAAAGTATTACTTATTCAGTACATAGATTTAAAAGGCATACAAAAGTAACCTTCGTTATAACATTTTTTATGCATGTCTCTATCATGCTTCATGTTGTCTCAATTCCAAGCTGGCAATAATAGAACACCAAGGTCTTCAAGGTTTACTCCCTCTTAAGACAGAAGCTGTGTCTCCAATACTGCACTGAACAACTTTTATGTTATTGAAAACAATGAAACCGTGTTGCTATGTAGCAATTTGACTGGTCTATCTACATAATGCAACATGACTCCATTATGCTTTTGGCAAGCTATCTTTGTTTGTGCTTTACCCAGACAGGGGCATGTTGGATTGTTTTTATGTAGTAAAAGCAACTGCTCTTCCATCTCATCTCCCTACAGCCACTCTCTCACCTCTACCTACTGACGGTGCTACAGGTGTTCTCCAGCCAATGATCTCGCCCTGACTTCTTACTCTGAATGTACACAGCTGCTTCACTTTCAGTCCCTGACTCCTCCACTACACCATTGTTTCGCCACTGCTCCAGTGCATACACTGATGCTTTTAGTGGAACCCATTTGGTGACGGCGTACACCATTTGGAAAAGGGGAAAATTGCAGCAATGACAAAGCAAATGATAATGAAATAATACAACATTGTGGGGAATACCAGGACTGCTAGGTCAATGCTATAACTTTAGTTATGAGAGGTATGATAGCATAGTGCAGTGGTTCTTGCCTTTGTCATCTGCGGATCATTTAGGCAGGGCTGAAGTCCCTGCGGTCCACCTACTGGTACTACCCCACCCACTTATGCTTGCCACCACAAAAAAAATCTGAATTAATGGGAATTTATGGAATTTCACTATTTCATCCCACCTCTGACACACCAACAAGTTCACGCTGTGGAGAGGCCATTCACCTGCTCCGTGTGAGGGAAGGGATTCACTCAGTCATCCAACCTGCTGTCACACCAGCGAGTTCACACTGGGGAAGAGATCTTTTAAATGTCCAGACTGTGGGAAGTGCTATAAAAGTTCCAGGGAACTGATGTCCCATCAACGTGTTCACACTGATGACAGACCATTCAGGTGCTCTCAATGCGGGACTGGGTTCAGGCGATCAGACCACCTCACTGCACACCAGTGCACTCACACTAGGGAGAGGCCATTCAGCTGCTCCGAATGTGGGAGAGGATTCACTCAGTCATCCCACTTGCTGAAACACCAGTGACTTCACGCTGGGGAGAGGCCATTCACCTGCTCCATGTGTGGGAATGGATTCACTCAGTAATCCCACCTGCTGAGACACTGGCAACTTCACGCTGGGAAGAGGCCATTCAACTGTTCTGTGAGTGGGAAGGGATTCACTCAGTCATCTACTTTGCTGAAACACCAGTGAGTTCATAAGTAACTACAGCAGTTGGATTCTGCTGTTAACATCCAGGACTGAACTATGTTCATTGAGGTCTGTCTCTGCTGATGCAAGGGAAAAATTTGCAGGGCTACAGAGAAAAGGTGGGGAATTGGAACTGGCTGAATTGCTCTTGCAAAGTGCTGGCGCAGACACGATGGGCTGAATGGCCTCCTTCTGTTCTGTAACCATTCTATGATTCAATCTATGAATCTATAAATATTTTGCTGCTTTTTCGCTACTAAACGCAATACATTTATGTGCATTCATTTTATCAAAGTAAATTATTAATTCATGCCAGAAGTATAGACATTGTCATAGTATAATACAAGAAAACACATTTATTTGAAACATTCTGTGTTACAAAATCATCACAATAATCTTGAGAAACTAATACTTATCTTACATCAATACTAATCAAACAAAATCAACAGTCACATAAATTTTGCTTATAAAACTACATTGTTATTGCTTGCACATATGCTGACTTGTGCCACGCAAACAGGAGCCGGTCTGGTTGTGTGACGTCATGCGAGCGGCGGGCATGAGAGTTCAGGCCTGTTCTGCACGAGTGACTTGCATTTTGGACCAGCCTGCGGACCACCTGGAGGACTCTGGCGGACTACACTTTCAAAACCACTGGCAGAGTGGTTATGTTACAAGACTAATAATATGGAGGCCTGGGGAAATAAAAATCAGTTAAGTAAATAAACAAAAATCTGGAATAAAGCATCAGTAATGGTGACCATGTAACGACCGAATTGTTGTAATAAACCTGTTTGGTTCACTGTCATTTAGGGAAGGAAATCTGCTGTCCTTATCAGGCGGATATGTAAAACAGCAATGTGGTTGACTCTTAACTGCCCACTGAAATGGCCGAGCAAGCCACTCAGTTGTACCAAACCACTACAACTGTGTTTAAAATCAGAGTTTATATAGGAACACAGCAGCACCTGGTATCGACTGATGCATCGAGTTGGACAGGATTTTGCAGTCGACCCTACAAATTCCTCCTCACTAGCTCTAAGGATTTGTGCCAAAATTGGGAGAGCCATTGCACAGACTGGTCAAGGACAACCAGACATAGTCATACTCACAGAATTATACCTTTCAATATTCCAGCTCCTCCAAGACCTGACCCACCAGCAGGGCAGACCCACCAGAGGTGGCGGCACAATGGTATACAGCTGGAAAGGATTGGCCCTGGGAGTCCTCATCATTGGCTCCAAACCCTATGAAGTCTCATGGCATCAGGTCAAATATGGGCAAAGAAACCTTCCACTGATTATCACCCACATACCAATGAATCAGTACCCCTCCGTGTTGAACACCACTTGGAAGAAGCACTGAGGGCACAGAATGTATTTTGGGTGCATGTCTTCAGTGGCCATCACTAAGTGCCAGGCAATGACGATCTCAAACAAGAAATAATCTAACCATCTCCCCTTGACATTCAATGGCTTTATGATCACTGAATCCCCCACTATCAACATCCTGGGGGTTACCATTGACCAGAAACTGAACTGGAGTAGTCATATAAAAACCGTGGCGACAAGAGCAGGTCAGAGGCTAGGAATTCTGCGGCGAGTAACTCACCTCCTGATTCCCTAAAGCCTGTCCGCCATCTACAAGGCATAAGTCAGGAGTGTGATGGAATATTCTCCACTTGCCAGGATGGGTGCAGCTCCAACAACACTCAAGAAGCTTGACACCATCCAGGACAAAGCAGCCCGCTTGATTGTTTGTGGATGGGGTGCCACTCACTCCCTCCACCACTGACACACAGGGGCAGAAGTGTGTACCATCTACAAGATGCACTGAAGCAACTCTCCAAGCCTCCTTAGACAGTACCTTCTAAACCCATGACATCTACCATAGAAACATAGAAAATAGGAGCAGGAGTAGGCCATTCAGCCCTAGAAGGACAAGGGCTGCATTTGCATGGGAAACCTGCATGTTTCCTTCCAAGCCACACATCATCCTGACATGGAACTATATCGCTGTTTCTTCACTGTCACTGAGTCAAAATCCTGGAACTCCCTTCCTAATAGCACTGTGGGTGTCCCTACCCCACATGGACTGCTGCGGTTCAAGAAGGTGGCTCACCACCACCTTCTCGAGGGCAATTAGGGATGGGCAATAAATGCTGTCCTAGCCAGTAATGCCCACAACCCATCAATGAATTTAAAAGTGTGCTCGAAAGCACCACTACTGACTGAGCTAGCCGAGTCCTGATGGACATAGGTGCCAGACCAGGCCTGAGGCAGATGGTGACAACTAACACAATGGAAAAAGCTATTTGACTTCATCCTCTCCAATCTATCTATATCTCTCTGTCCATGACAGCACTCTAAGAGTGACCACTACACAGTCCTTTTGGAGACAAATTATCATCTTCACACTCCTTGAGTTGTATAGCAGCACCACCATGCTAAATGGGATAGATTCAGAACAGATCTAGCAACTCCAAACTGGGCATTCATTGTTGCTGTGGGCCATGATCAGAAGAATTGTATTCAACCACAATCTGTAACCTCATGGCCCAGCACATCCCTCACTCTACTGTTACCATCAAGCCTGGTTCAATGAGGTGTGCAGAACAGCACCAAGTATACCTAAAAATGAGGTGCCAACCTAGTGAAGCTTCAGAATGTACAGTGAGTGGGAAACTACCCAGGACTACATGCATGATAAACAGAATTAGCATGCTACAGACAGGCTTAAGCGATCCCACAACCAACAGATCAGATCAAAGTTCTACAGTGCTGCCACATCCAGTCGTAACCGGTGGTGGACAATTAACTAAAAAGAGGAGGGTCCATGAACATCCCCATCATCAATCACTGGAGTGAACAGCAAGTGACTGTACCCATCTTTAGCCAGAAGTGCCGAGTGGATGATCCATTGTGGCCTCCTCCTGAGCTCTCACCACCTTCAGCCAATTTGATTCACTCCATTTGGTATCAAGAATTGGCTGAGTGCCCTGGACACAGCAAAGGCTATGGGCCCCGACAACATCCTGGCTGTAGTGCTGAAGATTTGTACTCCAGAAGTAGCCAAGCCTCTAAACAAGCTGTTTCAGTACAGGTACAATGCTGGCATATACGAGACATTATGGAAAATTGCCGAGGTATGTCCTGTCCACAAAAAGCAGGACAAATCCAATCCAGCCAATTACAGCCCCCATCAGACTACTCTTGATCATCAGCAAAGTGATGGAAAGTGTCGTCAACAGTGTTATCAACAACACTTACCAATAACCTGCTCAACGATGCTCAGTTTGGGTTCTGCCAGGAGCACTCAGCTCCAGACCTCGTTACAGCCTTGGGTCCAATCATGGTGAAAAAAGCTGAATTCCACAGGCGAGCTGTGAATGACTGCCCTTGACATCAATACAGCATTTGACCAAGTATAGCATCAAGGAGACCCAGCAAAATTGAAGTCAAATTGAATTGAAGGTGAAAACTCTCCACTGGTTGGATTCATATCTAGGACAAAGGAAGATGGTTGCAGCTTTTGGAGGCTGATCATCTCAGTCCCAAGACATCGCTGCAGTAGTTCCAAGGCCCAACCATCTTCAGCTGCTTCATCAATGAACTTCCCTCCATCATAAGGTCAGAAGTGGGGATGTGCCCTAATGTTTGCACAGTGTTTATTTCCCTTCGCAACTCCTCAAATACTCTGCGCAATAAGACCTGGACATTCAGGCTTGGGCTGATTAGAGGCAAGTAACATCTGCAGCACATAAGTGTTAAACAATTACCATCTCCTACACGAGATTTAATTACTTCCCCTTGACATTAAATGGCATTATCATCTGCAAATTCTCTACCATCAACATCCTAGGACTCACCATTGACCAGTCACATAAATACTGTGGCTACAAGAGCAGATCAGAGGCTGAGAATTTTGAGGTGAGTGACACCTCCTGACTCCCCAAAGTCTGTTCACCATCTACAAGGCACAAGTCAGGAATGTGATGGAAGGAATACTCTCTACTTGCCTGGACGAGTACAGATCCAACAACATTCAGGAAGCTCGTCACCATTCAAGACAAAGCATATTTTGGGGGTGATGACTGTGTTGAGCATAGTAAATGATGTAAATGCCTGGATTGGAATCCTTTGTTGGAAGACAAAGGATCGCTGATCCTTCATCATACTGCGTCAAAGTCCTGGAACTCCCTACCTAACAGTACCTTCATCACACAGACTGCAGCAGTTCAAGAAGGCAGCTCACTACCACCTTCTCAAGGGCATGCTTGGCACTCCATTCACTACCTTAAACATTCACTGGAGCACAGTGGCCAGAGTGTGTACCATCTACAAGATGCATGGCTTCTTCAACAACACCTCCCAAACCCGCGACCTCTACTATCTAGGAGGACAAGGACAGCAGGCACATGGGAACACCACCACCTCCAAGTTCCCTCTAAATCACACACCTTCCTGACTTGGAAATATATCGCTGATCCTTCATCATACTGCGTCAAAGTCCTGGAACTCCCTACCTAACAGTACCTTCATCACACAGACTGCAGCAGTTCAAGAAGGCAGCTCACTACCACCTTCTCAAGGGTAATTAGGGATGGGCAACAAATGCTGGCCTTGCCAGCCATGACCACATCCCATGAATGAAGTAAAAAACTTTTATTTAAGTAGTGATATGTGGCATAAATTTATGTTGTCATTTTTAAAAACATTTTTACTCGTGAGCAATGCCATGGGAGATCTGCAACCCCCACCAAAAAGTTCTGGTGATAGTAATAAAACTGAGGTGAAAGGGGATACATGAAACTTCTTCCCTTTTACAATGGATTCACATAAAGAACCAACATCAGGTAAAATATCAGTCTGTGAATGCGCTATACAAGAATTACGCACTGTATTTGATCCTCTGGCAATCTAAAGTCAAAAGAAACATCAAGCAACTTTATCAAACCCAACACACAAAAACCAAATGATGACTAAACAGAAACATGTAGTTAAAAATACACTGTTAAAAATGTGCACGTTTGTCTTTGTACTGATGTCTTCCAACAAAGGATTCCAATCCAGGCACTTACATCATTTACTATGCTCAACACAGTCATCACCCCCAAAATATGCACCCATCCATTAATATACTCATTTGTTTTGCTTAATATTTTCCAATAAGGAAGTGAATGAATCATATTATGTATTCCAAGATATGGTGGGGGAGTGGGGGTGAAGGGGAGCACAATTTTGCATTTATTGTACTTGTCTTCACAAACCTGCCAGAGGAAAAGGCAGATTTCTGGTAATTTCCAGACTTACAGAAGCTTTTCTATTGTGTTTAAAGTTTGCAAGACACAGACAGGTCAGCACAAAGAAAATCCTCAATTTGTTCGAGAATAAAAGAGCATGGGAAAGAAAGTATGTGGAAAATTTTGTTTGAAAAATGGACTATGCTTGTGCTGAATAATCATAGTTCATTACCACATTCCAATTCTCTCCTCTGACCTCAAATTGAACTCCTGCATCGCATGTGAAGATCAATTTCCTGTTTTGTGCAAACATTTCTATTTTTAACAACTCAAAAATCTATAATGCCCTCTGTCAAGATTTGAAAACTGCTCCCATATCTGTACAGGCTCTTCCAACATGTCTCCTGTACTCCTTTACAAGATACAAAAAAGTTCCCTGTCGGCTCGGGGATCCTTTTCTCACCTCTTGTCTCAAGCTTCTCTCTTCCTCCATGGCCTAATTTTGTCCTTTCCTCTCAACTCTTCATTTTAATACTCACTACTGTGATCAGTGGTCCTCTGAACTTTCTGATTGTCCATTAATGCAAATACAGCATCCCACACAACCTTCCTCCTCTCTAAGTCTTCATCGTGCTGAAATAGAAGCTCATCACAGTACCTCCTAATCAAACTCATTTTTCCTAAAAACTATGAAATTGCTCATTTATTTTTCTCACACAGTCGTCAGACTTTCAAAAAAAAGCTGAACATATACGAGCTAATCGCCGCTTCTTGATTCACTGACCTAGTCTTTGACCCCTTTCAACCTTGGCAGCCTGTACAATGGGCTGCAGATCTTTATTTTTTCAATTTAAAAAAGACATTCTCCACGAAGTGCCTTAAGGATTAGGAAGGCCCATGTTAACCAAGGCCTTAATGCAGATCCCGCTTTATCCCAAAACAGGCAATTGGCAAAGAAGTGTAGAACACTCCACAGTGCTAGGTAGGCATCCTTAGAGGCTACCAGCTTAACATTAGCTCTTGCTGTGGCAATAGGGCATGTGGAATAGCCCTTAACCTCTGTAAGAAGGACATGTCCAATAATTAACAACAATGAGCACACTCTGCCTGCTACTGGCATTCGCTCCCCAGTGAAGAAACACAATCAAGCACATCTTCAGAGGGGACAAAAGACCCAACTGATTCATTTTCTGCAGTCCACAAAAGCTGCACATATTTGGGCAGGAAACCTAATATCCAGACATATGCGAATGTGGAATTGAATTATTGTACTAGGCGAATCACCCAAAACACAGTAGCTTAACAAGCAGCATGGTTTTATAGTGCATAAAGAATCCACAATCAGAACTCAATGGCATCAATCCTACTAATACATTATCCATTGCACAATTTTGCAACTCCTGTAAGGTCAGGAGGTTAGCTAAAGAAAATATGTCCAATTTCAGTTTCATCCAGGATCTTTTAGAAATGTGAGAAAAAGGGGGAAAAAAATCCGATATGGTCATTGAGTCATCTCCGGTACCTGAAAACAACGGAATGCTACTGGGTCACAAGTGGACAGCTGAGAGAAAGCAAAGACATAAAACCTTTGAACTGCCAAACCAGCACAGAGCACCCCAGTACTGTCACGAAAGACTGAGGTACAATGAGCTCTGAGAAGGCTTGGTGGAGAATTGTGAGAGAGTTAACAGAGAGGAAAAAAAAAATCAGAGAAAGTAGAGAGAAAAGATTTACAGGGCTACGAGTTAAAGACGGGGGAGTGGGACTAGCTGAGATGCTTTCGCAGAGAGCCAGCATGGACACGATGGGCTGAATGCCCTCCTTCTGTGCTGTAACCATCCTATGATTCTACGAAAGCAAGTTGTTAGTAGCCTAGGAAAACTACAGTACGCACCCACTTCTCTGACTGATAAAATATGCTGATCGAAGAGTCAGCTAAAGCATTAAAAAAGCGGTTAAGCCCATCCCATCGACCCTACTTCGTGTACTGGTCAACTCAAAAACCATATGACTAATAAAAACAAAGCCAACACCACCAATAAGCAGCTGATCTATAGAATTGACTAACTTGCCTGAACCACCATCAGAATCCCTCAAGTGATGAGGCTAATAACATTTAGTAACAGATAGACAAAAATACAGCCAGCCAGGGATGCAACGCATCATTAGGACAGAAGAATGTTCGTGTACATGAATCTTTATAAACGTTTGTACTGACTTACCCCTTTTTTCCCTCTTAAGAAACAGCACTGCTACAGTAATGTTACCGAGCCTAAAGCAAATAAATGCATCTTGCAATGTTTCCAAGATACGATATGATCCCAATATCTTCATTGATAATTATTACCACTTATTTGGGAAAACCTGAATTAAAGCCTTGATGAGGTACTCACAAACGAATTCAATAATGCCCCAAAAATGACCCTGATTTCAACCCAGATATCAACATATCCTGACAAAAAGTTTAAAAGTGCTCAGCCTACTCGCATGCTAATACTGGCCATAGTATTATATTTATATTCAGTCCACTAGTAAGTAGTCCAAGTCTCATGATCGAGATACAGAAACTAATCCAGAATTGAAAACAGTTGTTGGGGCGGCACAGTGGCGCAGTGGTTAGCACCGCAGCCTCACAGCTCCAGCGACCCGGGTTCAGTTCTGGGTCCTGCCTGTGCGGAGTTTGCAAGTTCTCCCTGTGACTGCGTGGGTTTCTGCCGGGTGCTCCGGTTTCCTCCCACTGCCAAAGACTTGCAGGTTGATAGGTAAATTGGCCATTGTAAATTGCCCCTAGTGTAGGTAGGTGGTAGGAGAATGGTGGGGATGTGGTAGGGAATATGGGATGAATGTAGGATTAGCATAAAATGGGTGGTTGTTGGTCGGCACAGACTTGGTGGGCCGAAGGGCCTGTTTCAGTGCTGTATCTCTAAAATAAAAAATAAATTAAAAAAAATATAACGAGGATATAACTTTATAAATAGAATGCCAATTAACACTGCATTTTAATATGCTCAAGCATATTTACCCAAATATCTATATTTTCACTACAGAATGACTGCAGTTAAGAATTGTTTAGTGCAGAATTTATTTTGAATCATAAAGTCACAAATCATGAAATTCCCACAGAGTAGAATAAACTCCATTGTATTCCACAATTTTCCATTAAGTAATTATAGAACACATAGTACTGGATACATAAATTTCTATTGCAACTAAAGTTCAGAATACGTGAATAGCCTTCACTGTTATATACAAACATGCAAGGAATCAATTTTATAGTCTACATAATTTTGTTTCTTTTACTGTCCATATATATTACATCATTTTTAAAACCAATACTCAAAAGTAAAAATCTATAAACTATTTTATGTTCTGTGAAATCTCAATACCAAACCATAACTGAAAGTATCTTTAATGATACTAGATTGAAAACCTAAGCAGATCCTAGAATCATTTTACCAAGGACTAACTGGAACCAAGAACCTGTTAACTAAGGCCTGATCAAATCCCAGAACCATGACAGAGGCAATGTTTAAAAATGCTAAGTATTCTCCTCCTATTCCAACTGCTTTATTAATCCTGCTCTCCCACTCTTGTCACCTCAAGTCTGGGCTTCTCTCACCCCCATAACAATTTGAATCTTCCCTCACTGTTCTATTTATCTTCTCTGCAAGGATATTAACACAGTCTCAGTTCAACAACAACTTATATTTATATAGTGCCTTCAATGTAATAAAACGTCCCAAGGCACTTCACAGGAGCATTATCAAAAACCAAACCACATAAGATGATATTAGGTCAGATGAGCAAAACAGCTGAACTCAAGAGGTGAGGTGAGAGTGATTACCCTTGATATCAAGGCAGCATCTGACCATGTGTGGTACCCAGGAGTCCGAATAAAATTGAAGTCAATTGGAATCAGAGGAAAACTCTCTAGTGGTTGGAGTCATACCTTGCCCAAAGGAAGATAGTTGTGGGCATTGGAGACCAATCACCTCAGCCCCAGAACATTGCTGCAGGAGTTCCTCAGTGTAGTGTCTTAGGCCTAACCATCTTCAGCTGCTTCGTCAATGACCTTCCCTCTATCATAAGGTCAGAAGTGGGGATATTCGCTGATGATTGTATGATGTTCAATACCATTCGCAACTCCTCAGATACTGAAGCAGTCCGTGTCCATAAGCAGCAACACCTGGACAACATTCAAGCTTGGGCTGATGAGCAGCAAGTAACATTCATGCCATACAAGTGCCGGGCAATGACCATCTCCATCAAGAGAGAATCTAACCATCGCCCCTTGACATTCAACGGCATTGCCTTCGTTGAGACCCCAACTATTAACATCCTGGGGATTACTATTGACCAGAAATTGAACTGCAGCAGCCACATAAATACTGCGGCTACAAGAGCAGATCAGAGGCTAGGAATTCTGCAGTGAGTAACCCACTTCCTGACTCCCAAGTGCCTGTCCACCAACTGCAAGGCACAAGTCAGGACTGTGATGGAATACTCTCCAATTGTTTGGATGAGTGTGGCTCCAACAACAATCAGGAAGCGCGACACCATCCAGGACAAAGCAGCCCGCTTGATCGGCCACAGTGGCACCAGTGTGTACCAAATAACAAGATGCACTGCAGCAACTCACCACGTCTCTTTCAAAAGCACCTTTCAAACCCATGACCATATCCACTTGGAAGGACAAGGACAGCAGACGCGTGGGAATACCACCATCTGCAAGTTCCCCTCTAAGCCACACACCGTCAGGACTTGAAAATATATCATCGTTCCTTCACTGTGGCTGGATCAAAATCCTGGAACACCCTCCCTAATAGCACTGTACGTATACTCACACCAGATGGACTGCAGTGGTTCAAGAAGGCTGTTCACAACCAACTTCTCAAGGGCAATTAGGGATGGGCAATAAATGCTGGACTAGCCAGCGACATCCCATGAAAGAATAAAAAAAGACCAAAAGCTTGGTCAACGAGGTAGGTTTTAAGGGGTGTCTTAAAGGAAGAAAGCAAGGTAGAGAGGCAGGGAAATGTAGAGAGGGTATTCCAGAGCTTAGGGCCTATGCAACTAAAGGCTCGCCCACCAATGGTGGAGCGAATAAAATCGGGGTTGCTCAAGTGGCCATAATTAGAGGAGTGCAAATATCTCGAGGGTTGTGAGGCTGGAGGAGATTACAGAGAAAGGGAAGGGCTAGGCCATGGAGGGATTTGAAAATAATAAGAATTTTAAAATCACAATGTTGCTTAACTGACAACCAATGTAGGTCTGCGAGCGCAGGGGTGATAAGGGAATAAGACTTGGTGCGAGTTAAGACAGGAGCAGCAGAGATTTGGTTGATCTCAAGTTTACGGAGAATAGAATGTGGGAGACCAGCCAGGAGAGCATTGGAATAGTCAAGTCTAGAGGTAACGAAAGCACAAATGAGAGTTTCAACAGCCGCTGAGCTGAAACAGGGGCAAAGTCCGGCGATGTTAACAGAGGTGGAAATAGGTATTCTTAGTAATGGCTCACGAATATGAGGTCGGAAGCTCATCTCAGGGTCAAATGTGACACCAAGGGTGCGAACAGACTGGCTTAATCTTAGAATGGTGCCAGGGAGAGGGATGGACTCGGTAGCTAGGGAACGGAGTTTGCAGCAGGGATCAAAAACAATGGCTTCAGTATTCCCAATATTTAATTGGGGGAAATTTCGGCTCATGCATATCGGATAAACAGTCTGATAATTTAGCAACAGTGGAGGAGTCGATAGAGGTGGTGGTGAGGTAGAGCTGGGTGTTGTTAGCATACATGTGGAAACTAACATTGTGCTTTCAGATGATGCCAAGGGGCAGCATGTAGTCGAGAAATAGGAGGGGGCCAGAGATAGCTGTGAGGGAGCAGGAAAAGAGGCCATTGCAAGTGATTCTCTGGTTACAATTAGATAGATAAGAATGAAACCAGGTGAGAGCAGTCCCACCCAGCCAGACAACTGTGGAGAGGCGTTGGCGGAGGATGGTGCGGTCAACTGTGTTAAAGTCTGCAAACAGGTTGAGAAGGATGAGGAGGGAAAGTTTATCATTGTCACAATCGCAGAGGATGCCATTTGTGACTTTGATGAGAGCTGTTTCGATACAGTGGGCGGAAATTTGATTGTAGGAATTCAAACAAGGAGTTCTGGGAAAGATGTCAACAGATTTGGGGACCAACATGTTCAAGGAATTGAGATGAAAGGGAGGTTGGTGATAGGACAGTAGTTTGCAAGAGCAGTGAAGACAAGGGTTTTTTTTTAAGGAGGGGGTGATGATGGCAGATTTAAAGGAGAAAGGGACAATATAGGTAACACAGGGACTGAGATGGGAAGTTGGGAATAGGATCGAGGGAGCAGGAGGTGGGTCTCATGGACAAGATGAGCTCAGATAGGGCATGAGGGAAGATAGGGGAGAAACTAGGGAAAGATACAAGTTCAGGGCTAGGCACTCCCACATGCATCACCTTCCCTTGTTCCAGAACTCACTACAACACTCCAAGAAGCTGGACCCTTACCACATCAGCAGCCTTGGACCCATGTGATGATCTTCCTAATCTTCCCCTCCTTAATCTGTCCAGCACATTAGAGAAGAGAATAATATGCTGTTATATAGCACTTATCACATTCTTAGGGCATTCCACAGGCAATTAAGTATTTCTGAAAAACAATCACAGTTGTAATGTAGGCAAATGTGGCAGTCAATTTGCACATAGTAATGTCTCATAACAGCAATGAAATAAATGACCAGATAAGCTGCTTTAATGATGTTGGTTTTGGGATAAGCGTTGGCCAAGATACTAGGAAAACTCAACTGCTCTTCTTCAGATAGTAGAATGGGATCTTTCATGTCCACCTAAGATGATAGATAAGGCCTTAGTATAACTCAGTTTATCCAAAGACAACAAAGTACACCCTTGGTACTGCAGTGGAATGTCATCCTAAGGTACATGCTCAAGGCTCTGGAATGGGACTTGAATTCATGTTCTTCTAACTCAGAGATAAACGTGCTACCACTGAGCCAATGCTTACACTTGTGCATGACACAGAAAATGAACCACAGATTGCTATCCATAAGGTCTTTTTTTTCAATCTAGTGCCTAACTACTTATACACATTCTACAAGATCTCATGTCATTCATTCCAACATGGACTATGACTTTCAGCTTCGCTCCCTTCTGTCCTAGACATTTTCCGAATCATTCTGTGATATCTTTCAGCCTGGCACCAAGGTGACAATATAGCATTTGTGACTTCCAGCCACAAGATCAAAAGAAATTAAATGAATAACGAGCCTTTATGTAATCCAAACAGTGGGAACCTTCACTGATTTTGAGGCAGCTCAGCTATGCCAAGGAAATCCATTTGGGACAGACAGAATTTGTTTGGCCCATTTTCTAGTACTCATCACTGTGATTTCTACATTTTCTCAATTTCTTTCTGCCTCATTCAATGACTGCTTCTATGTCATTTGAGGAATGCAATTTGAAGCACAGTAGCCTAAGGATTCATAAACCCAAGCTTTGCAAAAGTCACTTCTCAGCTTAAATATTACAGTAATATTCTGGTCACTGTAGCTCCAAATATTAAATGTACGATCAACCTTAAAACTTAGTAGATGTTCAACTATCAATGAATGAATTCAAATTATTATTCTGTCTTGCCTGGAACTCAAGCTTGGCATAATAAAAACTTGTTAAAGTCACACACCTGAAACATCTTATTCAAAAGGTCATGGTTTACATATCTGAAGGATGCATTTATGCATCACCCTATCACAGCCTCAGAACATCCCAAAGCACTACTATGTAGGCAAATGTGGTGGCCAATTTGCACATAGCAAGAGCCCACAAATAGAAAATGAATAACAAGTTTTTGGTGGTGCTGGTTCAAGGAAGGATGTTGGAGAACTTCCCACTCTTCAAGCCGTGCCATCCACCTGAACCTACCTCTGACTATACAGCACTCCCTCAGTATTGCACTGAAGTGTCAGCCCAAGTCCTTAAGTGAAGCCAAACTCTCAACCTCGAGACTCAGACAATAACAATAACAACTTGCACTTATAAAGCACCTTTAGTGTAAGAGAACGGTCCAAGGCCCTTCACAGGACTGTTAGCAAACAAAATTTAACAAGACAAGAATCTACCAACTCAGTCAATTTAGCACTTAATTGAAAATAGTAATATTTAGATTACTTCTTTAGCTGCAACCATTACAATTTGAGTGAATTTGTGCAAAGATAAGACTGATTGTGGGAAATATTTTGTTTTTGTAATGGTGGCACTATTTAAATAAAGCTTTGAAACAAACCCGATTTGAGTTGGTTGACTCTTCCCACTTATAGAGCCTTAGCTATATATTTCCAAAAGCTTGGTAACATACCATCCCCCACAGCACAAACAAAGTTCATTTTGCATTATTTGTACGGTAATATCCAATATAATGTAATTTGCACATTTACAGAGCCAAATTCCAACACCCATATAGACTACTTTTTGGTATTTTGCATTTTTCCTTTTTTGTAAAAAAAAAAGGCTCATTTTATCTACTGCTCATTCAAACACCATATCTTGTCTATTACTCTACTTCCAGGCCTGCATCCCTACCCATGGTTCTTACAGACGCTGAGGGGCTCTGCTCCACCATCAGTAACATAGCTGTCAAGTTGCCTCAGCACTTGTCTGAAATCCCTCTCTTAAACCTTGTTACTTCTCCCTCCTTCTTTAAAAACCTCAAAACCAATCATGTTTTTGATTATTTCTTAATTCTACTCAACATCTGTTTCCTTTCCAAGCATCATCTTGGGGCATTTACCATGGTAAAGCAATAAAATGCAAGTTATTTTTGTTGTTCTGATCATTTTATTCTTCATACAACCCTTCTCATTTTAGAAGCTCAATTTTATTTGCTCCCGGGCAAAACAAAAAAAAATAAAGATTTGGTTTTAGAATTTATGAATTTAGAACATTAGAATAAAAATGACCACATTTTTTAATCAATAAATTGTTAAGGTAATTTGTAAATACAATTCTTTCTAATTACAAAGAAATGGAAATTATCCATGCTGCTTATTAGTCCAATAACTCTCAGAGGAATACATTTAGTTCATCTATCAAAATAGCTCAGATTTCATATTTAAATAGTTAATTTGTTTAAATTAATAACTCATTATTATTTGTGTATTTCTGCCATATTTTAGCATGACTCTTTTAAAAAGGTCACTCCAAACCACTCTGCCACAAGCTGGGAACACCCTGCTGCTTGAGAACTTTCAAACCTTTCAATAAATTCTTTTGGTTCTTGCAAAACTCCAGCTTCAACTTCAAGTAATTGATTGCCCCCACAGGCCATGATGAGCTGTTGGAGTAATTTACTTTAGATTCAAATGAATATCTGTCCTGAGAAAATAAACATTTGCATGTTTTGATAACGGCAGTGTTATAGTTTGCTCTCGTGGATGGCACTAATATCAGACATACCATCTCCTTTCAATAATCTCTGCTTTCAGTCAATTTTCTACTAATGCTTTTTTATTCCCTCCCCTCCATTTCCTCCCTAACTCCTCTCCTAAACGCATTGAGTCCTGCTGAGAGTGTTCAGTGGCTGCTGGGTGCCCTCCAGAGTCTGGACAAGGTGACTAATCTTTAGATATGTTATAAAAGTGAGCATAAGCAAGCTGTACTACAAGTAAGCAAGCCAACCAAATGCATAAACTTTCCGTCAGGAGTCACTGGACAACAATCAGAAAAGAGAATCTCCTGCTGAGTTAACCTTCTTGAGCTCAGGAGTGCTATGACGAACTGTAGTCATAGCTGGCTGAGATACTCTAACTTGGCACATAGCAGGAACTGAACCTAGGACCAGCTAGGCAGATAGGAACAGATGTGGACCATTCAGTCCCTTGTGTCCATTCCACCATTCAATTCGATCGCCACTGATCTGTATCTTCACTCTATCTACCCACCTTGACTCCATATTCCTTACTACCCTTGCCTAACTTTAATCTGAATGACCTCCTACACTCTACCTTTATGTTTACTAATCCTTTCTTTTATTTTCACTTCAGATTTCTCCAATGAATTCAGTTCCCAAATTTCCATTTATTGATGTGCAGAGAACTGATTTAAAACCCTGTTTTGTGCTCATTGTTATAAACTTGCTCTGCAAAGGGTGCAGAATCTGTACAGCATAGCTCATTTTATAGATTATCTAACACTGCATTATATCTAAGACATGCGCGATGCCAATATCATCACCCTCTATAAAAACAAAGGTGACCGCGGTGACTGCAACAACTACCGTGGAATCTCCCTGCTCAGCATAGTGGGGAAAGTCTTTGCTCGAGTCACTCTGAACAGGCTCCAGAAGCTGGCCGAGCGCGTCTACCCTGAGGCACAGTGTGGCTTTCGTGCAGAGAGATCGACCATTGACATGCTGTTCTCCCTTCGTCAGATACAGGAGAAATGCCGTGAACAACAGATGCCCCTCTACATTGCTTTCATTGATCTCACCAAAGCCTTTGACCTTGCCAGCAGACGTGGTCTCTTCAGACTACGAGAAAAGATCGGATGCCCACCAAAGCTACTAAGTATCATCACCTCATTCCATGACAATATGAAAGGCACAATTCAACATGGTGGCTCCTCATCAGAGCCCTTTCCTATCCTGAGTGGCGTGAAACAAGGCTGTGTTCTCGCACCCACACTTTTTGGGATTTTCTTCTCCATGCTGCTTTCACATGCGTTCAAGTCCTCTGAAGAAGGAATTTTCCTCCACACAAGATCAGGGGGCAGGTTGTTCAACCTTGCCCGTCTAAGAGCGAAGTCCAAAGTACGGAAAGTCCTCATCAGGGAACTCCTCTTTGCTGACGATGCTGCTTTAACATCTCACACTGAAGAGTGCCTGCAGAGTCTCATCGACAGGTTTGCGTCTGCCTGCAATGAATTTGGCCTAACCATCAGCCTCAAGAAAACGAACATCATGGGGCAGGACGTCAGAAATGCTCCATCCATCAATATTGGCGACCACGCTCTGGAAGTGGTTCAAGAGTTCACCTACCTAGGCTCAACTATCACCAGTAACCTGTCTCTAGATGCAGAAATCAACAAGCGCATGGGTAAGGCTTCCACTGCTATGTCCAGACTGGCCAAGAGAGTGTGGGAAAATGGCGCACTGACACGGAACACAAAAGTCCGAGTGTATCAGGCCTGTGTCCTCAGTACCTTGCTCTATGGCAGCGAGGCCTGGACAATATATGTCAGCCAAGAGCAACGTCTCAATTCATTCCATCTTCGCTGCCTCCGGAGAATACTTGGCATCAGGTGGCAGGACCGTATCTCCAACACAGAAGTCCTCGAGGCGGCCAACATCCCCAGCTTGTACACCCTACTGAGTCAGCGGCGCTTGAGATGGCTTGGCCATGTGAGCCACATGGAAGATGGCAGGATCCCCAAAGACACATTGTACAGCGAGCTCGCCACTGGCATCAGACCCACCGGCCGTCCATGTCTCCGCTTTAAAGACGTCTGCAAACGCGACATGAAATCCTGTGACATTGATCACAAGTCGTGGGAGTCAGTTGCCAGCGTTCGCCAGAGCTGGCGGACAGCCATAAAGTCGGGGCTAAAATGTGGCGAGTCAAAGAGACTTAGTAGTTGGCAGGAAAAAAGACAGAGGCGCAAGGGGAGAGCCAACTGTGCAACAGCCCCGACAAACAAATTTCTCTGCAGCACCTGTGGAAGAGCCTGTCACTCTAGAATTGGCCTTTATAGCCACTCCAGGCGCTGCTTCACAAACCACTGACCACCTCCAGGCGCGTATCCATTGTCTCTCGAGATAAGGAGGCCCAAAAGAAAAAGAAAGAAAAAGAATTATACTCATCTTTTAATAAGCTTCAAACTCAAAAACCAACCGAAGTACAGGACACTAAATCAAAGCATACAATTTCCATTAGCATCAGTAAAATTAACCAAGATGTTTGTGATCATTCAGGACAACTTCAAACAGAAATACAGATCTCCCTTTCTTGCATACCTACATTCATCCCTCACTGTCAGTCGATGTACAAGATCAACAAAGTGACTATCCCCAGAAGAGCAGAGTCCAATGAGCTCATGAATGCAGTGAGATGGACATGAGTTAGCATCCTACCATTCCATAGGACAGACTATTCACCTGTGCCACTGGACTGCTACTTAATATAGATTTAAAATAGTATTGCTAATAAAGGATCATCAACCCGAAACATTAACATCGTTTATCTCTCCACAGATGTTCCCAGACCTGAGTATTTCTAGCATTTTCTGTTTTTATTTCAGATTTCCAGTATCTGCAGTATTTTGCTTTTGTATTACTGATTTTGTTAGGTGCCATCTCTAGGATAAAGCAGGTGGATACAAAAGATTCCATAGTGCTATTCAAAGAGTAGGGTGTGTTGCCCAACATTCACCCAGAACCAACACCACCAAAACATTTTAACTAATCATTTCTAAGGATGAGAGAAAATGAGTTTCAGACACTAAGACGTAAAAGAAACCTTCAAACCACAGTGATGGTACTGAGAAGAGGCATAATATTGATTCCTACTGTCAAAGGATTGAGCTTTAAGGAAAGATTGGGGAAAGAGGGGTTCTTTAACCTTGAAAGGAGACAATGGAGAGCCAATGTAATCAAAGCACACAACAGCTTAAGTACAATAATTCTGAGGAACGACATTAAGCCGCACCATAATAATAGAACAAGGGGTGGGAATAGGTTAAATCTGCTAATAAGGCAATTTGGGATAAATGTTAGAATATCTTCACATAGAGTGGTCAATATTTTCAATGGTTTTCAGGGTATGGTAGGGAAAGCGTAAAGTCCAGTAAAACACTGAATTCTCTTAAGATTTATAAATTACAAATTTTTTGCTTAAACAGTGTATCCAGTTAAAAATAACTGTATTAATAGAACAGCACACACCTGAATTACTTATTCAGTGGTAACTGCAGGCAATTTACAAGCAAAACATTAGGTTCTCCAGGAGCAAATCATTCCCAGTAGTTGACCACATCATCGTGTGAATCAAACACCACTATACCAACCCATTTGAAACTGTAATGCCATGAAACCTTTTCAGTCAGTACAAGGTAGTTTCTGGGTGTTCAAAAACTACAGAGAACTTGACTATTTTTGGTTCCATTTCTGTGATTTAGAACAGTGACTGTGATTGATTGAATGGATACATGAACAAAGAACAGGCATTAGCATTCATGTCATACCAGACCATTAATTTGTCCCAACATAAAACTGCGCTATCTCGCACATACACATCATTTTGCCTCAACGCATGACATTTGTGTGGATTTAAAAATTATTTAAATGCTTACATATTGGAATTTTTAAAATTAATCATCCAGTAATCTCATCACCCAGTGCCATAGTTACACCTTAATACTAAAACATGGTTTTCAAAATTTAAGACTGTCTAAACTTCTCATTATACTCAACTTCATTTTTCTTCAAAACTAATTATCTCTCATTCTTCGATGGCATTACCTTGTATCCATACTTTGAAGTGCCATCATAGCTCAGTGTAGAACTCCCAACTCAGTCAGCAGGTCATGGCTACAAGTCCCACTACAAGCCTTGAGCATATAATCCAGGCTGGCACTTCAATGAGGTACCGAGGAAGTGCTGCCTTGTCATCGGTGCCATCTTTTGGATAAAACAGGTGGATACAAAAGATTCCATAGTGCTATTCAAAGAGTAGGGTGTGTTGCCCAACATTCACCCAGAACCAACACCACTAAAACATGTGACCTAATTATTTCTAAGGATTAGAGAAAATGAGTTTCAGACACTAAGACGTAAAAGAAACGTTCAAACCACAGTGAGGGTACTGAGAAGAGGCACAAGATTGATTCCTACTGTCAAAGGATTGAGCTTTAAGGAAAGATTGGGGAAAGAGAGATTCTTTAATCTTGAAAGGAGACAATGGAGAGCCGATGTAATCAGAGCACACAAGAGCTTAGGTAAGATAATTCTGAGGACTTTAAGCTGCACCATAATAATAGAACAAGGGGTGGGAATAGGTTAAAACTGCTAATAAGGCAATTTGGGATAAATGTTAGAATATCTTCGCACAGAGTGATCAATATTTTCAATGGTGTTCAGGGTATGGTAGGGAAAGCGTAAAACCTTAGAATTATTCAAAAGACAGATGACATGATGGGGATTGGAATGTAAACATATATTTATTCTGAATGGATGTGCTTAGGCCGGCCAAATGGCCTGCTTCATCTGAACATTTTTTTGTGATGATAGTAAGGCCAGTTAGAAGAGTTGACCTTGTGCCATTAGTGCTGTCCATCAGCTGCAATTATGTGCAGCCTAATTTCTAAATTTCAAAGTTTTAAAAGAATTCAGGCACACACTGAATAATAGTCTGTTTTTTATCTTTATCATTTCTACCACGGCAAACACCACTGTCGGTTCATAGAATCCTAGAAATTTACAGCAGAGGGAAGCTATTCAGCCCATCATGTCTGTGTCAGTCAAATTAGAGTTATCCAGCCTAATCCCACTTCCCAGCTCTTGCTCTGAGCCTTAATGGTTACGGTACTTGCTGGTCAGCAGAGGCATATGCTATTGTATTAATAGATCTATTCTTAACCGAATAAACTGTTTAATTAACATGTTTTAACATGTTTAAATAAGCAGGGACCATCTTCTACGTTCCTCAAGTCAAGAGTGGTAATGAGCTGGAAACACAACTCTGCCTTCCCACTTCCACCAATCTGAAAAGCAATCAGTCTGCGACAACTGTAACATCAACTATGCTAGAAAAAAAAATGTTTTTGAATAAAAAGTACACCTTCAATAAAGACAAGTAGAAAACCAAACACATTTTAGAATAGATGTCGGATAAAAATAGGACGTATTTAACAATCCTGTATTCAAAAATAGATTTCTTTTAAACCAAACGCAACACTGAGACAAGACCCGCAGAGTTACACTTGGCCTTAACAACTAAAAGAAATGTACTTTTGATTCTATGAAGTCAGCCACATTTATTTAAGAGCGCCACAATCTAAAATTTTTCAATTTTCAGATCAATATAGCTGCTTCACCAGCAACTTTGATCTGCCAAATTTATCCAAGTTCTTTGTTGATATATTTTAAAATTGGGAGTACCTGAATAATGAGATTCACGGCAATACTTTCACAAGTACCAGAGTTCCATAACTCCCAAGTACTCCAGGCTATAGCAAGTTATGACGGCCTTTCAAGCAAGTAAAAGAATGCCCGGAATTCAGTGTACCTGGTGAGATATTTTGTTTATTCTATGAGCTCGCCCAACCAAAGTGCCTCTAAAATCAATTCTGGAATAGTTTGTACATAAATATATACTGATGTTTGGTTTGCTTCTGTGAGCTATCATTACAGCAGTAACACTAACAATCATGGAAGGTTTTTAAATTCACGAGATTAGAGGAATATATTCATGCATACACATTTTTATTACTTTGTTTTGTTATGTCAAATCCATAGCTTTACCTCTGCTTAAAGAGTTGAAATAAGTTCATAAAAACAGACTTTTACTTATTCCTTCCCACTAGCAAGGCTAAATATTTTTCAATACATAAAAGCTTACATTCTTCTCTAGCTCCTGGGTTACATCCAAATTTTGACATTTTGGAGGACTAGCATTCCAGTGAACCAGCGATGGAAGAATTCAATTGGTTTAAGCTTGAATGCATCTATAACATCTAATGGCATGCATGACTTTCACTGCACCAGTACTTAACCATTCAAGCACTGTAATCAGTACCCTCAGATCAGTGGGACTTTTTAAATTAAACTTTTAAATTAACTTTCCATGTGGTAAAAGTAACTACGATTATGAACTTTAAACAAGATAATATAATAAAGGAATAAAACACATCTTTGACACAGACAATGCACACATTTGTCATTGGTGGTGGACAGTTTGCAATAGGTCAAAGAATCAGATACAAAAAGAAATAATGAAACCACAAAGGACTAATAAAAGAATAAAAATACACCAAATTTCTCTCAAGCTGCCCAATTGCTTTGTTTTTTAGCTGGAAAGACATTCATCCCTAACCGGCTGGTGAGTGGAATTTTCCAGTCATGTCTCAGACTGAGCTAATTTATATGTTTTCATATTTTCATTGAACAGAGTAGACAACCCTTCCATCAACCCTTACACTCAAACTTACATTTCTACGAATTCTTGAATGCGTTTGTTCCCAAAACGTAGAACTACTTAACTGCACATAGTTCAAACACAAAAATGTTCAACTAACCCAACAGAAAACACAAATACTAGTAATCAAAGTATCAGACTTTTTCCATAAAACATTAACTGGCTACTGTACTGTCTAAAATACTGAAAACATAAACATAATGTTGGACCAACAAGATCTTGTCTAGCTGAGAAATGAAAACTGCCAGCATTCAAAATTGAGGGTCAGAAAGAGACTAGCTAGTCCATCAAGCCTGTCCCATACTATAATGGCCATAACCATCATGGATAAATACTTTTGCCTACCTTCTTCCTTCCTTCCCATCCCCCCGACCCCTCTCCTCCATGTAATCCCGTGGGAGAAACAAAAAAAGAAAAAACTCAAGGCCTATAAGAGGAAAATAAACTCCAGAAATATAGGGCTAAAACCTTTTGAGTTTGCCTTTATCATGATTTCAGTATTTCCCCATGGAAAAAGGATCCGAATAACTATCAGATGCATACACAATACCATATCCCACTGGCTGACTTGACAGGCTATAATCTGCTCCTCACATAAAAGGATTTCAGTGAACTCAGTTCAAATTTATCATTTATCTATGACTATATTCAATCAATAATCATAGTAATGCTGCAGCTAAATGGGCCAGAATTTCATAAAAAAACAACAATGAACAATGCACACCATTATTGTGAAAACTGTCCAGCAACTTTTGGTGAGGCAGAGATATACCCCATGCATTGTGAAAGGCCATAAGTCGCTGCATGATTTGCACTGCTCCACTGTTAGCTTTGCAAAAACAGTAGCTTGCACTTAAGCTCCCTATGAGTTGAATGAAGTCGCTGCAGTTGCACATTAATTGTTCATTATACTTGCCACAGGAAGTTAGGCTTAGCCTAATAATTAATAGCACAAATAATAGCCTTTTAGTAGAATAATTATTGTTAATGACCGCCAATCAACCTCACTGGTCCAGAAAGGAAAAATTAAACATGGAATAAAAACAGAAAGTGCTTGAAATACTCAGCAAGTCAGGCAGCATCTGTGGAGAGAGAAGCAGAGTTAACGTTTCATGTCTGTGACCTTTCATCAGAACTGTCAACGGTTAGGTCTTAAGTATTGTTGGGGTGTTGGTGGGGAAGAGAACAAAAGGAAAGGTGTTTGTTAGGGCAAAACATTAGTCCAGAGAGAGTGTTAATGGCAGAAAAACAGGCACATAGTTAAAAAAATAAATAAAAGAAAAATATTTTTTAAAAAGGCCAGTCACACTCTGAAATTGTTGAACTCAAGGTCGAGTGCGGAAGCTGTAGAGTGTCTAATCGAAATATGCTGAAATGGCAAGCAACCGGAAGCTCGAGGTCATGCTTTCAGACTGAGCGGAGGTGTTCCGCAAAGCGGTCACCCAGGCTGCATTTGGTATCCCCGATGTAGAGGAGACCACATTGTGAGCAGCGACTACAGTATAGTAAATTGAAGTACAACTAAATCACTGCTTCACCTGAAAGGAGTGTTTGGGGCCTTGGATGGTGAGGGGAGAAGAGGTAAAAGGGCAGGTATTACACTTCCTGCGATTGCATGGGATGGTGCCATGGGAAGGGGACGAGGTGTCGGGGGTGATGCAGGAGTAGACCAGGGTGTCGCGGAGGGAACAATCCCTTCGGAATGCTGACAGGGAGGGGCAGGGAAGATGTATTTGGTGGTGGCATCACGCTGGAGGTGGAGGAAATGGCACAGGATGATCCTTTGGATGTGAAGGCTGATGGTGTGGAAAGTGAGGACAAGGGGAACCCTGTCACAGTTTGGGGAGGGATGGGAAGGGGTGAGGGCAAAAGTGCAGGAAATAGGTCAACCACAGTGGGGGCGGGGGCGGGAATCCTCGGTTGAGGAGAAAGGAAGACATGTCAGAAGTGCTGTTGTGGAAGATTGCATCATCAGAACAGATGCATCAGAGATGGAGAAACTGGGAGAATGGGATGGGATCTTTACAGGAAACAGGGTGAGGGGAAGTGTAGTCAAGGTAGCCGTGGGAGTCCATGGGCTTATAATGAATATTCGTGGACAGCCTACCCCAGAGATGAAGACAGTAAAGTTGAGGAAGGGAAGGGAAGAGTCGGAGACAGACCATGCAAAGGTGAGGGAAGGGAGAAAATTGGAAGCAAAGCTGACGAAGTTTTCCAGTTCGGGGCGAGAGCAGAAAGCGGCACCGATACAGTCATCAATGTACCTGAAAAAGAGGTGAGGGAGGGGGCCTGAGTCGGACTGGAAAAAGGAATGTTTGACATATCCCACAAAAAGACAGGCATAACTAGGACCCATGTGCGTACCAATAGCAATAACTTTTATCTGAAGGAAGTGAGTGAAGTTGAAGGAAAAGTTGTTCAATGTAAGAACAAATTCAGCCAGGCGGAGGGGAGGTGGTGGTAGATGGGGACCGGTTGGGCCTCTGTTCAAGATAGAAGCAGACAGCCCTCAAACCACCCTGGTGGGGGATGGAGGTGTAGAGAAATTGGACGTCCATCATGCAGAGGAGGCAGTTAGGGCCAGGAAACTGAAAACTGTCGAAATGGCATAGGACATCAGAGTCACGAATGTAGGTGGGAAGAGACTGAAACAGGGGAGAAAAACAGAGTTAAGATAGGAAGAAATAAGTTCAGTGGGGCAGGAACAGGCTGAAACGATGTATCTACCAGGACAGTCCTGTTCATGGATTTTGGGAAGGAGATAGAAGCGAGCTGTCTGGGGTTGCGAGACTACAAGGTCGGAAGCTGCAGAGGGAAGATCTCCAGAGGAGATGAGGTCAGTGACAGTCCTGGGGACAGTGGCTTGATATTCGGTGGTGGAGTCATGGTCCAGGGAGAGGTAGGAAGATGTGTCTCAGAGTTGGTGCTCAGCCTCTACAAAGTAGAGGTCGGTACACCAGACAACAGCAGCAACACCCTTGTCAGCGGGTTTGATCACAACGTCAGGGTCAGACCTGAGAGAACAGAGTGCAGCAAGTTCAGAGGGAGACAGGTTAGAGTGACTAAGGGGAGCGGAGAAATTGAGACGGCCGATGTCACGCCAACGGTTCTCAATGAAAAGATCAAGAGTGTGCAACAGGTTAGAGGGAGGGGACATGTGGATCAGCGCTTGGGCCACAGCTGTTCACATGTGGAATCTGCCTCCTTCAGACAATGGATTGCTGTTGGATTCTAAAAATGTCAAAATTGTAATTTTTTTCTGTTACTTTTCCTGTCTGACTTTCTCTCTCTCAATCCAATCTTTTCTTCCTGTACCTGATTTTGATATTGAATTACCCCCTCCAATTCAACCTCCTTCTCAGTCCTTCCTCTGTTTATGTCTCAATCCTTTAATTTCATTTGTCAAGCAGAGACACTATTGATCCTATCCTTCACCAAGGTCCCAGATGCCCTGTTACCCCAGCTGCACATTATCAGCTCACACTTCCAGCAACTTAAGGGCAAAACAACTTTGAGCTGAAGGTGCAGGAACAAGTGAAACTAATAGGGCACATTATGAGATGCCCCACCGCAGCAAATTCCAGGCCAGCATCAATGCAATCTGAATATGTAGTCAGGGCCCAGCCTGATACTGGTTTGAAGCAGAGTGAGATTCCCTGGGGGAGGTTCTCACAGTCTGCTTCGCTTCAGAGTCAATTTGAGCTTTGACATAAATGACACAAGTTTAGTATTGCTGCAAAATTGAAACAACTTTACACCAGCATTAAATGTGCAGTGAGTCAGAGCATGTGAAAGAAACTGAAGGAGAAAATAAACCATTGATTCTTTTTTAAACTGTGAACCAGCTACTGTGTCAGATATTAAGTCTGTTTTAATTAAATGTATTTAACGCAAACTAAAAGGTATAGGATACTCTCAAAAACCAATTTATGAAAAGGAAAACATGTTTGACAAATATGTTCGAGTTTTTTGAGGATGTCACTTGTAGCATAGATAAAGGAGAACCAGTGGATGTTGTGTATTTGGATTTTCAGAAGCATTTTGATAAGGCCCCACACAGGAGGTTAGTAAACAAAATTAGAGCACATGGGATTGGAGGTAATGGTATGGATTGAGAATTGGTTAATAGACAGAAAACAAAGAGTAGAAATAAACGGGTAATTCTCAGGATAGAAGGCTGTTGTGGGGTACCACAAGGATCAGTGCTTGGGCCACAGCTGTTCACAATCTATATAAATGATTTGGATGTGGGAACCAAATGTAATATTTCAAAATTTGCTGATGATGCAAAACTAGGTGTGAATGGTAGTTGTGGGGAGGAAGCAAGGAAGCTTCAAGGGGAATTGGACAGGCTAAGTGAATGGACAAGAACATGGCAGACAGAATATAATGTGAACAAGTGTGAAGTTATCCACTTTGGTAGAAAAAACAGAAAGGCAGCGTATTTCTTAAAAATGGTGAGAGGTCTGGAAGTGTTGATGTCCAAAGAGACCTGGGTGTCCTTGCTCATGAGTCACTAAAAGCTAGTATGCAGGTGCAGCAAGCAATTAGGAAGGCAAATGGTATGCTGGCCTTCATCACAAGGGGGATTTGAGTACAGGAGTAAAAATGTTTTGCTGCAACTGTATAGCACGTTGATGAGACAGCACCTGAAGTATTGTGTACAGTTTTGGTCTCCTCACTTAAGGAAGGATACACTTGCCATAGAGGGAGTGCATCGGAGGTTCACCAGACTAAACCCTGGGATGGTGGGGTTGTCTTATGAGAAGTGTTTGAGGAAATTGGGCCTCTATTCTCTAGAGATTCGAAGAATGAGAGGCGATCTCATCGAAACTTACAAAATTCTTACAGGGTGTGACAGGGTAGATGTAGATAGGATATTTCCCCTGGCTGGGGAGTCTAGAACCAGGGGACATAGTCTGAGAATAAAGGGTAGGCCATTTAAGACTGAGATGAGGAGGAATTTGTTCACTCAGAGGGTGGTGAATCTTTGGAATTCTGTACCCCAGAGGGCTGTGGAAGCTCAATTATTGAGCATGTTCAAGACAGAAATCAATAATTATCTGGATACTAATGGCATCAAGGGATATGGGGATAGAGCTGGAAAATGGCATTGAGGTAGATGATCAGCCATGATCTAATTAAATGGTGGAGCAGGTTCGATGGGCTGAATGACCTACTCTTGTGCCTGTGTTCCTAGAACTGAAACTGGCTCATGAACTGGAGGATGAAGCCCTTAAGGGCATGGCATAAAATTCATCCATTGCAACTAATTGAAAGAGTAATACCATCTACAGGAAAGGAGAGAATAATGCAATCCATCCAAAACATGCCCAGATACCTCAAGGCACACCTGTTACCGCACTGGTAGCCCAGAGGCCTGGACTAATGAGTTCAGATCCTGCCACTGCAGCTGGGAATTTAAAATTCGATCAATTAAATAAATCTGGAATTAAAGGCTAGCATCAGTAATGATGACCATGAAACTACTGGATTGTTGTAAAAACGCATCTGCTTCAATAATGTCCTTTCGGGAAGAAAATTTGCCTCTTTGCCCAGTCTGAACTATGTGTGACTCCAGACCCACTGCAATGCGGTTGACTTTTAACTGCCCTCTGAAATGGCCCAGCAAGCCACTCAGAAAATCTAAGAAAAATAAAACCAGACTTCATCACAGCTGGGTCAAAACTCGAACTGCCTACCTAAAGCACTGTGGGTGTTCCTCCACCACACGGACTGCAGCGATTCATGAAGGCGGCACACCACCTTCGCAAGGCAATTAGGGATGGGGAATAAATGCTGGTTTGCCAGGGATGCCCACAACCCAAGAACAATTTTTTTTTAAATGGGCTTCACAGCTGTGGGATTACCCTCAGTAAATGGAGAATTAAAAACAAATCAGCTTCTCTAGTCCCAAACACTATCAACCGCTTTAGGACACTACCTTCTCTATATCATCCCATCCAAAGCACTTTTAACCCTTTAACTTGAATAAAATACTCAAGAGATTTGAACGACTTATTACTGCACCAAAATAACTTCACACTGATGTAACCTTCAATGAATGAGGCACAGCAGACAAAATAAGTGAAAAACTTTGAAGAAATAAGAGGAAAAACATAAACAGTCAAAAAGAACTGAATTAGGGTCAATACAGCTGGCCAAACAATTGCTGCAATATACCAAATTGGTAACTTGCCAAAATACTCCTGTGCCTTTGCTATAAATAAATGGTGCGTGAAAAAAAGTTGGACTGGGTTCAGCAGGCCAAAACAAGCCATGCTTTGGATAATCAATCTATTTCTGTTACATGACAGTAGGTGGCACAAACTAAAATTTACTGTCCTAGTGTAACCACTCAGCAAAACAATTGCAATGCAAAGCCAAGCAGTTTTTACATTTGAACGCCAAGCAAGATGTTGCAGATTGCAGTCAGCAGTCTTTTAAAACAAGGGAAATGCCATTAAGCGTTAAACATTTTTGTTTACCTGTAGCAAGCCTATCATGTCAAAAGCAGCATTTCAAGGCCAGGGTACGTGCAGCACTTTTTAAATAAGCCAGGTTATAGGCTTAAATGGGACTTACTACCATGCATCATACAGACTTTACAAAGCATTCATGTTCTGTTAACAGAGCCCCCTCCAATTATTCAACAGCTTTTTTTCTCCAAAACTATACTTTAATGAGCTGTTTTAGTTGAACTGAAATATTACAAAGCAAAATAACTCACAATTACAAAAGCAAGCCCATTTTAACTATAATGAGATAAACAGACCAACCACAGAACTAATCAAGCTCTTCTACTGTAATTAACTTGAGGCATTTACCATAGCTTGTTATTCTAGTTTGATGTTTTAGCTTCTAACATCATCTATGCAGAGAATTGTGGATAAAAATAATTCAGGATCTACATTAAATAAGGGCTGATGAGACTTTTTTAAAAATCCAGAATTATGGTGCACTACAGTGCATTCCAATTGAAAACAAGCTCCAAAAAAGGCATTAGCTTTTCAGTTATGTTTTTCATAAAACCACAGTTTTGTGAATAATTTCTGCACTACTTGCACCTCTCCCATGACATTGCTCATGTGTAGTCTGAAATCTGGACATATTTGGCCTGTCACTTTAAGGCAATTTAGGCAATTCCAGGTAACTGTAGATACTTATGAACCCCTGAGATCAATCAGAAGGCTTGTTAACTTCAGGTTTCAGGCCATGACTGGCTTTCTCTTTTTTTTAAGAATTGCATTGCATCTGTAACAAAGTTTAAAGTTTGAAGTGTGAAAACTGCAGCATGACAGCTGTACAGGTTGCAGATGGTGAGCTGCAGGAGACACTACTTTATAACAATGATCTTATAAAATAATCTATCCAGACAATGGATTATCAGACCACTGATTTAGGATCACAGAATAAGTCAAATTCTATTTTTATTACATGGTATTCTGGGAATCTTGCTGATGGCCGTGACTGAATTTTGCAACTGTTTATTTTTCTGTGAAATCCATAAATGATTACTGTAGGTGTCGGTTGTGCCTCAGCAATAGTACTCTCACTTGAGTCGGGAAGTTGTGGATTCATGCCCTATTCCAAACATTTGAACATGAAAGCCAGGCTGACACTTCCGTGCAGTACTGAGGGTGTGCTGCATTGTCAGAGGTGATACTCTGGATGCGATGAATCTGCCATTTCAGACAGACATAAAAGATCCCAGGGGAATATTTAAAGATGTTTAAATGTTGTCCTAGCCAACATTTAGACCTCAACCAAGATCACTGAAACAAAGTATCTGGTCAGTTATCTAATTGTTGTTTTCTACCTGCAAATTTTCTGGCATGTTTCCCTATGTTACAACAGCGACTACTTTGGACACTGCAATTGTACTTCACTGGCTATGAGCTGCTGTGGATGTCTTCAAACATTCACCACATAAATCCAAAGTCTGTTTCTTTCTATTTATATATGCTTTACCCTTTTAACCTCCTACCTTCTTTTGAAGTAGACAATGCACAGCCAAATGGTATGTGTTGGGGTTTGATACCTCCACTTAGCATTTTGGATCCTGGCATCTGATAATATTGGATGAAGTGGCTGCCAGGTCTGTCAGCATTGGTTTCTAAGAGATTTCTCGAACAACACCAAATTGTGCTTTTTGATTGGTTCTGCTTTTGCTGGATAAATAAATAAGTACCACAGCTCCATAAAGAAAGATTCCACTCTGTGTCTCAATCTCTACCTATCTGCAAACAGTAAATAAATATAGGACTGCTTTAATAACATTTATTTTTACTTCCCGTTGGCAAAATATTCTCAGCAATTTTTGCATCTCGGAGTGGGAGAGAGCAGTGGGTCAGGGCTTGCAAACAGCCAGCTCTGAATGGCAAGTCTTTCTGTCAATCATAAACACCTCCATAATTCAAAGCAGAAAATTTAAATTTCCTGAAATGAGGGTCCCAAAGTATTTCCTTCAACCAACAATCTAACATTATCTGATTATACATTTTTTTAACCTCATGTTTCCAGAATACATCACCCAAGAGTAAATGATTAGTGTTTGGTTCACCCTCTGGGCCTGTATAAAAAAATCTTATGTTTCAAATGTAAACTATAGATTATCCACCATGGGGGCATAATTCAGCTTTGGTGGGGGCACAAAATAGATGGTAGTGGATTGACCACCCATCATACATCCTGATCGATTTTCCTTTTCATTGGAGTCCTGTACAAAACAATCTTTAACAAAAGAAAAAGGTCACTTAATGCTAGATCCTTCATACCTGCAGCCTGAAATGCACGCATAGTCCCATCATATTTTTGTCAGAGTATGCTACTGTGAAGCACTTTGGGATATTTTTCCTACGTTAAAGGCGCTAATATACATGCAAGTTGTTATTGCTAGAATTGTCGATACGATTGAGCCTGTTTGCTTAGTAAACTTTGTGGCTTTAATGGGACACAGTCCCACCTTAGCAGCAAAATAATACATTGTTGTACAAAGTATGAATCTTCTGTCCAGATAAAATTGATTTTTCTTTCTTTTTGACAAGTATGATTGCTATGTTTAATTAAGAAGCTGTGGGCATCCTGAAACCAGTGCCTTCTGTCATTAGGGGAGCCTTTTTCATACATTACAAATGACTATGTGCCATTTTTTCCCCCATTTTTTTTGGCAGAGCGATACATCAAGTGTAATGGCACTGTTCCCGGTAAGATAGAGGACGCTGTGTCTTAGGAGGATATGAACAGGGTGCCATGTAAAACACAATGTAATATTCAGCTGCTAAAAAGCTGAGATATATCTTTCTAAGACTACAATGTCTAACTGCTGATTAGTAAACACTGGAATCTTAGTGATCAATTAAGACGACTGCTGTTAAGTAAACACTGGGTGAATTCATACAGATGTCAATTAAGAGACTGCAGACAGACTGACTGTTGTATTCCTGGAGAGTTCTTTTGAAGAGTGATAGGGAAAGTCAAGTGTCCCACTTTAAGTGTAACAGAAAGGAATGTGCACTAGATGTAGTATTTTTATATATGGAACCCTAACCAAGCAAAAGTCAGAAAATTAGCAAAAGTATAAGTTTTGCTTCATTAAGCAAAATAATTAGAGTATTTTAACACTGACCTGCCACATAGTTTTACAAAAAGCACCTGACATTTTTATTAATACATACTTGTTTGTTGATGCATCTAACAAATTTCCTGAACATTTCAAAATACATCCAAATTAATCTCCTACCATCACCCAAGACATTAACAGCCTTATCACACCACAAGTCCCCAATGGTCCTGCATTGTTCTGTTCCTAAGATCAGAGCTAGGTGGTCTGGGGAGACACCTCGGTCACTCTTATTCTGAATCATACAATCTTTCAGCACAGAAGGAGGCTGTTCAGCCCTTCAGGCTTTGAAAGAGCTAGCCAATTAGTTCCACTCCTCCGCTCTTTCCTCATAGCCCTGAAGTTGGTTTCATAAGCTATGTAAGTGAAGTGTCAGTAGATGCCTATTCCCTCTTCCACTGCCCTTCTCAAGAAGGCTGCTTCTGGACAATTGAGACAGTTTACAATTTTGAACCTTGTGTCAGCACTCCTGTCAGATATAGCACAGGCTAGATTTGGAGCAGAATTTGCCCAATACCCCATGTTGTCCCCTATCTTCTGAAGAATATTTTTTATTGTGCCAGTATTACATTTCCATTCTCACACTAGTCATTCCCATAAAACAATCAATTTGTCAAATTGTGGTGAGATTTGTGATGTTGCCTTACAGATAACCAGGCAGATTTGAAACCAGGTCCCAGAGGTGAAACCTCAATGTTCTAACTCGGTATACCATCCAGTCTGTTAACGGAATGAAACAATTTTAAATTAGTAGTCCCTCATGGACAACCAGAAAGCAGGTGGTAATTCAATTCAAAAATCAAACATTAACTTCTCTGTCGAGTGGGGAACCTCGAAGCTTTTAAAATGATGGACTTCTGTTACATGTCTGGAAGGCTACAGGACAAATTCCTTCCTCCCATCACCATCCTCAATTCTAGCAAAGGTCACATAACCTATTATGACATTCTCAAAATACTATTCCTTTGAATTTGCGCTGCCCCTAAAAGCAGTTTAAACCGCATGCTCTCTAATCAAAAGTATGTTGTATTTATTTGTTTTATCCTAAACTTCTCACCTGCCTCTCCTAGATATGTTGACCATCAGTGGTATACAGTTCCACATGCTCTAGTAGCCCGCCTGTACCCTCCTGGAAATAGGGAAGGCTATTGGACTTTTAACCTTCTCAACATTTATGCATTTTCCTTCAGGGGTCACTCAATGGTGATCAGGAACAGGAAATCTTTCTTCCCTTCCATAGTCTAAGGGCATTGAGGCCAATTGTAGTACACCAACTGTTGCCTCAGGCAAGATCAACTTAAGTAGGTTATTTTGTTGAACAAGGAAAAGTAAAGTTAATGAAGGCAACAAATTTGATTTTTGAATGCCTCTCATCATACCAGAACTTCTTTTGGCCATGACACTGTGGAGAACTCCCCGGCTCTTCTTTGAATAGTGCCACTGGATCTTCTATTTCCACCTGAGAGGGCAGACAGGGTCTTGGTTTAAGGTTTCATCCAAAAGACGGCACCTCAAACAGTACAGTACTCTTGTAGCCCATTAGTACCCTCTTAGTACTGCACAGGAGTGTTAGAGTATGTGCTCGGATCACGAGAGTGGGGCTTGAACCCAAAATCTTCTGACTCAGAGGTGAGAGCGCTACCACAGATAGTGTAAAGTTGGAAAGCCAGTTTATGGGCAAAGTGCCAAAGATTAAAAACTGAGATGCAGTTACTGCAATTCATAAATATGAGATGGCACATAAATGATATATACAATTTTTTTAAAGAATTCACACTTTGTATTCCATGTGTTTTTTTTTGCCAGAAGGAATTTTGAGAGATTTACATAGTTTGTGAGGAGGGGGAAAAATCATTTTTATCTTTTTTGTGTAAGCAGCACAAGCTTACAGTTTAGACCACTGATAACTATTACATGAAAATGGGAAAAAAAATGATTAAAGCCCACAAATAATTACAATGTACACTATAAACAGACACCAAGCAGATGACGTATAAATACAAATTTCCACTCACAGTTAATTGTCTGAATTCCTTAATTAGATTACAGGTTTTGTAATCATTCCTATGCATCCACTAGCCTACATATAACAGACCTCACAATGAATTAAGTCCTGTGTTACTATGATAAACTTAATATCGGAGGATAGCACAGTATGTTAAAATGCCAAAGCACAACATCAGTGATAGTTCATGGGTTTGCATCTGTTTCCTCAATGTGGCAAAGACCCAATCTTAATCGTGGCAGTATGACAAGACCAAACTGAAAGAGACCTAGTCACCAAGAATACTCACACATACCTCTTATGGGATTGCTGGAGGTCTCCAGCATGTCTGATCAAATAAGGAACTAAGTTAAATTGAATGGCCTTCATCACCCTTAACTATATTGTGATCATCGCCTCTCGATCGTCGTTTAAAACGCACCTTAAAACCTACCCCTTTGACCAAGCTTTCACTCATTTGTCCTAATATCTTCTTGTGTGGCATGGTGTCAAATTTTGTTTGATAATGCTCCTATGAACACCTTGGGACATTTTACTATGTTAAAGATGCTATATAAATGCAAGTTGGAGGTACCTGGTACAGAAAGTCAATTAAAGGAAAATACCCACTTCTAAAACAAAAATCATCATTGGTCTGTCATAAACGCTCATCAATTTCTACTCCCAACTTTTGCCAATGCTATTCTTCCTGATCCGTAGCTGTGTTTTTCTCCTGGCGGTCATGTCTTCCGCTGTCTAGGCCGTAATCTCTCGAACTCCCTCCCTAAATCTCTCCATCTCTCTCTCCAAGATGCTCCTTAAAATCTACCACTTTGACCAAGTTTTTTTTAGGTCTCTTGTCCTAATGTCTCCTTTCATTCAGTATGAAGCACCTTGAGACATTTTACTACATTAAAGATGCTATATAAATGTAACTTCTTGTTCTTGTTGTAGAAGCAAAGATGAACACCTGCAGCCTAACTGCACCAACTCATATGAACATACGAATTAGGAGCAGAAGTAGGCCATTCGGCCCCTTGAGCCTGCTCCGCCATTCAATAAGATCATGGCTGATCTGTTTGCGTCTCGAATTCCACACTCTCACCTACCCCCGATACCCTTTGATTCCCTTGCCTAACAAGATCTATTTACCTCCACCTTAAAAATATTCAATTACCCCGCCTCCACCACCTTCTGAGGCAGAGAGTTCCAAAGTCGCACAACCCTCAGAAAAAATTTCTCATCTCTATCCTAAATGGGCAACTCCCAATTCTAAAACAGTGCCCCCCTAGTTCTGGACTCACCCAAAAGAGGAAACATCCTTTCCATATCCACCTTGTCAAGACTGTTAAGGATCTTACATACTTCAACCAAATCTCCTCTCACTCTTCTAAATTCATGAAAACAAGCCCAGTCTGTCCAACCTTTCCTCATAAGATAACCCGCTCATACCAGGTATCAATCTAGTAAACCTCCTCTGAACCGCCTCCAACGCATTTACATCCTTCCTTAAATAAGGAGACGAAAACTGCACACAGTATTCGAGATGTGGTCTCACCAATGCCCTGTATAACTGAAGCAAAACATGCTTACTTTTATTTTCAATTCCTCTCGTAATAAAGAATAGCATTCTATTGGCCTTCTTTATTACTTGCTATACCTGCATACTAACGTTTTGTGACTCATGCATTAAAACACCTAGATCCCTCTGCACCTCGGAATTCTGCAGTCATTCTCCATTTAAGTAAAACTCTGCTTTTTTATTCTTCCTGCCAAAGTGAAGAACTTCACATTTTCCCACATTATACTCCATCTGCCAGATTTCTGCTCACTCACTCAAGCTATCTATATGGGTCTGCAACCTCTTTATGTCATCTTCACAACATACTTTCCTACCTATCTTTGTGTCATCTGCAAATTTAACTACCATGCCATCGCTCCCCTCACCTAAGTCATTGATATAAATTGTAAAAAGTTGAGGACCCAGCACAGACCCCTGCTGGACTCCACTCGTCACATCCTGCCAATCAGAAAGGGACCCATTTATGCATACTCTATTTTCTGCCAGCCAGCCAATCCTCTATCCATGCTAATGTGTTATCCCCTACACCATGAACCCCTACTTTGTGCAATAACCTTTTATGTGGCACCTTGTCAAATGCCTTCTGGGAATCCAAGTACAGTACGTCAACAGGCTCCCCTTCATCCACAGCGCATGTTACTCCTTCGAAGAACTCCAATAAATTGGTTAAACATGATTTCCCTATCACAAAACCATGCTGACTATTCAGGATTACCTTGAGTTGTTGCAAGTGCCCAGCTATAGCCTTCTAAATGATCGATTCGAACACCTTCCCCATGACAGATATCAAGCTAACTGGCCTATAGTTACCTGTTTTCTGCCTCCCCCTTTCTTGAATAAAGGGGTTATATTTGCTACTTTCCAGTTTGAACCTTTCCAGAATCTAGTGAACTTTGAAAAATTAACACCTCATTAGCAGCTCTTTTAAGACCCTAGAATGAAGACCATCAGGACCCAGGGACTTGTCAGTCCGCAGCTGTCAGTTTGCTCAGTACCATTTGCCTGGTGATTGTAATTTCACCAAATTCCTCTCTTCCTTCCACCTCCTGATTTACAGCTATTACTGGAATATTTTTGTATCCTCTACAGTGAAGACAGAAGCAAAATATTTGTTCTCTTCATCTGCCATTTCCTTATTATCTATTAACTCCCCATTCTCACTCTCTAAGGACCAACATTCTCTTTACTTACTCTTTTCCTTTTTAAATACCTGTAGAAACTCTTATCTGTTTTAACATCTCTAGCTAGCTTCCTCTCATACTCCAATTTCCTTCTCCTGATTAACCTTTTAGTCATTCTCTGCCATTCTTTATATTCTGACCAATCATCGGACCTGCCACACAAACTTTGTGCAACACAGCTCTCTCCCTCACACTGTTCAGGTTCGAACATTACAATGGCCACTTGGCTGACCTGGTAAAAGAGAGCTTCCAGCATCCATGGAAATGTAGCCCAGCAAAAGTTGTTTTTTTAATTCAAAAGATGAGGAGAAAAGATACAAAACTAGAAAAAACAAAGTTAAATGTTGCCTCTGAGATCAGGGAATGGGGATATGTGGCTTTGACCAACTCCATTCATAGAAACAGCCACGTGGCTATTAGCATTAGATGTGGGCAAGTTATATGGAAGCGGTTGACAAATAATAATCATATTCTGACAGCATGAAAAAAGTTATGCTGTACAGCACTCCAAATACTCTAAAGCACAACCGAACACTGGTATTCATGCAGTTTTAGGCAAGCTACATTCAGCCAACCTGTGCAGAGTGTCAAAACGTATCAGAATGCAACCAGTGAAACTTTGGAAATACCAGTGAGTATTTTATGCTACATCATTCTAAAATTTGAACATCCATTATCAGTTGATATACACAGCTCGCAATAAACTTCTAAGCTTAGCAGTAACACTGGCAAAATGTCATCACGTACCCATGGGAGATCAGTCATTTTCATACAATTTTTTTTACAAGCATTGCTCGCAAGATACTATTAATACAAATATAAGGTATTCTGTATACAGTTGGAAATTCAGCTGATTAGAAGCCAGGAGATATTCTAACAGAAAGGAAACCAGTCCCAAGCAACAAAATAACCAGCATACCATATAAAAATCTGTAACACAGCTGAACCATCCGTTGTAAAGTACACAATTCACAGTCATTTTTGGAAAAGCATAGCAGTTAAACAATTTTTAAATATTGCAATTTTCATTAAAAAGCTTCAAGATTTCAAAAGCAAATGACGACTCTCACATTTTTGGGATAGTTTCTGTACTTGGGAGATAAAGTCCAAAACACAATTGTATGACTTCTAGTCTTCAAAATTACAGAATAAAAGACAGTGGAATCTGAGAAACGTAAAATATGTACATGCTCAATTTAACTCAGGAAATCCTGCCATTAAACATCTGAAGAATATATTGGCTTACCCAATACAGATTTTTTACGAAGTGTCTCGTATGAAATTCAAGTCACCCTCCAAGCCAAAGAGCCAAAACTCATGTAAACTGCTGTGTTCATAAAGTTTGTATCTGGTAACATGCAGCTGATCACATTAAATACAACTACAGAGATGATGCCAGTGTTTATTATGGTCACGCTCCCAAGATACACAGTTAATTATTGACAGAGCTACTGTGATGCAAATTCAAATTTCTGTCAACATTATACAATTTAGGTGAAGACAGTAGTCACAAGAAAGTAATGTTGCCAAACAGATCACGCTAATGTTCTGCTTTGTCTGTCTACAGTACAACAAAATAATAAAACACTGAATATTTGCCATCAGGACAGCTGAGACTTTCCCTTGCTGTTAAACCTGCTTTGGACTTACTCATCTCCAGTGCGTGGCTGCATTTTCTCCAAACACACCAATTAGTGAAACTCAAACTCTCTTGCTTAAACAGCAATCAGTCTACGAGTCTTTAAAGAAAGACATAATTTCTGATACAAAATGGAAATCCAGAACTGGCATTTCAGGTTAAAATGACCCATGTAAATGAAATACGTTCCCTGGACTCCGGGTTAGGCTCAGAGCGAAGACCCAGCCCCTCCACCAAGTTGACAATTCTGATAGGAATTTTGCTTTTTTCTGTCTGCAACCCCTTACCAATAACAATCGACTTGGCCTCATTTAAAGAAGAGAAACGTTTTTTCTCCTCTCCTTAAAATGGTGGTTTCAGAGTTATATCCTTATCAGTTTATAAACAAAAAGTACATAGGTGCCCAATTTCTTTCATTCAATCTATCAACACTTGGCAATAAGCATCCAACGAAAACATGGAAGCTTTATTCACAAACATTAACCGTGTATTACACAAGTGAGTCAAGAAAAAATAAAGTAATCTTGTGTTACACATTCTGCTCCACACACTGAGCTCAGAACTGGAAACTCCGGGGCGTGGGAGCTATGGAGCCTTGATGGTAGGATAACAGAAGGAAAGAACCAGACACAGAGTCTGGGGCACTGTGCCTCCAGTTTGCTGATTCCCCGCTCGGGTCCTTGCTGACGGTGCAGGGTCAGGTCTGGGTCTCAGAAGGAATTGGGGGTGACTGGGTCTTGGGCTCAGCCGGAAGGGGTGGTGGGGGGTGAGGGGAGCGGGGGGAAGCATGGGGGAAAGCGTGGGAGTGAGAGGGGGGAAGCGTGGGAGTGAGAGGGGGACCGCGGTGGGAGGGGAAGGGAGGGGGACCGCGGTGGGCGGGGGACCTGTGTACAGCAGGTGGAGATCAGTCTGAGCTCCTCCTCTCATTCCCTCTCTCTTCCCCACACCCCCACTTCTCCCTCTCTTTTTCTTTCTCTCCCCCTCCCTCTCTGTGTCCCTCTACGCCCCCCTCTCCCTTTCCCTCTACGCCCCCCCTCTCCCTTTCCCTCTGCGCCCCCCCCTCTCCCTTTCCCTCTACGCCCCCCCTCTCCCTTTCCCTCTACGCCCCCCTCTCCCTTTCCCTCTGCGCCCCCCCCTCTCCCTTTCCCTCTGCGCCCCCCCCTCTCCCTTTCCCTCTGCGCCCCCCCCTCTCCCTTTCCCTCTGCGCCCCCCCTCTCCCTTTCCCTCTGCGCCCCCCCTCTCCCTTTCCCTCTACGCCCCCCCTCTCCCTTTCCCTCTACGCCCCCCTCTCCCTTTCCCTCTACGCCCCCCCTCTCCCTTTCCCTCTACGTCCCCCCCTCCCCCTTTCCCTCTACGTCCCCCCCTCTCCGTCCCCCCTCCCTTTCCCTCTACGTCCCCCCCCTCCCTTTCCCTCTACGTCCCCCCCCCTCCCTTTCCCTCTACGTCCCCCCCCCTCCCTTTCCCTCTACGCCCCCCCCCTCCCTTTCCCTCTACGCCCCCCCCTCTCCCTTTCCCTCTACGTCCCCCCCCTCTCCCTTTCCCTCTACGTCCCCCCCCTCTCCCTTTCCCTCTACGCCCCCCCTCCCTTTCCCTCTACGCCCCCCCTCCCTTTCCCTCTACGCCCCCCCTCCCTTTCCCTCTACGTCCCCCCCTCTCCCTTTCCCTCTACGTCCCCCCCCTCCCTTTCCCTCTACGTCCCCCCCTCTCCCTTTCCCTCTACGTCCCCCCCTCTCCCTTTCCCTCTACGTCCCCCCCTCTCCCTTTCCCTCTACGTCCCCCCCTCTCCCTTTCCCTCTACGTCCCCCCCTCTCCCTTTCCCTCTACGCCCCCCCTCTCCCTTTCCCTCTACGTCCCCCCCTCTCCCTTTCCCTCTACGTCCCCCCCTCTCCCTTTCCCTCTACGCCCCCCCTCTCCCTTTCCCTCTACGTCCCCCCCTCTCCCTTTCCCTCTACGTCCCCCCCTCTCCCTTTCCCTCTACGTCCCCCCCTCTCCCTTTCCCTCTACGTCCCCCCCTCTCCCTTTCCCTCTACGTCCCCCCCTCTCCCTTTCCCTCTACGTCCCCCCCTCTCCCTTTACGCCCCCCCTCTCCCTTTCCCTCTACGTCCCCCCCTCTCCCTTTACGCCCCCCCTCTCCCTTTCCCTCTACGTCCCCCCCTCTCCCTTTCCCTCTACGCCCCCCCTCTCCCTTTCCCTCTACGTCCCCCCCTCTCCCTTTCCCTCTACGCCCCCCCTCTCCCTTTCCCTCTACGCCCCCCCTCTACCTTTCCCTCTACGCCCCCCCTCTCCCTTTCCCTCTACGTCCCCCCCTCTCCCTTTCCCTCTACGTCCCCCCCTCTCCCTTTCCCTCTACGTCCCCCCCTCTCCCTTTCCCTCTACGTCCCCCCCTCTCCCTTTCCCTCTACGCCCCCCCTCTCCCTTTCCCTCTACGTCCCCCCCTCTCCCTTTCCCTCTACGTCCCCCCCTCTCCCTTTCCCTCTACGTCCCCCCCTCTCCCTTTCCCTCTACGTCCCCCCCTCTCCCTTTCCCTCTACGTCCCCCCCTCTCCCTTTCCCTCTACGTCCCCCCCTCTCCCTTTACGCCCCCCCTCTCCCTTTCCCTCTACGTCCCCCCCTCTCCCTTTACGCCCCCCCTCTCCCTTTCCCTCTACGTCCCCCCCTCTCCCTTTCCCTCTACGCCCCCCCTCTCCCTTTCCCTCTACGTCCCCCCCTCTCCCTTTCCCTCTACGCCCCCCCTCTCCCTTTCCCTCTACGCCCCCCCTCTACCTTTCCCTCTACGCCCCCCCTCTCCCTTTCCCTCTACGTCCCCCCCTCTCCCTTTCCCTCTACGTCCCCCCCTCTCCCTTTCCCTCTACGTCCCCCCCTCTCCCTTTCCCTCTACGTCCCCCCCTCTCCCTTTCCCTCTACGTCCCCCCCTCTCCCTTTCCCTCTACGTCCCCCCCTCTCCCTTTCCCTCTACGTCCCCCCCTCTCCCTTTCCCTCTACGCCCCCCCCTCTCCCTTTCCCTCTACGTCCCCCCCTCTCCCTTTCCCTCTACGCCCCCCCTCTCCCTTTCCCTCTACGCCCCCCCTCTACCTTTCCCTCTACGCCCCCCTCTACCTTTCCCTCTACGTCCCCCCCCCCTCTCCCTCTATGTCCCCTCCCCCTCTCCCTCTATGTCCCCTCTTTTCCCCACCTCTCCCCCATCTCCCTGCTCGCTCTATCGCTTTCCCCCTCTCTGATCGATCCATCCCTCCATCTCCA